>NC_091442.1:38209546-38509546 GCF_964237555.1 Oryctolagus cuniculus
ACTATTTTCTAGTGTTTTTATAAGATTAAAATATTGAATGCATGCTAACTGCTTTATTAGAGCTTAACACATGAATTTAGGGAGTAAATACTAAATGCTTTGTTCACTATTTCTCAAGTTTTGAAAATTATATGCTCTGTTACTTTCAGCACTTTTAACATATTTGAACTTACATTTTCCTGCAAATGATGATAATCAATTAACATTTATAACCTAAACACCCCTGAAAAAATAAAAAGATTCTAACATACTTTTACTGTGTCTTACCAGTCTGCTATCTCTACAATTTTAATCATATTTCTGAAATTTTAAAGTGATAATATATTTTTCTTTTTTTCCTTCCTTCATCCTTTCCTTTCCATTCTGTTCCATTCCGTTCCTTTCCATTCCTTTCCGTTAGAGTTATTTTAGCAATCAATTGTTATCAAATTTATTGTGTTCCTAATAACTATTTAACACATAAATAGATTTTATTATTTCTTTACCTACTAATTCTTCTTGTATCTCATATCTTCATCTATTACTTGATAGAATACATTCTCAAAAAATTTTTCAGGAAGCCAGTGTTGGTGGCACAATGGATTAAACCACTGGCATCCCATATCAGAGCCCAGCTGGAACCTCAGCTTCTCTGCTTCCAGTCCAGGTTCCTGCTAATATGCCTGGAAAGGCAGTGGAAGATGGCCTAATTACCTGGGACCCTGCCACTCATAGGGGAGACCAGGATGAGTTCTTGGCTCTTGGCTATGTCCTGGCCCAGACCTGACTACTATGGTCATTTCAGGAAATGAATCAATGAATGAGTTGTTTTTGTTTTTGTTTTTTTGTTTGTTTTGTTTTTATTTTTTAGCTCCTATATATATATAAAGGGTGAACACACAGTGTTTGTCTTTCTGTGTCTGGCTTATTTCACTCAACATAAGTGAGTTTCTTATAGGCAACATATATTTGGGTCTTGCTTTATTAAATCCACTCAACCAATATATATCTTTTGACTGGGAAATTTAAGCCATTTATATTCAAGTTTAATGGCGATAGATAAGAGGTAACTCCTGACATTTTATTGATTGGTTACTGACTGTATCTGCTGTATTAGTGAATCTAATATGACATATGTGTTTTTATGATGTTTACTTCTATTATAGAATTCCCTTCTGAATTTGTTTTAAGGCTGGTCTGGTGGTGATGAATTCTCTTAGCGTTTTTTTGGTATGGTAAATATTTCTCCTTCATTTCTAACAGATAGCTTCACTAGATATAATATTCTTGGTTGGAATTTTTAAAATTTTCTTTTCAAGACCTTGAATATATCAACCAACTCTTCCATTCTGTATGGTATCTTCTGAGAAGTATGCTGTTAGGCTAATTTTTTTACCTTATATGTAAAAGTATCTTTAGGATTCTCTCTTTGTCCTTCACTTTTGAAAATCTGATTACAATATTCCTTGGAGAAGATATCTTTTGGTTGAGTCTAGTCAGGGTCCTTTGTGCTTCCTGTATCTGGCTGTCTATGTTTCTTTCCAGACTTGGGAAGATTTCAGCTATTATTTCACTCAGTAGGTTCTCAATGGCTGTGCCTTGCTCTTCTCCTTTCAGGTATCCCTGTAGTACCTGAATATTAATAATATTAAATATATAATATTTGTTCTTTTAATGTCTCATGTCACATATGCTTTCTTCATTCTTTTTAATTCTTTTCTCTTATTTTTGTCTGATTGGGTTATTTCAAAAATCTAGTACTTCAGATCAGAAATTCTTTCTGCTGCTTGGTCTTACTCTAATTTTGAGGCTCTCAATTGTATTTTTTATTTTATTGATTGTCATTTTCAGCTTCAAAATGTCTGTGTGCTTGTATTCAATGGTTTCTGACTCTTTATGGAATTTCTCATTCATGTTATCTATTGCTTTCCTCATTTCTTTAAACTGCCAATCTAGATTCTGTAGCATCTTGTTGAGTTTCTTTAGCATCATTACTTTGAATTCATTTTCAGGCATTTCATAGATTTTGAAGGTGATTTTTACAGCTTCTTGTACATTTTTCTTTACTAAATTTCAACAGATTGAGTTTAGATTCATAATTTTAAATGTTAGTCCTATTTAACACATGATGGACTCTTTTGATCTGAAACCCCAAGCATGTCTTGAGCTTGAGAAAATTACTTTGTTTTTGTTGTTATGTTTATGTTTATTTCTGATACCCCATACTCTCCTATGAAACTCCTACAGAGTTTGAAATATTTTTGCCTCTTAATTTTTGCTCTTATACTTTTATATCTGTTTTTTGAAAGATTTTATTTATTTGAGAGGTAGAGGTAGAGAGAGAAAGAGAAAGAGAGGGAGAGGTCTCCCATCTGCTGGTTCTTTCCCCCAAATGGCAGCAGTGGTCGGAGTTGGGCCAATCTGAAGCCATGAGCCAAGAGATTCCTTTGGGTCTCCCATGTGTTCTTCTTAGAACATCTTTCTTTTTTCATTCTTGGCTCAAGATTTTATGATTTATAAAGACAATTATGGCAATGAACCCCTCTCCTCAGTGACAGCTGAGGGTATCCATCCATCTCTACTCATCCCCTAAGACAGGAGATTAATTTAGGGGATAAGATAAGGTGTCAATTTAATGTGCAGAGTATATGCAATGAGTTCAAATGAATATCAAGGGAATGTGTTGATTAAAAAAAAATCTCAATTCGCATTTTAAACCTTATACAATCCCCTTCCATAAGAACTTCATAGGAAACCATGAACATAAAATATATAAAACTTCATTTACTTCCTACTATGGCATATCAGTCAAGAGTGTAGAATGAGTATGGCATTAAAAAAAAAAAAAAACTCAGCTTTTACTCTTGGGACTAAGCACTCACTACCCACTATGGTCACTAACTTCATAAAGTACCCTTCTAGCTTTCCCTTACCTGTCTTTGTTCCCTTTCCACTACCAGAAAATAGTGGGGTCATCTCTGAAATATATAGGTGCAAGGGCTGAGAAGTGACTCTGAGCTGCTTGTTGGTATCAATGGGACAGAGCTCTACCTAGGGAACAGGTGTAAGGGAGAGACAATCTTTGCCCACATAATGAGAACCCCTGGTAGATCCCTAACAGTCTGCACCTACTTAACATCCAGCTTGGCCTGAAAGTCAAAGTCAGCTCATATTAATATTTCCTCAGCTTAATTTGCAGGCTAAGAATTAGAGATATAATATCTGAAATTAGAAATATAATATAGTTTCAGTGTCTGCTTCTGAAAGACCCAAAACTGAAGGAAGCATTACCCATACTTTAGTTACTAGGATAGCAACTACTTCTCTAGGTAATGTTAGTATAGGAAATTTCTGGAAAGCTAGAGAAATGGAGTTTCCATGAAACACCTGCTGCTTGTAATCATTAATGATGAGGTCCATTAGTCCCAGAGTCAGACTACCCATGCTCTCTCAAAGCACTCAGGAAGAGGGGAATTTCAAAATTGCAGGGATGGGAAAGGTCATGCGTAGGCAAAGTCTACAAATCCCTGGTGTTTAGAGATTTAACTCATCCTGTGTCTCCTGAGAGGTTGATTTCTGGTGGTTTACTATTTTAGGTGGGCAGGTGAATAATGGGGGGAGTCCTCAGAGACATATGGGGTTCTATTGAATGCTTGAAAAAGGCAGAGGCTGAAGAGCCTTGACAAATATAGCTTAGCATCAACTCCCCAAGCACAAACCAGCAGGTGTCACTGGGAAGTTATTTCTGTAAACTGAGTAGAAGAAGAAACAGTAGGTTAACCACCCCTTCTTCCTGCTGGCCTGACCCATGCATATTTCAGTAAACAGAGTCATCTTGCATGGAGTGTTTTCTGTGACTGATATACCTCCACTGCTGAGCAATGCCTCTGTTCTCTTTGGAAGTTAGTGCTACAGTACCTATAGAACTGAAGAATTCTGTCTGCAAGTTTGAGTCCAGATTTAGCTAGCAAAGTTGCAGTTTTAGACACCTTAACCCCCAGATGTTCAACAGCAGTGACCTGGAAAAACAGTAAGTAGACTTTAAATGTAATAGGCCAAGCTGTGTCCTGCTGAAAACACATATTTGTTTTCAAAAATAACAAGATTTGGTTAGAATCTAGATAAGAGATGCCAGGAACCTGGTGTTAACTGGTATCCATAGGCATCCAGATAGAATATCTACACCAGTGACAAAGACACAAACAAAAAACATACCTGCTTGCAGCCTCAATTACATTGTGATTTAGAAGCCTTGGATGGTTTATGGGCCCAGAATGAGTTGGAAGCCAGGTTTAATGCCGGAAACCTTCAAATCCAAGGAAGTAGAAGAAGAAAAAGAAAATAAAAAGGAAAACAGGAAAAAGAAAGATCCCATCAGATATTATATTTCTAATTCTTAGCCTGCAAATTAAGCTGAGGAAATATTAATATGAGCTGACTTTGACTTTCAGGCCAAGCTGGATGTTAAGTAGGTGCAGACTGTTAGGGATCTACCAAGGGTTCTCATTATATGGGCAAAGATTGTCTCTCCCTTACACCTGTTCCCTAGGTAGAGCTCTGTCCCATTGATACCAACAAGCAGCTCAGAGTCACTTCTCAGCCCTTGCACCTAGAATGTGGTCTGTGGACCAGCAGCATCAGCATTTTCTGATAACTTTTTAGAAAGTCAGAGTCTTAAGCCTTATGCAGAACTACTGAATCAGAATCTGCATTTGGTAAGATTTCCAGGTTGATTACATGCAAGTGATAATTTGAGAATAACTGGCCTAGAGGCATATCTTTCTCACAAATTGCAAGTCATAGAAAGTACTTAATATAGACCCTGTGTTATTCAGCTATTTCTTAATTATACTGCAGGGAAAAATACCCCCAAATTCAGAGGCCTGCAACAGTAAGCATGTACTCTTATGCTCATGGGCAGAGTGTTAGCTGGGATTCTGCGGATCTGGGCAGGACATGGCTCCAAGCCATGGGATGAGTCTGGGTTTACTCTGTGCATCTCCCATTATTCTGTTACCAACAGGACAACTGCTACATTTATCTAAGTGAAAAAAGGAAAAGGTAGGTCGAATTGCAAAAGCACACCACCTCTGTGCCTGGGTCACACTTGGCTTATAGCTGTTGATATCTCCTCAGCCAAAAGAAGTCACAAGTTCCAACAGGGTGGCCAAAGAGTGGCCGTGGACTTTGGAGTTTTTCAGTTCTGGTTTCATTTTCAATTGCTTAAAAATCATGTGCCATGTGGTACAAATGAAGTTGTGCCCACAAATATGTCATTCATCGCTCAAAGGACTTGAATAATTTAAGCCTGATAAAGGGGCATCCTTCCCCACCTTTCTTTCTCTGATATAACAAGAGAAGCAGGATGAGCCTGGGCACAGGAGTTCCACAAGCTCTGATAGTGGTGTGTCCTTTTTAATTACTGTTGCTGGCCTGAAGAATTTCTCCATGTGATGAGCCAGGTTTTCCTTTTCTTCAGTGTGTCACAAAGTTCTTCTCCTTGTGGTGTTCCATGGAGCATGTGTTCAGGGTTTTAAAATGTTTCCCTTCCTCATGAGTAGTATCATATTTGTTTGTTTGTTTGTTTTTAAGTGGTGGCATTACCTTGCAAGTATCTAATCAGCTTGTGAGCCTCTCTGGCTCCAGATCTTTGTCTATTATGCTTTCCTTGTCCCCAGCTTCTCTTTATCCCCAGAGCAGTTTATCATGTGTTTCCTTGCTTTTGTTGTTGATACATTGTGACTCTAATTTATTGAACACATTTTCAACCACATCACACCAAAGATATATTTTACAATATCCTTTCTATTTTTTTCACTCTAAATGTTGAGTTGAGATCAGTCTCATCTCAGCTCTCTTAATAATTTACTCATTTGAAGGTGGCCACAGAATTGAGCACTGACTAGATCAATAGCTAAAAGAAAAAAGGAAAAGAACTTTAAAAATACATGGCCACCGTCCCGGTGCCGCGGCTCACTAGGCTAATCCTCCGCCTTGCGGCGCCGACACACTGGGTTCTAGTCCAGGTCAGGGTGCCGGATTCTGTCCCGGTTGCCCCCCTTCCAGGCCAGCTCTCTGCTGTGGCCAGGGAGTGCAGTGGAGGATGGCCCAAGTGCTTGAGCCCTGCACCCCATGGGAGACCAGGATAAGTACCTGGCTCCTGCCATCAGATCAGTGAGGTGCGCCGGCCGCAGCGCGCCAGCCGCGGCGGCCATTGGAGGGTGAACTAACAGCAAAGGAAGACCTTTCTCTCTGTCTCTCTCTCTCACTGTCCACTCTGCCTGTCAAAAAAAAATAAATAAAATAAAATACATGACCACTAAAAATGAGAAACTATTTCATTATAGCAACAGAATGGCAAGATGAAAAGACATTAAGTGTTGGCAAAAATGTGGAGCAAATTAGTGGGTGTTAATAAGAACACTTCGGAAAACCAAAGAACCTACTCAGACAGAATGAATACATATCACTGACTCAACAATTATACACTGGGTATGTGCCCAACAGAAATGCACTCGAAGATCTGAAAAAGAATGTTCATAGCAGCACTAGTTTTTTGTATTTTTTTTTTTTAAGATTTATTCTATTTATTTGAAAGACAGAGTTACAGAGAGAGGCAGAGACAGAGGTCTTCCATCCGCTGGTTCACTCCCCAGATGGCTGAAGTGGCCAGAGCTGCATCAATCCAAAGCCAGGAGCCAGGAGCTTCTTCAGGATCTCCCATGTGGGTGCAGGGACCCAAGGACTTGCGCCATCTTCTACAGCTACCCCAGGCCACAACAGGGAGCTGGATCGGAAGAGGAGCAGCCGGGTCTCAAACCAGCACCCATATGGGATGCTGGCACTTCAGGCCAGCAC
This sequence comes from Oryctolagus cuniculus, assembly GCF_964237555.1. Classification (NCBI taxonomy): domain Eukaryota; kingdom Metazoa; phylum Chordata; class Mammalia; order Lagomorpha; family Leporidae; genus Oryctolagus; species Oryctolagus cuniculus. The sequence goes on from NC_091442.1 coordinate 38,216,384, forward strand.
TACAGCGCCAGCCCCAGCACTAGTTTAAAATAGGCCGGGGCAGGCATTGTGGCACAGTGGGTTAAGCCACTGCTTGGGACATCTGCATCCCCTATCAGCATGCTAGTTTGAGTCCTGGCTTCTCCACTTCTAAAAGAACTTCCTGTTAATGCACGTGGGAAGGCAGCAGATGATGGTCCGAAGACGTGGGTCCCTGCCACCTATGTAGGAGAACCGGATGGAGTTCCTGGCTTCTGGTTTCAGCCTAACCAAAGCCTGTATGTTGTAGGCATTTGGGAAGTGAACCAGCATTTGGAAGATCTCTCTCTCCCCTCCCCCCTCTTCACACTGCCTTTAAAAATAAGCAAATCTTAAAAAATAGGCCCAACCTAGAAATAGCTCTAAAGCCCATCAATAGTAGAATGGACACCCTGGGAATAAGCAAATAACAACTACGCACAGCAGGTAAAATTTCACAAATATAATGTTGAATGAAAGAAGCCAGGCACAAAAAAGGATATGATGAGATATTATATATATGAATCTATGCTACTGGAAGGGAGGTCACTTGTTACCTTTATCAAGGAAGTGATTAACAAGGGACACAAGGGGGGCACCTGGGGTGCTGGCCATGTTCTGTTTCTTGATCTGATTGTTGGTTACACAGATGTCCTCTTTTCATTTAATCTCATCAAGCTGTATGGCTATATATTATTTCTATATTAGTATCATACTTCAATAAAAATATACTTTAAAATGCACAAAACGGAATGAACACATAAATTGATTTTGGCGCAAAAAATTTTGAAACCATCCTATTTTTTTATGACATGCATTTCTGTGAACTTTGGGAAGATCCCTCATATGCATAGATTTTAAAATAGTGAAAACAGAATGATTTTTTTTTTCACTAGGAAATAAAACCTGCAGCCCTGGAGTCCACTTCCTGGGCTTGCAGAAATGCATTGTCTTGCACACTGTTCTCCAAACTTTAATGAATGCGACTAGTTCGATGTTATGGGGATGCTCCTGTGCCTCTGGGGCCCAGCACCATTGTAACAACATCAAAGACCAACCGCTGGCTGAGATACAGTCCCTATGAAAAGAGTGACCAGCAAATTTACTGCTTGACTTCATTCCCTTTAAATGGAACTGGCCCCATGGTCCTCTTTCAAAGCTCAATTGTAGACATATATCTTCTTTATAGGACATCGTGTGCAATAAAGAGAAGCAATAACTTAAAATAAGAAAAAGGAATACCTTTGAGAGCACTATGAGATGGACATTCCATTTAATAAACATCACTGTGGTGACATGTGCCCAAACACTCCAGAAGTCCAGCCATTGGACAGAGAGCCTCCTCCTTGGCGTGGTAACTGTTTGGGACTCACTGAGTTACATTGTCATGCTTCAGGCTGTCCCTAGGTTCCATAAGGTCTCTCCTCAGTGAAATCAATCAAAACGGTAAAGTTCATATCCCGTAGCTCATTTAACTTTTTTGGAGCTGCCTTTCCATGGGATAAATATTTACTAAAGGATCAGTCATACGCAGTTGTCCAATATCCATGTGAATATCAGTCCACATAATCCTGGCATGGAAATCTCATGGAATCAGCATTTGCAGATACAGGAACTGAGAGAGAAAAGAATAACGTTGATTTTTTTTGTCTTTGTGTGTTTTCTTTTAAAGATTTATTTATTTATTAAAAGACAAAGCAAGAGAGAGAGACCGAGACAGAGCCAGAGAGACAGAGCCAGAGAGGAAATCTTCCTCCATTATTTCACTCCACAAATGGCTACAATAGCCAGGGCTGGATTAGGCTGAAGCCAGAAGCCAGGAATTCCATCCAGATCTCCCACATGGTTAGCAGGGACTTGAGCACTTGGGCAATCCTCTGCTGCTTTCCTAGGCACATTAACAGGAAGCGGGATGGGAATCAGAGTAGCGGGACTTGAACTGGCAATGTGATATGAGATGTGGCAGCTTAACACACTGTGTCACAACGCCAGCCCCTGGAGTTGTTTTTATACCTACCAAAAGATGAAGAGAGTCCATTAACTTTCTCAGAGGGGAAAAATAAAACTATCTATATCATAAAGGATATCTTTGACTTAACATGGAGTCTAACCTATGTGGTATTAAAAAAAAAAAAATCTATGGTCAAAATTACCAGCCTGCTCATGATCCATTTGATACATCATCACTCATTACAGCAGCTAGTCAGACCACCAGGAATAAAAGAAATAAAACATTTTAGAGTTTTCAAGTCATCTACTTCTGTTTAGCACACTGTTTCCACAATTTGCTGGGAAAAGAGGCTAGTTATTGAGTTTCTTTCTGTCCCCTTGCTGGCACCTGCAGGAAGATTCACGAATCATTTGAAAACTACTGAGATTCTCCTGCTAAGATTCTGATAGAACCAAAGCATTCCATTGAAAAAACACCTATGCAGATCTGGGAAATAAGCAACAACTGGAAAAAAGGGAATATTTGGAGATATCATGGGATTGCCAGGAGAATGTTTCTGTTGAACAGCAGGTGGAAATAATGAGCCTGGCTCTTAGGAAGCTACCTGTGGGAGACAGCTTTTCTGTTCCAAGTTCTTCCCACAGCTCCCTTGCCCTGCAGTGCATCCCTGTGCATTTTCATTCCATCACAATGGTGCGTCCACTGCTTATCCTGCAAGGCCAACCCCTGTGCTAAGGTCTGTGATAGCCCAAAAGTGAACATCAATGTCCTTGGTCTTAAATTTTCTCATCAACAGGGAGACAAGGGAAGAAAAGAAGGGAAGTGAGCCAGGCCAGACCCAGCTAACTCAGAATAAAGGCAGAATTGTGTGCCATGGAGCCAAGAGGAGCAGAATTCCCACCTTCCTAAAGCAAGGAGATGAAGTCACAGCCTCAGAGAATACCCTCTAATTACAAAAGGCCGTATCTTCTCCCTGGGCCTGTGAGCGGTTGCTCTGAGACTGCTCAAACAATTAATTCAGTTTACTTTGCTTTGAAGGCTCCTGTATGTGTCTGTTCTTTTGGTCTGGAGTTTCTCATGCCACTTACAGTGTGGTGTAAACAGTGACATCATGAAAACCTGCCAGTAAGATGGGGCGTGCTTGAGGGGGAGGAACCATCTCTATGCTTCAGAGGCTCCCTTTAAAAGAAAACCTCAGTATCCACGAAGCCCCAACTGTTCAGCCTGGGGTGACATTAGGGGGCCATCTGTGGATCCCCACTGAGATCAATGGAATGCTTTATTTGGTTATCCATTTTAAGGTGGACACTGAAGGAAAGATCACTTGGTTCTGTGTCCTAACAAGCTAAGCGAAGTGCCTTGTGTGTCACCAGGATACACGGGCATGTGGCAGGTGCTCATGTGCACGTGGCTGCAAGGGTGGTCACTGTTCTGCTTTCGGGGTTGCTCCAGGGCCTTATCTGAGCTCCAGTCTACCACCACCAACAATGAGGCACTCCACCTAGAAGACAGGTTCTAGATACTGATTCCTAGAGTTTTGTTGTTGGCAGGAAAACCAAGCCTCAACTTCTCATTTCGTTGATGAAGAATCCAAACTGGTGAAATGAAGGGACTTGCCTAAAACTATACCACTCACTCATTATAGAGCCAGTAACAGAGTCCATAATGACTAAATCTCAGGCACATCCTGTTACAAGAAACCACACAACCACTCCTTACTGAACCTCTTTAAGAATTCTCATAGCTCTTCCTAGCAGAAGAGAAGTGGAACAAATGTACAACTGCAGAACCCCATGATGTTATTGTGTGATGTCATTGCTACTGTTAGTTGTTTAAGGGATTGAAAAGTAACTACGCGGACATGATTTCAGGGTTTGGTGTTCTGGCACAACAGGTTAAGCCACTGCTTGTGACACTGGCATCCCATATCCAAGTGCTGGTTTGAGTACAGGCTGTTCCACTTCTGATCCAGCTCCCTGCTAATGCATCTAGGAAGAGAGTGGAGGATGGCCCAAGTGTTTAGCCCCTGCCATCCACATGGGAAACACAGGTGAAGTTCGGGGCTTCTGGCTTCAGCCTGGCTCAGCCCCAGTCATTGCAGTCATTTGGGGGAAATGAACTGGTATATGGTAGACCTCTCTCTGTCTCTTTCAAATAAATAAATAAACTTGTTTTTAAAATGAACATTAATTGTTTCTTTTTTATTTCAGTGGCAGTCAGATTGCTGACAAGTAAATGAAATAATGTACATATAAGTCAAGAGTACTGTGTAACCATGTAGTTAGCATTCCATGATTCCATTAACTCATTCAGCACTTACATATCCAGAGGGTATTATGAGCAGGCATTGTGCTAGATTCTGGAGAGTCAGTGGAGGACAAGCTCATGTTCCAGAAGAGGAGGCTGAAAATAGTTCACGCACATGGAAAGCTATTATTATAGATTGTGATGGGTGCCTTAGAAGGGTATAACAGGGAGCAAAAAAATAGAAAATAACTGAGGGTACCTACTAACAGATGATTTTCAGGGAAGAACTCACTGGAAAATTAATCCTTGAGTCCTGAGCTGGGATAAGAAAATACAGTTCTGCAAATAGCTGGAGGGAGAGCAGCTCAGGCAGATGGAGTCAGAAGCACCAAAGCCTCGAGGCAGGAAGGACTTTGCATTGACCAAGAAACAGGAAAGACGGGAGGGCAGTGTGTAATAGACAAAGCAGTGTATGAACTTGCAACAAAAGGCAGAAGCTTTGTAGGTCATGCTAAAGAGCCTTGCTGTTCTGAGATCGGTGAAAAAGGAGCCACCAATTAACTTTTGAATGACAGGTCTGTCTGGTTTGCAGAAAATAGGAGGGAAAGATAGAGACATGTTACAGATTTTCCTAATAATCCAGACAAGAGATGGTGGATGGCTGCAAGACACAGTTCTGAGATACTGCCAGCAGAATGTGGTCTTAGATCTTATTTCAGAGAGGAAGTGAAGAGTCAAAAAAAAAAAACAAAAAAAAAAAACAAAAAAAAACAACTTCCAGTTTTGTGAAGAGAAATTCATGTTAGTTGATTTATATTGAATATGTGGGATATAACGTGCCTAAGGGGCATCTCAATGAAGATCATGAACAAGGAGGTGGTCAAAGGGACCAGGAGTTGAAATTGAGGTGTCATGAGCAAGGTGATAGGAGGAGAACCAAGAGTTGTGGTGTCACAGAAACCAAAGAAGGAGTGTGCCTCAAAGAGAGACAACCCCAATCAAATGATACTGGGAAAGCCAAGAAGATAACGATGGAGAAGTGCCCATTTCACCAGGCAACAGCCATTGTTGGTTACCTTAATGAGAGCAGTTTCAGAGGCATTATGGGAATAGATGCCAGTGTCTACTAGATAAAGGAGCAAGTGGGAGCTGAGGAAGTGAAGACAGAATACATAAATAAGTCTTAGGGAAGTTTTATTATGAAAAAGGGACATGTAAACATGGGGCCCTTAGAGAGTTTTTTGGTTAAGATCAGAGAGAACAGATCATCTTTGATGATGAGAATGGTCTGGTAGAAAGGGAGAGGTTAAAGAGGCAAGATGGAGAGAGAAGGACTGTATGGGGAATTCTTCAAGTAATCTAGAGGGTAAGTGTGAGAACTGGCCTTTGGTAGAAGCAGGAAGTCTCATTCTGTGTAACAGTTATAAAGAGGAATAAAATAAGCTATGCAGATGGGACTGTAGATACAGGGGTGGTGGGAATAAGATAGTTAGACTAGATGGCTCCCATTCCATCAATGAAATGCGAGGTGAGGGCAAGAAGCACAAGTAGGAGATTGAATAGAGAAGAGAGGAAACAGTCATCTTGGATTCTGGAGGACATACTGTTAGGAGGGAGGAGAAGTCAGATTTTTAAATAGTGCTGAGTATTCACTTCAGGTCTGAGAATATTTATCTAAAATGCAACAAGTGGGAGTGGGCGTTTAGCCAAGCAATTAAGATGCCCACATCTCACATCAGAGTACCTACGTTTGATTTCAGGCCCTGGCCCCTGACTCTACATTCCTGCTAATGCAGATTCTTGGAGGCAGTGATGATAGCCCAAGCAACTGGGATACTGCCACCCCTGTGGGAGGCCTGAACTGAGTTTCTGTCTCTTCATTTCAGCCCTGGCCCAACCCCAGCTGTTGTGGGCATTTGAAAGTAAACCAGCAGATGAAAGTTTGCGCTCTCCCTCTCATAAATTATCTTTAAAAGATGTATTTATTTATTTACTTATTTGAAAGGCAAAGAGAGAGATGAATCTTCCATCCACTGGCTCACTCCCTAAATGGCCACAATGTCCGGAGCTGGGCCAATTCAAAGCCAGGAGCCAGGAGCTTCTTGCGGGTTTCCCGCATGGGTGCAGGAGCCCAAGAACTTGGGCCATTTTCCACTGCTTTCCCAGGCACACTAGCAGGAAGCTGGATTAGAAGTAGGAACTCGAACAGGCAGTCCAAAAGGGTTTAATCGTGCCACAACGATAGTCCCTAATTTTAAAAAATCATTTTAGGGGCTGGCGCTGTGATGTAGTGGGTAAAGTCACTGCCTGCAGTGCTGGCCTCCCACATGGGCACTGGTTCAAGTCCCGGCTGTTCCACTTCAGATCCAGCTCCCTGCTAATGCACCTGGGAAAGCAGCAGAAGCTGGCCCAAGTCAAAGCAGCAGAAGCTGGCCCAAGTCCTTGGGCCCCTGCACCCAAATGGGAGATCCAGAAGTTCCTGGCTCCTGGCTTCAGATTGGCCCAGCTCTAGCCATTGCAGCTGTTTGGGGAGCGAACCAGCAGATGGAAGATCAATCTCTCTCTCTCTCTCTCTCTCTCTCTCTCTCTCTGCCTCTGCCTCTGCCTCTCTCTAACTATGCCTTTCAAATAAGTAAAATAAATCTTTAAAAATTTTTAAAAATATAGTGAAGCAAGATTTCCAAGTTGGGATATTTCATTTTTCCCATCACCAACCTTTTTGGCTACTAACTTAAAAAAGATTTTGCCAGTGAACTAAATCAGAGAGAAAGAAGGATAGGGAGTATTGAGGAAAGTGTCAAGGGAATGATTGTAACAAGGAAACACTTGCTGACTAAGAAGGAGAGCAAAAGCAAGAGACAGCTGAAGCATGGTGAGAATATGGTAGTGTATTGACCTAGGCGAGTATGAAAACTGGAGAAATGATCTAAAAGCACAGGAAATGTATTTCTGAAGAGGGGTTGGTGACAAAAAGTCTGAGGAAGAGAGTAGCTGAGTTTCAATGGTGCCAAAGATTGTAAGAGATAGAGATAGAGCTGGGAAAGTCATCAAATGGATGTTGAGATCAACAAAAAGAATAACAAGGTTGTCGGTGAGGACGACTGACCTGAAACTAAAATTGTCAGTGGGTAATGTAGATGGACCAGAGGTCCATAGAGCACTTGGAACCTCTATGGACATCATGAGAGGATCAGGGTTGCCTGCTTTCGCTTTTGTTGTGCTGGAGGAAAATGATCAAGAAGCAGCAAAAGGAACAGGAAGACTTAGGAGGTTGAAGGATGTCCAGGGAAGAGGTTGGAAATGAGATGGCTTATCATGGAATGATTGTCCTAGAATGTCCAGTAGAAGAAGGGCTTGGAAAATTGGAGGGGAATGTGACATTCAGAGCAGAGCAAGCAGAGAATCTGGTGGCCAGGAAATCTTGATGAAAACCATGATGGAATGGTCTTGAGCTCTTGAATGGTGGTGATACCCTTTCTCAATGGAGTGGTGGCTTCTGGGCTGTGCTGTTTCTATGATTATTTAGCCTGGTATCAAAGAATCAGATGAGGGGTAGGATTTACTTAGATTACCCAATGAAGTTGGCAGCCACAACTTAGGGTATTAGCTACCTTAGTGTTCACATGTGGAGTAGTAGAAACTGACAGTTATGCAAATATTACTTGATTTTATCTATTTGTTTTTGGCAGACACTAACAGTGCTTACTATATGCCAGACACTCTTCCACGCATTTGATGAATATTAATTTATTTAATCCTACCACGAAGTAGGCATTATTATTATTTTCACTTTATGCAATAAGGTTAAGTAACTTGCCCAAGTCACGAAGTTATTACTAACAATGCAGTGCCAAGTCACAGATAGAGACAAAATTTGAACTTTGGCCAGCTGAGACTCAGAGTCCATGCTTTTTTTTTTAAAAAAGATTTTTATTTATTTATTTGAAAGTCAGAGTTACACAGAGAGAAGAGAGGCAGAAAGAGAAAGAGGTCTTCCATCCGCTGGTTCACTCCCCAGTTGGCCGCAATGGCCGGAGCTGCGCCGATCTGAAGCCAGGAGCCAGGAGCTTCTTCCAGTCTCCCACACGGGTGGAGGGACCCAAGGGCTTGGGCCATCTTCTACCACTTTCCCAGGCTATAGCAGAGAGCTGGATTGGAAGTGAAGCACCTACGTATCGAACCAGTGCCCATATAGGATGCCAGCGCTTCAGGCCAGGGTGTTAACCCACTGCGCCACAGCGCTGGCCCCAGAGTCCATGCTTTTAATCCTAAGAATGCGGTGGCTTGAGGCAGAAGGTCTTTTTCCATTGTCAGAAAGTCCTGTTGCCTTGAGAATCAAAAGACTTGAGTTCATGTCCTCACTCTGTCACTAACCTGCTGTGACTTTGGCCTCTTTTCAGCTTCCTTTTTTCTTGTTTTAATTTTGTTTAGTTTTTATTTATTTTCATTTTATGTGAAAGTCAGAGAGACAGAAGAGAGATCTTCCACATGCTCATTTACTCCCTAAATCCCACAACAGCCAGGGCTGGGCCAGGTCAAAACTAGGAACCTAGAACTCAATCTAGGTGTCCCACATGGGTGGCAGGGACTCAAGTTCTTGAGCTGTCTTTCTGTTGCTTCCCAAGGTATGCATTACCAGGAAGCTGGATCAGAAATGGAGTAGCTGGGACTCAAAGCAGGCATTCCAATATGGGCTGTGGGCACCCCAAGTGGCTTCCTAACCACTGTACAAAATGCCCACTTCTCACTCCTGTCAGTTCCATATAGTCATCCAGGGAGCCAGGATGATGTAAGCTCTTACATCTTCTTAACAGTTCAGAAGCAACTACATTCCTCTTGATCATATTGATCATAATTTTTAAAGCAGGGTGAGTTGGAAATTCATTCCCTGGCTAAGGGGCTGATATAGCTGATACAGCTTAAGTGAATAAAAATAGTAAGGCAACTCTATAATTTATTTTTCACACAGCAAAATGATTGATGAAAAGAATTCAATTATAAGCAATTATATTGCATAGAGAAACACATGAAAGAAATTTAGCATAGAGGTTTATTCTATAATTTCCAGGCCTAGTATTACCTTTGCTGTATATTCAAATATAAATGAAGAGATATGATTTCCTTAAAAATCCCTTGGCCAAGTTTTTGTTAGCCATTTGACCAATCTGTTTTCCATTGCTATAACAAAATACTTGATAAAGAAAACAGGTTTATTTAGCTCACAGTGTTGGAAGCCAAACATCCAAGATCTGGCAGCCCCACCTGTTCATCCTCCAGCCTTGCAGAGAAATGGAAAGAGAACCAACTATGTGTGGAAGGCAGGAAGCCAGAGACCACAGAGGGGCCAGTCGTCCTTGTTTTATAACACTCTATTCAGGAGCTAACCAGTGTCCCTCCAGAACTACATTAATCTCCTCTGAGGGCGGTGCCCCTAGTGATCTGAACACCTCCCACTAGATCCCACCTCTTAAAGTTCCACTGACTTCTCACATCACCACAAGGAGGACCCCTCAAACCGCTGTCATATCATTCGGATATTTTGATGCCAGCATTGGCACCCATTTTATTGTTGTCCCCCAAGAACAGCTACCAGTGAGAAAGTAAGATGTGTGAAAAGGACAGATGCATTTCACCTAAGTGTTGGACTCACAAGTGGCTGTCTTCCCGCATGGTTGTTGCATTCATTCCCTGCCGGTCTTCTACTAGAATGTCCAATGAGGGGGCTGGTGCCATGGCTCACTTGGTTAATCCTCCACCTGTGGCACTGGTATCCCATATGGGCGCCAGGTTCTAGTCCCGGTTGCTCCTCTTCCAGTCCAGCTCTCTGCTGTGGCCCGGGAGGGCAGTGGAAGATGGCCCAAGTGCTTGGGCCCCTGCACCCACATGGGAGACCAGGAAGAAGCACCTGGCTCCTGGCTTCGGATCAGCGTAGCTCTGGCCGTAGCAGCCATTTGGGGGTGAACCAATGGAAAGAAGACCTTTCTCTCTGTCTCTCTTTCTCACTGTCTAACTCTGTCAAATAATAATAATTAAAAAAAAGAATGTCCAATGAGTAGTTTGAAATTGAAAATATAAGCATGCTTCTTTGATCAGCTCTAGGAAACGTGAAAGAAAAGAATGGATGGAGAGATTTCTATTCATGAAGAATTCCTAAAATCAACAAAGTCTAGAAGAAAGAGACTATACAACTTTGGGTCAAGAGTCTAGGAATTTAATTTCAAAGAGCATTTGTTCCCTGCCATCCTTATGCCAGTGAAATATCTTCCTCCTGTATTAATTAATTACTGAGTAACAAATTACCCCCAAATTTTGCAGCTTAAAAGAACACTGATTGGTTGGAATTCCTGTGAGTCAGGACTTCAGACAGAACTTCACTAGACTCCTCTGGCCCATGGTTTGTCACAGGCAATAATTAAGTTTTGGGGGCTGGCATTATGGTATAGCAGGTAAATCTACCACCTGAGATGCTAGCAACCCATACGGGTGCCGCTTTGTGTCCCGACTGCTCCATTTCTGATCCAGCTCCCTGCTAATGGCCTGGAAAAAGCATAGGAAGATGGCCCAAATGTTTGGGCCCCTGCCAACCACAGGGGAGACCCAAATGAAACTCCTGGCTCCTGACTTTGGCCTGGCCTGGATTTAAAAATACATAAATCTTTTACTACTACTAATTATTATTAAGGTACCAAAGAAGACTGCAGTCGTCTCATGTTGACAGTGATGATGGGATTCAGTTTGTCACAGGTTGTTGCCAGAGGGCGTCCTCAGCTCCTTACCATGTGGACTTTTCCATTAGAGCAGCTCACAGGATGGCAGCTGGCTTCTTGAGAGCAACCCAGTGAATACAAGCAGAGAGAAAGAGGGTGAGCAAGATGAACCCCCTGATCCTTTGTGACCTAATCTCAGTGACATGGCATCACTTTGCACGGTCTGTTAGTCCAGAGCAAGTCACCTGCTCCATCCCATATCGCAGGGAAGGGATTACACAAGGCTGTGTATTCCCAGAGATGGCATCATTGAGGGCCATTGCAATGCTGCCTCCCATACTCCCCTTCACATTCAGGTGGGAATCTGCCCCTTCCTGTTTATCCCTTTGTACTCCCGATGGATTTACCTGTGTTCTTACTTTCCCAGATAGACTTAATTTCATTGACAGTTCCTCTACACTCAGGTGCATTCAAAATAAAATACTCAGTATCACCTGCCCTTGAATTGCTGCTCTCCCCTGTTCAAGAACTTCCAGTCATTCCCGGCTCCTCTCTGCAGAACAGGTATTGAGGAACTCCAAATCTGGAATTAATCAACTTTTCCTGCCCTTCATTTTACAGGCTGCATTGGCAGCCGGACTGGACTCTTACTATTGCTTGTGCCCTCCCCGTGCTCTTTTGCCTCTCTAATCCTGGCTTCTGTTAGCTAACAATGCCCTGCTCCCTCTTTCCAGCTGCGAAAATTCCAAACAAGCCACAAGAGCTTTTCTGTGAACTGCCAAGGTGGAAATGGGCTCATTTCTAACCCTCAGAGAACTGTGCACCCATTAAGTGCTTGTTACATTTCTCCTCCTGTGTCACTAGCTGGGGGGTGTGAACTCACCCACTCCCCACTCTGCCTGCCAAACAGGGAAAGGGTCTTGACAGCAGTAGTAGCTTACTTCTCTTTTATCCTCCACGGTGGGGAATGTAGCCCCTTGCATATGGCAAGGATTCAATAAAGTCTGGAATGTCAGGCAGTGTTGTGCTCTCCAGAAATGCCTGCACCACATTTAGGAAGGCAGAGGGATATTGTTATTTTCATTTTATAGATGAGAAAACTGAGACCCAAAGAGGTTTACCTACTTGCCTAACAGCAGACAATGGCAAAGCCCTGATTAAATGCCCAAATTCTGGGGAAGCCTCCTGGCCTATAAGTAGGAAAAAAAAATTATTTGGGAGTCTCCATTCATACATGGCTGAGTTTTCTCCCCATTAAATCTAAACCCACCTACCCTGACTTGATTTTTAATAGAACACTTTAGATTAACTCAACACCCCTGCATTGTAATAAATGTCTATCTCTTTGATATATTTTTTAACCATTCTGGGGGAGGACAGGGAATAAGAGACTAAAAAAATAAATAAGAGAGCTTCAGAGACAGGAGGAGGGCCTAGGTTTGGAATTTCTTGTTCCTTTGTGGATTACCCTTTTCAACTCTCCAAAAAAGTAGCATCAGGAAATATCGTGTCTTCAATTGTCAGCGTCTCTTGCTGTCCTCTTACTTCCTTCTGTGTGATGACGTCTCATGCAGCTTATGGCCTGCACGGGTCAAGAGGATTCTAAGGATCCAGGACTCCTTGGCCAGATACTGTGCCACTGGCATTTCTGGAAGACTTAGAAGAAAGGGTAATTACTTCTTAAAACCCATTGTTCAGACCTCTGTAGGCACAGTAATCTGAATGCAAAATGATTTTCAGCCAAGTCCTGTTTGCACCTGGGAACAATGAGAAGTATTGCAAGCTTCATAAAGAGATGAAACCTGACCATGACAGGAAGTGACTTACAGCTCTGCAGGCACAGTTGTATTGACACAAGATCGTGAAGTAGGAAAGAATTACAGTTTTCAAAAAGATGTGGGATCTTAGTTTCTCTTTTATCTCAGTATGATGTGTATGTCCTTGAATACAACCCTGTAACCACAGCGCAGAAGTGATGTGTCTGCAACAAGAGGGGTCTGAATCCTGGTGTTTGTGGGTTTGATACACAGGAAAGTCAGGCTTTCCCCTTTGACTTGTTCATTATGTGTCAGTACTGTGGTTTCCAAATGCTGTATGAACCTGATTTTCCAAGTTCCAGGTGGGCTATGTGGGTGATGGCAATGGCCAAAGGTGCTGAAGGAGTTAGCTACAGCCAGCAGGTTACTGGGAGACTGAGGCTTGACTCATATTAATGTTTCTTGGTGCACAAGTTGTCAGAAAACTTTATTCTCTTGCATTTATTCACTTGATTCAAAAACATTTATTATTGCTTCTTTTGAATTAAGGGGGTGATGGCCAGCAACAAGTGATCATCCAAAAACCTGAGTTTGAGTTGCATAGCTGCTGTGTTACCTGTCTTGGAGAGGCCATGATAAGCTGAGAAAGTTGATAGTATTTTGAAAAACTGATGGACTGTTCACCTTAGCAGTAAGATGTTTAAATGATATAGGAAGGCTTTTTTTGCAACATTATGCCATAAATACTGCTTTGGGGTCCAATCTCAGGGGGACCTCAGGTTTAGCAGAAGCATACTTCATCATTTCCAGAAGGTGACTTTATAATAAATGGAAGCATTGAACTTCACTTCTTGGGCCAGGCCCCATAACACTAACTTCTATCTGTGTTCTTCTCATGTGTCCTGGGTGAACTGAGCTTATTTTGGTTTCCCCTTTTATTGTACTGTTTTCTCCAGCCTTCACCCCAATCCCAGTGTTACAGTGACAACTTGGAATATGCTAAAGAGTTGGCTCATGATGATGCCACTCCCTTCATGCCACCAGATATTTCCCTGTTCAGCTGTTTGCTGGAGTTGGAGGGTGAGGAAGGCAAAGACAGAATAAATATATTTTCAGGCTGCATTGACTATACGTTTAATACTAGTTTTGAATTAACACAAAGATGCAAACAGAAGACAATAGTTTTGAATTTATACAAAGATGCAAATAGAGAGACAAGATAAAAGTATATAAGAGAGTTTATAAATATGAAAATAGTAGAAAGAGTTGCTTTATAGGAGAAAGAACTATTTATGTTTGGGTGAGAGTGGCTAAACAGTATGGGCTAGATTCTGGCCCCAAGTACTTATGGTCAGCCCAGGAGCCCTGAAAAGAATCTGGCTTTGCCCTTTATCTAAATATTAATCATTTCTGGGTAGATTTTTTTAGGATGAAGTTTGCAAAGATTAATAAGGACACAAAAACCTGGAACAAAAGCCAAATCTCACAGGGCTTAGGGTTCCTAACGACCTTCCACTCCCCCCACCACTGAAAATAGGCTCATATGAGGGGTAGCAGTGAGACTGCCCATTGCACCTACTGCCTCCTCAACTTTGGTCCTACCCTGCACACAGCTGTGGCCAGACTTGAAGCAGTGGCAGGCCAACTCGAACCCTCCCGTGCCTTGGGGTGGACGAACACAGTGAGACCACACGGGGTCCATTCTTCTCCAGCAAAGTAGTGATATGTTCCAGGCAAAAGCCCAATCTGGGATGTTTGGGCCCAAAGGAAACATTTACAACCAAATTATACACCTCGGAAAATAAATGAGCTTTCATTTTAGAAGGAAACCCTGCCAGGCTCTTTATTATTTGCACCACAATCATAAAGTTGGTTTTAATCTCTGCAGTGGAATGCCGCTGGGTTGGCCAACTGGCAGGCTCTGCTGGTTTGAGTGGGGACCACTTCACCCTGTGGAACACACAATGGGAAGCAAAGGGAAGTACTTCTAAAACATTTTTCTCAGCATCTATTGGCTTTTTTTCTGGCATGTTCCTTACAACTTCAAAGCGCACTCTTTCTTTCCTTCTCTTTTCCTTTATTCTCCTTTTTGAGAATTCCTTGGGCCTTCCAGAAAAAGGCTTAATGTTATGTGTTTTTTCTTAATGGATGAAAATCCAGGAGTAGGCCCAAGAAAGTCTATAATGCATTTCGTTGACCTCCTTAAGGGGACTTGGATATGAAAGCTGAGAGAGAACAGAGGGGAAGGCCTTTTAAGCACATTCTGGTTTTCACCTTCACAAAGAAATCTGGAGAGCTAAACACCCAGGGAGCCCATTCTCAGGATTCATGCCGTGAAATGACCTTGTCAGTGTGACAGTCGGGAGACTTAGGGTTTCTGGGATGGCCTGGGTTTCAAATATTTTATATCATGGTCAGATTATGTGCTGGACACTGAGTCCAGATTTAGGATTTGGAATAAAGAGCGCCCCCTACCAGCTTTCGAGAATGTGACCGAGTATTTTCCGGTAGAGCTTGGAGGGACTCTCACACTTGAGCTGATGGCATTAGAGTGAGTCCTCGTGGGCCCATGGGGTTTCAGAAGGCAGAGCAGGAAAGGAGCTGCTAAGAGGAGTATGGGTAAGGCATCGATGGGAAAATCAGGGCAACACAGTTAAGAACCCCACGTGGTTTCCAAACCTTGCTGCCCTCTGGAACCCCTTGGGGACCTTTTCAAAGGACTGGTGCCTGGATCCTACTCCAGATCCCCTGACTTAAACAGTTCAGTGCATGACTGGAGTATCAGGATGCACTGTAAAGTTGGAAACCCCTACTGAGGACTAGGGTAAGGACGACAGGAGGGTGAGGATGGAGGCGATCTTACTCCCTATTGTATTCTCAGCATTCGGAACAGAGTAATTAGCCCCCAGTAATTAAAAGATGAATGAGTAAATGCATGAAGGTTCTACAGCTCATCTGCCCACACACCATTAAAATAAATCCCAGCTAATTAGGTGATTTCAGCTCTTAAATATTTGGGCTGGTCTAGGGTGGAGTGTGGCTTAAGTATGAGATCTCCCTCACCCCCATCTATTTTACCCTCTTTTTCTCCTTACTTAAGACATCCAGAGAGTGATTTCATAACCTCCTCCTAGGCCACTTTTAATTTTCATGACATGGCAATTTCATAACCTGTCACTATCAATTGCTTTGATTTCTCCATAAGCCAGGGATCTACATCTGAGCTCCTCTGCTCCTCAGGTATCCTCATCCACGCCCTGCAATATTTGAATTATTCCAAGGTAGATTAGCCCAGTGATTCTTTGGCAGTGAAGCCCTGGGGGTGGTGGTATTTGGCCCACAGTTGTATGGGCAGCTCTTGCTGCTTCTTTCTGACGTGGAAGGTTTCCACTTCCCACCCCCTGCCTTCGTCCCATCTCCCCCTTTGAGGAGACACCGAATTCTGGCAGGGGATAAGTCAGATTTTATTGTAAAAATGTTTATGGAGACTGTCAGTTCTTAACCTTAAAACTGAACCATGCTGTTTGTATTTTTCCAAGCGACAGAGAGTGTGAAGGACTAATGAAAATGGAGCGTGAAGAGATCAAACATGCATGTGTCCTGGAATCTTTGTTGACGACCTGGGATGGGAGAAATCCCACTCTAATGGCGGGGGTGTGGAATTTGGGGGGACAGGATTCTCTATTAGTCAGGCTTGGGATTATGACCTGGCATTAGAGAAGGTGAGGCTCAGGGAGTGAGGGGACCCGTGTGGGATGCAGGATGAAGGGATTACAAGACTTTCTTTCTCCTTTGAAAAGCTAGAAACATGTTTCCTTTGGTCAGAGCAAGCAAATCCACTTGTAACAAACTATCTTGACCTTCTCAAGCCTTTTGAAAGGAGCCATTCAGAAGTCTGTGTAACATGCCATGTTGGAGAACGTTTTTTTTGCTTACCGTGTGACTTTTCTGTAAACCACGGGGGAGGGTGAGCATTTTCGAGCTTCCAGTTGGGCTCTTAGTAACTGAATGCCCAGGACTTTGGTTAAAAATGGGTTTGGCTGTATCTCAAAAGCCAGTCTTTATATCTGCAGACTTGGGGGAGAGGAGGGGCGGGGAGGGGCTGTAAGTGGGAGAGTCCAGACTGAAGCAAGCAAAATGCATTTTCACAGGGCAAGGTATGCATTTGCTGGAGAAAAGTGAAGCTTTAATTCCTGCATGAGACTTTCTGGTTGGGGCCTGGGCAGTTGGTTTGAAGAGAACGCTTTCCTGGGTTGGACTCTTGACAGCAGTTGGTCCTATCTTTGGGACCTTTAGACACACAGGTGTGATGGATCCATCAGGACTCTGTTTCCCAGAAGATCTCCCTGGGAACAGTAAGGAGCAAGTAAACAGAGGAGTTGGTAGATGAAGGCTACTCAGATTTTTTTTTTCCCTTTGCAGTAGGAATGCTTTGGCTTTGATGGTGCCTGCTGTGTATGTGCTGGGAACACATTGATTTTTCTCCTCCAGTTTTGTACATGAACTTGGATCTGCTGGAAAACTGCAAGTTAGATATTGGACAGTCTGAGATTTACCCTTGCTGACTGGTGATGTTGTGGGAAAGCTTTTGGGGCACTAAGGTGCTCTATGGTTTAAAGAGGATCCCTCTTCATGGTAATAGTCATTTGGCATTTGGGGCGCCTAAAGGAAATGATTTCTCCCTCCGACTCTTCCACCTGCTTTCTTCTCTCTTCTCTCCTACACGAATGGTTAATTTCCCTTTCTCTTAGATCTGCCTGCATCCACTGAGCCTCCTTTTAGGGGTTGCTTAATTTTCTGCAAGACCTGTGATCTAGAAATTTTATCTGACTCAATACCCAATGTGGATCCATGCCTATCCTTCTCCGTGGACCTGAGTGACTTATCTAGAAACAGTTGAATGGTGAGGAAGACATCAGTCAAAGGCCCTTTGCTGCCCTATTTTGGGCACCTGTTACCTAGGCAAGTCAGAGGAGTCTAGGATATGTTGACACAGGGAAAGAGTAGAATGTGAGCCCAGTCTTACCATTCGCCTCCATGGTCGGGAGTTCTGACTTGTCCCCTTGTATGCTGATCTTGCTTGACCTAGCGTGCAGCCTCCCTCACCTGGATTCCTGGACATGAGGGAAGCTCTGCCTTCCCCTCATGGTGCTATCATCTTTGGGAACCCTTGTGGTGTGCATGAGTGCCCAGAGTGTCCTTCTAGACTGGACGGGAAGCCTTGTGGCTCAATGACTATATATATGATTACATGTTCCAAAGATTAAAAGTATACCAGCTAAGGGGCTGGTGCTGTGGTACAGCAGTTTAAGCCACTGCTTTGCAACACCAGAATCCCATATCAGATTATTGGTTCAAGTCCTGGATGCTCCACTTTTGATCCAGCTCCCTACTAATGTGCCTGGGAAGGCAGCAATAAATGGTCTAGTTACCTGGGCCCCTGCCACCCATATGGAAAACCGAATGGAGTTCCAGGCTCCTGGCTTTGGCCTGACCCAGCCCTGGCCATTGAAACTGTTTTGAGAGTAAACTTGCTGATGTAAGATCTCTCTCTCTCTCTCTCTCTCTCTCTTTCTCCCACCCTCTTCCTCTCATTCTTTGACATTCAGCCTTTCAAATAAATAAATAAATCTTTTTTAAAAAGTACACCAGCTACTTGCTATCCCTTCATTTCTTGGTAATAATTTGCCTTTGCTGAACAACTGCTATCTGGCTCTGTTCCTCATCTTCTAGTTCAAGCTGATGTCCTCAGGTGTGAGACTGCAGTGGCATCAGGCACAGTTTGTTAAACTTCTGATGACTGCACCTCCTTCCCACCCCTGGTCCTGCAGAGATTCTGGTTCTGTGGTGTTGCGGGCACTGAGAATTAGCATTTTGAACACATTCCCTAAGGCTGCTTTGAGAACAACTTTGCAAACTGGGTAGAAGTGATAACTCGGTATTATGATCAGCTTTTCTGTGAGCTTGGTTAGGAAACAACAGGCTATTTCAAGTATTTTAAAATTAAATGAAAGGGTGAGTATTTGACTTAATGTTTATGATGCCACTTGGGATGCCTGCATTCCAGATCAGAGTGCCTGGGTTCGAGTCCTGGCTTCCTGACAATGCAGACCCTGGAAGGCAGCAAGTGATGATTCAAGTAACTGGATCCTTGCCACCCACAAGGGACACCTGCATTGAATTCCTGGCTCCTGGTTGCAGGCATCTAGCTGGGAAGTACACTAGTGGATGGGAGCTCTATATGAATACATTTAAAAATTTTTTAAGTAAAATAAACTTCAGTTTTCTCATTTGTACAATGGAGGTTATGATAATTGTATCCAATGTGTTGAACTAATGCATGAAAGGTGTTTGGACAAGACTCACACAGAGAAGACATTGGGAAAGGGTGGAGGACACAGAGGAGTGGTTATTACTAGAAAAGAGGGGAACTGGGCCTGAGGAGAAAAGCACTGAACAGCAGAGATGATGGAAGTATAAGGAAAGGCTAGTGAGAGAAAGCTGACAAAGGGGAAAAAGCAATGTTGACCACAGAGATCTTAGCATTTCACAGTGAGAAATTGAGCCACACGAAAATGTGCGCCCAATAAGCAAGCCCCTCTTCATTCAAGTACAGGTTGTGCACCCCTAATCCAAAAAACAAAATCCCAAACATTTCTGATTCTAAGCATTTTGGTTAAGCAATCCTCAACCTGTGCTGAATCTCCCTGCCTCCTTTAGAAAGTATTTATGACCTTGCAAATTGCCATTTCTCTTCAATTCTCTTTCTATTTTCTTTTATTTTGTGTTTCTTGTAGTTACATAAGTTCTGTATCTACATAAGATACATACAGAAGAGGGCACAGATCATACATGTATGATCATACGTGTACAGTTCAATGAATTTTCACCAAGTGCACATACTTACATAACCAGCTCCCCAAAAAGAAACAGAACATAGTTGGTCCTCCAGCAGCTCCTCAAGGGTTCACTTCCATTTGAGTTGTTTGGTTTAACAGTATGTTTGTGAAATTCATCAGTGGTGTCAAATATGGTTATAGTCTGTTCATCCTCATTGCTGTAGTGTTTCACTCCAGGGATATTTATTTTAGCTACATTTTACTTATGCTGTCTACCAGTCACTGGGGTCCCTGTCACTTTTAAAACTCACCCTTCAGGGCAGGCTTTTGGTGCAGAAGTTAAGCTTGGGGTGCCCAGTCCCATATTAAAGTGCCTGGGTTCAAGTCCCAGCTCCACTCTGCATTCCACCTTCCTGCTAGTACTCACTCTGGGAAGCAGCAGTGGTGACTTAAGTAGTTGGGCCCCTGTTACTCATGTGGGAGATCCAGACTGAGTTCTGGGGCCTGGCTTTGACCTTAACCATCCCTGGATATTGCAGGCATTTGGAGAGTGAACTAGAGGGTAGAAGATTTCTCTCTGTTTGCCTTGAAATACAATCCCACCCATATTTTTGGAACACCGGAGGAAGAATACGACGATCCTCAATTACTAACATCCAAAGCAACCTGTTTGGGGTCCTGCTTTTTGTGACCAACTTTCTTTATTTTCTGCCTCATTTGGGCCACTGAATAGCCTCATCATATTTGCATGAAATGTTTGCCATTCCATTCCTACCTTCTTCCCTCCTGAGTTTATCACCATCTGCTTCATTCCATCCTCATGGTACCTACTACATTTGTTGACCAGATCTAACTAACCCTATGAAGTCATCACACCACACAAGTCCAACAGCACTGAGCTAGACTGGTATCTCGAGGTGAGTTTTCCCCCCAGAAAATGAGGCCAGGACTGTCCCTACCAAATGACTGGAGCAGGGCTAAGGGCGTGGAGCAGGGCTAAGGGTTTAATCAGTGGTGTGCTGCAGGCCAGCGTTCTGGAGACAGTCTTCTCAGAACTGTTTCTCAGTACAGGGCTTACATTTGAGAAATACAAAGTGACTGCAGACTCCTTTATCATAGACAACACCTCCAGGGGACAAATTAGGACAACACGATTCAGTGACAGGAACAAGGGCTTTGGATCCTACTTACTAGCTATGGCCTTTCAGCCTCAATTGCCTGGTCTGTGGAATACAAGTTCTCCTGTCTCCCTCTAATGAACACTGTGAAGATTCGGTTTAACATGCAGTGCAACACATGGGTGACAGCTGCTGCTTCTCCCTATATGCCCCGGATCTTCTGCTTATCTCTCAATACCCATTTTTCACCCTTTGCCATCCTAGTTTATGCCTTTGGCACCAGGTATATAATTATAACAGGCATCTTTGCTTTCTGGCTTCTGATTGAGTTTGGCCCAGTCATTATATAAAATGGCAGGAAGTGAGAGGAAGAGGGGAGGGATGTTGAAGTATCTGGTAAATCCCCTATATCCCTCTTTATTCCCTCCTCACACAAAGACCCCTCTTTCCCTTTGGATAACAGTGATCTCTCCCTTTCTTTACATCTTCAAGCCTGGGGGTATAAGATCTCCCTAGCCTTATTGGCCCTGGGTACTGGAGTATGCTTGGTGGTTCCCAGCCACTTTGTTCCTTCCTTAAGTTCTCCCCGGTTACCCAGCTTGTGGATGACATTCGTTTTCTGCTCACACTCAGAGACGTCCTTGTATGGTGAACAGCGAACACATAGGTATACTCCCTGTCACACCATCTGTACACCTCTTGGCCACTTCTCACCCCCCACAAAAGCCTCTGAGAAGCTTGGGGTTCTCCTTTCTTGAACCTCAGCTGACCAAATGAGTTCTAATGGGAGAGTCTCTTTGTGAGAATAAAATGTGGAGATGCTTCATTCCTCTAGGATCAGAGTAGGAAATTTTATGGGCATAGCAAGGCAATTAAATGGTTGAAAGTAGGTTGTGGGGGGCTGACGCTGTGGCACAGTGGGTTAAGCCACTGTCTGCAGTACCTGCATGCCATACGGGCGCTGGTTCAAGTCCTGGCTGCACCTCTTTCAATCCAGCTCTTTGGGCCCCTGCACCCACATGGGAGGCCCAGATGGAGCTCCTGGCTCCTGGCTTTGGATCAGCCTAGTTCTGGCTGTTGCATCCATTTGGCAAGTGAATCAGTGGATAGAAGATCTCTCTCTCTCTCTCTCTCTCTCTCTCTCTCTTCCTACTCTCCCTCTCCATGTAAGTCTGCCTTTCATATAAATAAATAGATCTTAAAAAAAAAAAAAAGAAAGAAAGAAAGAAAGGCTGGCGCCGTGGAGAGTAGGAGAGGAAAGGAGAGGAAGTTGGGACCCCTGGTGGTTGGCCTTCAAGTCTTTCCCCCAGAACATCTCATAAGAGGAGAAACCCTCTAATGTGTGTGTGTGGCACAGTGGTTCAGATGCCATTTTCGAAAGCTCATGTACCACATCATTGTGCCTGGTTTAAGTTCCCACTCCACTCTTGACTCCAGTTTACTGCAAATGTGCACCTTTGGAGGCAGCAGTTGGTGACTCAGTACGTGGGTCCCTGCCACCCATGTGGTAGACCCAGACTGAGTTTTGGGTTCCTGGTTTCAGCCTATCCCAATCCTGACTGTGGCAGGCATTTGGGACATGAAGCAGTGGATGGAAAATCTCTCTGTTTGTTCTGTTGCTCTGCCTTTCTCATAAAAGTAAATAAATAAAACTTTAAAAATAAGAGAAGAGGAGCTGGCACTGTGGCTCAACAGCTTAAGCCACTACCTGCAGTATGGCATCCCATATAGGCAACAGATCAAGTCCTTGCTGCTCCACTTCCATTTCACCTCCCTGCTAATGTGCCTAGGAAAGAAGCAGAGGTTGTCCCAAGTGCTTGAGCCCCTGCACCCATTTGGGAGACTCGGATGATGCTTCTGGCTTCTGGCTCCTGGCTTCAGCCTGGCCCAACCCTGGGTATTGCAGCCATTTGGAGAATGAACCAGCGAATGGGAGATCTCTCTCTCTCTCTCTCTAAAGATTTATTTATTTCAAAGTCAGAGTTACACAGAGAAAGAAGGAGAGGCAGAGGTCTTCCATCCATTGGTTCATTCCCCGATTGACCACAATGGCCAGAGCTACACCAATCCGAAGCCAGGAGCCAGGAGCTTCCTCCGGGTCTTCCCATGTGGGTGCAGGTGTCCAAGTCCTTGGGCCATCTTCCACTGCTTTCCCAGGCCATAGCAGAGAACTGGATCAGAAGTGGAGCAGCCGGGACTTGAACCAGCATCCATATGGGATACCAACACTTCAGGTGGTGGCTTTATCTGCTAAGCCACAGTTCCGGACCCTCTCTCTCTTTCTCTTTGCCTCTCCCCTCCTTTCTAACTTTGCCTTAAATAAATCTTTAAAAATAATTATAATAATAAAAGAACAAAAACCCAAGGGAAGTCTGGCTTACAAACTGTGGGGAGCAACCTGGACTAGACTGAGTTACTGGAATTAAGACTTATTCTATGCATCTGCTCTCCCACAATATGGCGCTGGGAGAGAAGAAAACAGCTTCTACACAGCTGCCTCCAGTTCAGCCAATAAACTGTAGGACTTGCTCCTGATTGGAGGAGAGCAGCGTACTTGGCGTGTGGGCAGCCGAGTTAGGATTGGCGGAGGAGGACTATAAAGGAGGAGAGAGACGGCATGCACCAGGAACATCTAAGGGGAACATCTAAGGGGAACACCTGTGCAGCCCCCGAGAGAGCCAGCCGGCGGTGTGCCGCTCCCCTGCGGAAGTGGGGAGTGTGGCAGGGGGAACCGCCCTTCCACGGAGGTGGAAGGGACAGTAGCCAACCCGGGAAGAACCAGCAGCAAACCCGGGGAGGGCCGAGCAGACGAAAGAACAGCGCAGGGTCCTGTGTCGTTCCTCCACGAAGAGGGGGAGCGACAACAAACTATGGTTCTCAATACTTGTTCCAACTTGGTAGTGCCTTGAACCACTATTCAGATGGAAATATTTTATAGAAGACAAAAAAGCAAAACAGTGTTGTGAAACAGTCAATAGGTGGCAAATTGTGGAGTCATAAATAGGAGTTAAATAATTCTCTTCCTGACATTGAAACTATCCCATCCTTAAGAATTTCTCACTTTCTACCTTGTATTTTATATGTGTCTAAGCATTTATTAACTTTCCCTCTAGAGTCTGCACTCTGTGAAGACAAAAAACTAACAAAACAGAATTTTCATAATGTTAAAAACATGAGCCTTGGACAACAGTAAATTGGAATAAACACCATGTTGAAGATTTATTTAGCCAATTAGTGAGGAAGCTAGCAAGATGTGAATGTTATTTCAGAGAATTTGAGGAATATCTATTTGCAAAGTTAGTTGTGAAAAACCACGATGAAGTAAACAAATTGAGTTAATGTCCTATAAATCCATAAAATAGTAAGCTCTGAGTTGCTGTTTCTACTTGACAACAAAATTTGCATTTCTACAGGATGAAAATCTACCAGTTATCACACATAACTTTAACTTAGACCCTAATCAATAGTAAATAACAGGCCAATCAAAGACATTTGCTACAGAATTAAACATAAGCCCAAGATACTGTGCCCCAGCATGAGCTGGTAAACTTACAGTCAACCTTTCACTTCATTTCCAAGCTTTGGATAATTTGTGTTAGTAAGCCATGTTCATTTGGAACTGTCTTAATCCAACACAGAACCTGATACAGAATACAAAGTGTTTGTTTGAATGAGGAAGTGTTTGTTGAATGAGCCCATGAGTGGAACTAACATCCCTGCCATTCATAGAAAAAGGTTAACCTAGCTAAGCCAATGGCCCACAATTGCATCAGCTGTCAGTGTTCCAGTCTAGGATCAAGCCATTTGCCTGGAAGAGGACAGAACTATAGCCCAAACAAGACCAATCTATGTAGACAGATGGTAAAGGGAACCGGTCCTGGTGGTATATAGCTTTCTCTTCACCTCAGGCCACATTCAGCCGATGATAGCTATAATAGTTTTATAATGTCAGTAGGGGTTCCCTAATAAATGAGCACTACTAGTTTCTGGCGGCCCACAGAGCTGTTCAGGTGCATCATGAAAGTGCAAGGAAGAACTGTTAAGTCCCAGGCCTGAGTCTGAAAAACTGGCAGCAGAGCTGTTAACACAAGAAGCACATGTAGATGAAGGAAGGAGCAGGCAGGGGGTTGGGATTTCCCAACAGGTTTTACCCAGCTTTGAGTTACTAGGTAGAAAGATAAGAAAAAGCAGACATTTCTAGATATGAAAGAGAGTTTCTACATTTTCAGCAACCAAAATCATCCGATTTTTGTTTAATCTTCCCACCCTCAATTTTATGTTTTCAACATTTGGAATAAGCTTTGTTTACCTGTAATTGTTGTGAAATCATTTATCCAGAACAAAGGTCTTTTGAGGCTTCCATTCCAAGCATATCAAAACTGAATAGACTGCGAGGTTTTCTGTGGTTCCCATCCTACCTCGCCATGGCCTTGTTACAGAAGCAGTAACTGAGTTTCTGTATCAGTTAGCTTTTGCTGTGTAACAAGCCACTCAATTCAGTAGCTGAAAACCACAAACATTTATTGTTTCCTGTGATTCTCTGGCTCAGCTGGGTGGCTCTTCTTCAGCCAGGGCTGGGTAGTCTGAGTGACTGCTCAGTGGCAGGCTGGTTGGTAAGAGAGAGCTTGTCCCTGTCCTCTAGGTCTCTCACCACTCAGTCTAGTTCAAGCTTCTTCACAGTGGTCTCAGGATTCCAAAATCAACAAAAGCAGGAAAACTCCGGTGCCAAGCACTTTTCAGGTCTCTGCTTGTTGTCCCTATGACCACAGTAGTCAGCATAGCCAAGCTCAAAGATAGTATGGGAGACAATTAACAATTCAAGTTATGGACATTTAGAGAGAGGAAGAATTTATAGACATTTCTGCAAACCTGGCTACTTCAGGTGCAGATGTATATTAACGTAACAGAACTTACAAACTAGAGAGAGACAATGCTAGAATGCAGCCCAGGCCGCTTAACTCCTGGTTTAGGCCCACTTCATTATACCATGTGCCCTTTTCCAGGATTCCAAGGTTAAGGTCCCATTCCCTTTAACATCTCTGTAAGAGGTACTTGGAGCAGATAGATTTACGGTAGGTGTCAATGACAGATCTTGACTTTGGATGCTGAGAAGAATCCAAACCCTTGAGTAGAATAAGAGCTCTGTGTGAGGGTCCCCTGACCACCTCTTCCCTAGGCCTCGGCCTCTGAACTTTGCCATTCCATGCTCTTTGGCTTGTCTTCCACAGTCTCCTTCCTGACAGCAGGACACTAGCCATGGCCTGGACCTCGGGTCCCCCTTATTTCATGTAGGAAACACAGATTCACCATAGGGAATGTTTGCCTGCTGTGTCTCTTTGTCCTGTTCAACACCCTGTCTCTGGTCAAGGGAGACCTCAGACTTTGGGGCCCATTAGGCATACCAGTGATTCGGTGTGTCTTCCAATTGATCCTGGAAAATGGGTCTTAGATACTTACTACTCTGTTTTCTTTGCTGTCGATGGAGAATGTGCCACTTGAAAAATCAGCAATATTCCATACTAATTAAAATATTTGCTCAAAATGTGACTTCAAGGGGAGCCTGAGAGCTTTGATGTGACCAAAGAGGAGGGATGAAGCCCCCTGGTGGCCACCCTCGGTCTGTCCATTCTAGCCCTAAGCAAGTTAGCTCTGGCCTCAAGTTCTGACATTCTTCTTGCTCTTAGCTTAAGCCTGAGGACGGCTGGCCTGACACCCAGATGGATTTATCAAACTGCTCCTTCCAGGTAAGTCTGCCATTCCTCTTGAGAAAAGTTTTGGAAAACATAGTTTTTCCATCTCCTCACATTTTCAAAAATGCTTTAGATGATGCGTGAAGGCTTTTATGGCCAAATTGGCTCTCTGTGCATCTGCTACTGTTTACATGTTTGCTTCGAGTTGAAAGAGTTACTTGAGCTTCATTTTAATTCATTCTTTAGCCTCTCAGAACATAAAGGAAATGGGTCTTGGAAAGTTACCACTCTGTTTTCTTTGCCAGCAATGGAGAAAGCAGAATTTGAAAAATCACCAATAATCCACACATTTTCAAGATCAAAGCAGTTTATAGATGCATTCAAGACAAGCCAGTGAAGGGTTGCCTCCCATGTTTTTCAGCCTGCCCCAAGAGTCTTCAGTTAGGAGGGACTCACAGGCGTGGGTGCCTCTCCCTTCCCAGGGCCTTCTTTCTGCTCAAGTGCACCGAGTTGACCATTCTTCATGTCTTGTAAGGCGTCGCCTGAGATCATAAGTCAGGTCACTCCCAAGCCCTAAAGTAAACATCCTCATGATGCATTCTGCCACCATAAGGAGAGATTCCTCAGCTATTAGTCAGACTTTGAGCACAGGCTCTGTTCCCACCCAGGATTGCAATGTCCCTGCATTCTTGAAACATGATGTGCCTGTGTCATGAGCTCCCAGGGGAGCCCCTTTGTCTTCAAGGTCCCCCCAGCAAAGATTGGAGCATATGTGTGGCCATTTCTCCTCTGTCAGACGCATTGCATTTTCATGCTTGCTCTAAAATAGTGCTACTGCTATTTACTCTGCTCCTGCTGCCTGAAGGGGACTGATCACCATCAGCACGGGCAGAGCCGAGGTGGAAGTCGGTGGGCCTTGCCGGGCAGGTATTCAGGGTGCACAGTTTCTTCCCTGTGGATCTTGACTGCCTTTTTCCAGCACTTCACAGACCAAGTCTCCACCCCCCTCTGCTGCCACTGCTATGATGATGACCTCCGTGCCATCTTCTTGAGCACTGGGGATAAGTGTGCCACCTGGACCAAGTAGATTTCACCGTCTGAAACACACTGTATTCATTCCTTTGTCTTTCTCTTCCCGGGAGTGCCGGCCAGCTCCTCAATCATGTGTAAAGATAATCAGTGCCCTTTTATTCTTTTCTCTCCCCAAATGGGGAAACTTGTACTCTTTCTTTTGAAATCCCACCACTGGTATTCTTGAACTTATTTTTAGATGTGTGGAAATGTTCCAGACGAAACCGATGCCCAGCACAGATAAAGCCCAGGGTGTGTTTATCATGGGTAAAGGAACACTGAGTGTTTTAATGTGGCAGGAGCACAGCCATATGCCTGAGTGCAGTATGGCTTCCTTTAATCTGGAAAAAGGAAACAAGCGTTGTCGATAATAATATGCAGATGTCCACATTGCTAATTAGCTATATTGTTAGTATGCTTTAAGGAGAGAGGCTACAGTGACGTTAATTATAATCTCTGTTGTTTGTTGTTCAAAGTCTATGAGACCAAATGCATTGCTAATAATATCTTCTTTAATATCCTCAATAGAAGATTCCTGGATGTTTTTTTTCTTTAGAATCCCACATAAAAGCCACAGTAGGAGTAATGAGGCCTGCAGCCTGAGCCTAATTAAAACAAAATCTAACGAGGTCCTTAGCCATTATTATCATCAACTAGGACTTATTGGGTGCCCCCTAAACTTGTGGAATTAAGGGGTGTGGAGCTTGGAGATTGCATATATGGCCTGTTCTTTGCTCTCCAGAAATTTGCCAGCCAATCTGCCTCCAAGAAGCCTGCCTGGTTGTGCTAATCTGAGAATAGTTACCAGACTTAAAAACAAAAAGCACTAAAACTTTCCTAGACAGAAACAATTTTGTCCTAGTTTGTGCCTCTTCTGAAGGTTCTGGAAGGGATTAAATCAGCCCTGTTTTCACACACCAGGCTTTGGTTGCTGTTTGCAGAATAGAGCAGGTGGCTATTTGCAGGCTGGGACAACTATGCTTAGCACATTGTTTTTTCCCAAAGTGGATCCATCACCCATTTTCACATCTTGTTCTTCTCCTTCAACGTGAGCATCCTAATTTGTTCTGTGGCTTTGTTTCCCAAACAGCCTCACTCCTTTGTGTTCATCTGTCTATGCCAAGTGACCAGCTAAGGGAGTGTGGCCATTCTGACCACTCTGGCCCTTGATGTGGCTGTGGTGACCCACCTTGGTCACGAGGACAGCCAAAATGAGCAGCTGCAGCCTTGCAGTGGCTGGAGGCAGTAGTTGGACATCCTTGGTCCTAGATCAGTGATGTACTCAAGCATATAGGACACAAATGACTGAAGCATCTGGGGTGTCATCTTAGAAATTGCACTCATCCTACAGATGACAGATTGTCTTTCCTCAGTTCACCTCAACAGAGTTCTCCTGGGGCATTCATGGCCAGGCTGTGAGAGAGAAGGAGTAGGGAGGAGGTCTCAGCATCACGCCGCTGCCTCCAGCCTCCAAGTGACCTGGAGAAAGCCACAGGGGAATGGCAGCCTAGTGACACGGTCACAACACACTATATGATGGAAATTTCTATGACAAAACCCTGTTGAGCTGAGATCTCTGAGTATTGGACCTGATGTTTTATTGCTGGACTCAGTTGTCTCATCTCAGGACAACAGAGTGGTTCTGATTGTTAACACCGACCCATTCCAGCTCTGAAGTACAAACCAGGCCCTGTCAGGCCAAGGAGTCCTTTGCTAGGGTCACAATGCTCCCCGACATGCATCCCCTCCACTGTTCTCTTCACTGGCTTTACCTGTATAACTTCTACTTCCTTGTCAATCTTGGCTCCAAACATTTCTTCTACAGGAAAACCCTTCTTTCTTTTTAGTACCAATTTTTAAAGTACTGAGTTTTATAATGCCTTGGTATTGGTTATAGTGGTTTTTCTGTCCTTTATGAATATCATTCTGGGCTCCTGGGTTTTCATAGATGCAATGAGCATTAGTCATATAGTCTTTTTTTATGCCCAAACTGTCTGATCTTTGAGCAGTGGGAGGCCTTCAAACTGGCCCCTGCATTCTTTCAAGGGAAGCCTATTAGCCACTGAAAGTGTCCTTGATTTCTGGTGCATCTATACTTTTCCTGCCTAAGCTCTGTATTCAGCCATTTGTCCAAGGAACACTGGTTCCTTTTAATGAGATCAGACCCCTTGAAATTTAATGACAGTATTTTAGAACTTTAAAGAAAACATTTCATTACACAGTGAGCAATAGATTTGGGAAATGTAATGTACAGATGCTGAAACAATGAAAAGATTGTGCAAATATATCTGGAAGGTATGGATAGCAGATTTAGAATATGCTATTAGGACAGACCACTGCATCATAGCCTGACTTCCATAGTGAATTTCACCATGTTTCTTTAAATGCCCTGTAGGTACCTCAAATGCAAAGAACAGAAAACCCAACAAAGGCCCACTTAGCTATGCAGGGCTTTTCACGTTTTATTGGTTGTCATAGCTCTAAAATTAGAATCACAAGAGAGAATATTGCTACTAGCACTGGCACATTGTCAGTGTTAACATACGTGTTAATGGTGAAAGGCATCTGAAGGTCACCCTTCCAGGGCTGGTATGATGATTCTAAAATGCCATCAGGGACCCAGGCCCCTCCATCTTTCTTGTCAGCAACAGCCTTCATCCTCATGTCTGCCAGCTGCCTCATTTGACTCTTAGCACTGTGTCCTTGTTTCAAGCAGAAGACAGAAACACAAAAGGCACAACTCAATGTGCCTTCTTCTCAGCAGTTCTACCCACCACCTTCCTATTATTCCCACTGGACAGAACTGTGTCAGGTGTCACATGGTCTCCTCAGCTGCAATGGAGGCTGGGAAATGTAGTTTTCACTAGATGTATTGCTATCTGAAACAAGCTGTGAGTAAAAGAAAAAAGAAGAGGGAATGGACATAGGGTAGGCAATTGCTATGCCTGCCACAATACTGCCATCTCAGACAAAAATAGCAGACTTCAAGGACATGATTTTTTTTCTATTTCTATTTTAGATAATTGCTTCTAAAATAATGAAGAGACAGGAGCTGTGTGTAAAAGTGGGGAAAATTTGACCAAAACAGATGACCTGTCTCAGCAGTTGAACAGTATATGTGCATAGACATTATAATAGCATTAATTCCTGTTTTTATTTTCATTTTCATTGAGAGTTACAACACTAAAATCAGAGTCATGAAAGGGGACCTTGCTACTGATGCTGCAGCATTGTCAGTGCTGACAGATCGAAGGTCAACTCAGAGAAACACAATGAGGAACGAAATATCTTCCATACTGAGCAGGTTCCTCTCATGTCCCTTTAACTCATTATGAATTATCCCTTTGATTCATTGCCCCTTTAAATAAAATGGACTTTATAAAAGCTTGGGAAGAATGAAATTTCTCTTCTTAAATTTCAGAACGTTCCTAAGATATTAACACAGAGACTAGTGTTTGCTTCTCTGACTAAAACATGAGCTACTAGAGCCAGTGTTGTGACACAGCAGGTGAAGCCACCACTTCCAGTCCTGGCATCCCATATCAGAGTGCCATTTGAGTCCCAGCTGCTCTGCTTCAGAGCCAACTCCCTGCTAATATGCCTGGGAGAACAGTGGAAGATGGTCCAACTCCTTGGGCTCTTAACAACCACATGGGAGACCCAAATGGAATTCTAGGCTCCTCGCTGCAACCTGGCCCAGTCCTGGTTGTTATGGCCATTTGGAGAATAAGACAATAGACAGAAATCTCTCTCTCTCTCTCTCTCTCTCTCTCCTCCCTCCACCCTCCCTCTCTCTCACTCTGCTTTTAAAATAATAAAGTATTTTACTCTTCACTTTAAGATCTGCCTCTTCTAAGAATCCTCACCCTGCTAGAATACCTTTGTGTGTAGATGCTCATTGAGTGTTCTGGGTAACAACTGGAGTGATGGCCTCAGTCAGGACCTCAGGTGGAGACGCTGCAAGGAGGATGCGCCATGTGTCTCCTTGAAAAGAGACACGGACTTTTCCTTGTGTTGCTAGCAGTTCCCACCTGCCATCTCCTGCTCCAGGTTTAAAATCTTGGTGTCCAAATAATGTCCATTCCCAAATGTTGTTCATGATTGAATAAAATGAAGTTTCATTCTTAGACACCATTCCCCTATCCTATTCCAGTTTCTGAGTTGGGGGCATGCCACTGCTGGGAGCCAAGTTCTTGGTTAAATGTGATTGGAAGAGGAGTAAGAATTATTCAGATATTCAGAGACTGGGATTAGCATTTCTTTGTTACTTTCCACCTTTTAAATGCTTCGCAAACACTGAGGGGTGTGTGTGTGTGTGTGTGTGTGTGTGTGTGTGTGTGTGTAGGGGGGGCGGGGTTGGTGAGATGGTTGGAAAGAGATAGAGAAATGCCACAGTTGTGTGCATAACTCAAGCCAAACAAAACTTTAGCCCCAGTCTAACTATTCCCAGCAGGGGCACTTGTGGCCTGAATTACCCAGCCAATGGCCCTAATGCTACATTTCTCTTTGCCTATGCAGACAAAACCCAACTGAAGCTTTCTTGAGCATCCTGCTGTGGGGTTCATGCCTGTCATTAACTGCTCTTTTTTACACGGAAGGTCATGGGGCCATTGAAAGGTTAAGGAGTTTGCTTGGTTTAATGCTAAGCCAGGATCACCCTGTGGTAATGGTTTTTTTCTACCAGGAAAACCCAAGCATCAGATTGAGAAATCAATCAGATTCAGGCCTTATTTTTTAGACATCTAAGCAAAATGGTAAATAGCAGCAAAAATACATGCCTTACCTCTTCTTGTAAAATATGTTTCATCACAGGGGAAAGAAAAGAGAAAGAGGCTCTATTTTTAAAACTTTTATTTATTTACTTATGTTCTTTGAAAGACTGAGCGATCTAGACAGACAACTAGAAACCTCCCATTCACTGGTTCACTCCCCAAATGCCTACAACGGTTGGGGCTGGGCCAGGGCCAGATCAGGGCAGGAGTAGCAAACTCAACCTGGGTCTCCCACATGGGTGCCAGGGACCTAACTACTAGTGCCATCAACCTCTACCTGCCAGAATGCACATTAGCTGGAAACTGGAATTGGGAGTCAGAACTGGAAGTTGAACCCAGGAACTGAGATATGGGATGTGAGCATTTCAAGCAATGTTTTAGCCACTGTGACCCAAGAACTCTATTTTTAACCCAGTTAAGCAGTATGCCTTGTATGTTGCTACAGCGAAATTAGGGTTTGATTAGCAGAAATACCTAAAACAATTGGGAAACAAATTCTGGCTTCCTTTTGAAATTAGCATTTCTAAATATTGGGTCAGGAATTTTCCATGAGAATCCAACTATCCTTCCTAACACTGTTGGGGAAGTTTTAGGATTGGCAATCTGGAAACAATTATATTCAATTATCTCCCCCTTTGGTTATGATAAATAATCTTATGGTCTTATGTTAAGGAAATAGTTGGGGTCTCTCCCCCACCCCCTGCTGGGCTCAGTAAAAGAATAATACATTTGGCTTCTGTTGCAGTCAGCCATGCCTCAGAATGCCAAGGCAACTCCCTCCACAGGGATGTGCCAGAAGACACAAACCATGGCAGAGGTGTCTGGAAAGGTGAACAAAGACACTGCCCCTGGCCACATCTCCTGAGCAAAAGCAAAGGGCAAGCTAAAACATGCTAAAGAGTTGCCAGCTCTCCCCTCTGTCACCGCATGCTTTAAAGGGGAGACTTGCTTTTCTGAGTCCTCCTCTTGATTTCTTCCAACATTCACAAAGGTGCTCTGTGTATGTTTCTCCTCGGGCTGTTCTTGACCTTGGATACTCAGTTTTGAGTGTTTTGATACCAGATATAACCTTTTGGCTGGGTCAAAGGCACTGCCATTGTAAGGGGAGGAGGGAGGGCAGGAAGCGGAGGCAAGTGTGTGTGGAGACAGTGTGCTGGAATACACACTCCCAAACCCCAAAACATCCCCAAAGAATAACAAGAACATTAGCCACTGACCCAAACACTGGTGAAATTCTATCTCCACATCTCCCAACACCAGTAAACATGGAAATACCATCCCTGAAGGAGTGGGGGAAGCCTCCAATGAGAGCTCCAGGGAGAATGGGAGGTGGAGAAGAAGGGTTGGTTTGGGGAAAGAATCCAGCAACTTCTACACTTTTCAATCTCTAGAAAAATTTTCCCCCAGAGATACTAAATAGAGATAGTTTTCACTATCTGGGAAAAACACTGGACTTGCACTTTTTGGAATAAAAACATTAAATTGCAGAATGCCATTTTTATCACATTTTCTTTGGCTATCCCCATCACTTCATCCTCATTTCAAATGGTTTTATCCGCTTCACTTTCCACCAGTTTCACTGACCTTTCTATTCCTCAGATTAGCCAACTTCATCCCTATCCTAGGCTGGTCTTATACGCTGTTCCCTCTTCTAGAAAATCCACCCCCCACCTCCAGTCTTACAAGGAGCTTCCCTCTGTTGTTCAGATCTTGTCCCAGGCATTACCTTCACGGAGAGGCTGGGAGACGTTTCCTGACCTTTATCTTTTTTGAATAGAGAAAAGCCAACCATGAGGTAGTGGAATGAGTTGGGAATACCTTGCTGGCTTGATTCCAGTTACTGGACTTCTCCTTATTCCTGAGGTTAATGGGCTGTTAAGGGTGGCATTTTTAAATCGTGTATCTCCTGTTCGTTTGTTTGTTTTAGAACAACTTCAACATGGAGAGTGACTCCACGTTGGAAACCCACTTTCCTCTCTCCAAGGAAGCAGCAGGGGAGCATCCAGACGACCGGACTGCACACCAGCCCTTCCCCAGACAGCGATTCCAGCAAGAGACGGGGCGTCCTTCACTGCAAAGAGATGGCCCCAGATCCTTTCTCCTTGATCTACCAAACTTTCCAGATCTTTCCAAAGCTGATATCAATGGGCAGAATCCAAATATCCAGGTAATTCTGGGCAGCTGTAGGTCTGCAGAAAATGAAATAGTCTATCTTTGTTTCCTGATCTGATTCCAATGGAAACTGCTGCCTTGCCTTATTTTTCTTCTTAACTCCTCAATGAATTCTGCTTGGGATCATGACATCACCATAGTAACAGTGTTCCATTTCATCTGTGCAACACCCTTTTATAAAAAAATACATTTATTTATTTATTTGAAAGGATTACAGAGAGAAGGAGAAACAGAAAAAGATTTTTCCACCTGCTAGTTTACTCCCCAGATGGTTGCAATGACCAGGGATAGCCCAGCCCAAAACCAAGAGCCTGGAACTTCATCTGGGTCTCTCTTGTAGGTGGCAGGAGCCCAAGCACTAGGACCATCTTCTGCTGCTTTCCTAGGTGCACTAGCAGGGAGCTGGATGAGAAGTGGGGCAGCCAACTGGTGCCCTTCAGTGATGCCAACATTGCAGGCAGTGGCTTAACATGTACCACAATGCCGGCCCCATAATAATGGCACCATTATTTATGAACCACTCAAAAAAGAAAATGCTGCTAATTTTTTTTTAATTTCTTATTTAGTAAATATAAATTTCCAAAGTACAGTTAATGGATTACAATGGCTCCCCCACCCATAATTTCCCTCCCACTCACACCCCTCCCATCTGCCGCTCCCTCTCCCATTCCATTCACATCAAGATTCAGAAAATGCTGCTAATTAAAGTATGACCCATCAAGGATTATAAGTTACATCCTAATTCTAGAGATACTGAAATATAAAACAAAACCAAATAATATGCCCTGAAATTTATGAAGTGTGGCAGCTACAGAATGGGCCAATTTGACATGTGAATAGTCTAGGCAAACCACAGTTCATTTCAAAGCACCTGGGAAGTCAATTTCTTTTCTTTCTTTTTTTTTTTTTTTTTTTTTTTTTTTTTTTTTTTTTACAGGCAGAGTTAGACAGTGAGAGAGAGAGAGACAGAGAGAAAGGTCTTCCTTTTTCCATTGGTTCACCCCCCAAGTGTCTGCTACGGCCAGTGCGCTGCGCTGATCCGAAGCCAGGAGCCAGGTGCTTCCTCCTGGTCTCCCATGCAGGTGCAGGGCCCAAGGACCTGGACCATCCTCCACTGTACTCCCTGGCCATAGCAGAGAGCTGGACTGGAAGAGGAGCAACCGGGACAGAATCCAGCGCCCCAACCGGGACTAGAACCCGGTGTGCCGGCGCCGCAAGGTAGAGGATTAGCCTAGTGAGCTGCGGCGCCAGCCAAGTCAATTTCTCTTGATACTCCTCTAGCTTTCCTTCCTCACCAGAAACTCCTTTTGGAAGGTGGCAACCTTTAGTATCTTGAAAGTGTAAATGACTGATAAATTTTTTGATAAGAGGAAGGAAGATGACAACAGAAGTTCCTAAGGGGGCAATGAATCTGTTCCACTAAGATCGTATTGGACCACTAAGATCATATTGGATGAAGCAGAGAGAAGTGGGAGGTAAGGGAAAGAGTGCCTGGGATTGAATATAATAGCACTGCCCGCACTGAAGCAGCACATTTTTATCATTTACAAATCAAATGGTGATCTGATTTGACCCTCCCAACATGCTAATGAGGGAGACAATGTACCTGTCACTTTTTTCAGTGATATAAATAATGCCAGAGGTACCCAGGAAGTTACTATTTGTTTTCTCAAGGTCATATGACTAGTAAATCATAGTTGTCAGATTCAAATCCAGGCTCTCAGACTCCCAGGAATTCTCACTCTACCAATTCATGAATGTAACTTGTACCTCCCTCCATTTCTTCCTAACAATGGACTCTATGATGGCTGAAGGAGGCTCACCCCCAGGCAGTCTAGCCCCTACCTTGCCCATGTCCTCCTGTGTCTGCATCCATGCTTTTAAGCTTTACTCTGAATTCTTCTCGATTGTGTAGGTGCAGCTTTTTCTTATCCTTCCTCTCAGTACCAAATGTCAATTAGTAGCCAACATGGCATAGAGTTGCTGAACATGGCCTCAGCAACTCATTAACTAAGTGCTCTCTCACTCACTTGCTTAAACATTCTTCTCTCTCTCTCTCTCTCTCTCTATCTTTATCTCTCTCGCTATCTCTCTCTCTCTATCTCTCTCTCTGCTTCTTTTCTCAGACTAACACCTTCTGCATGATACAGTTTAACACCAGGTTTCCTTGACCAGAGTTGTTTTGCTTATAACACCAATGTCATGCTGTCTAGTGAAAGTCATTGAGACACACAACTTAATTAGAATGTATCAACCAGCCCCTGCCTATACAAAACTCTGCATTAGGTTACAGGAAACTAAGAAATATAAGACTCCTTTCCTCCAGAAAATGACATAGGTGTGACCCTCACGGCTACCACATAAAACAGTGCCAGGAGCATCATGGAAACTGAGGAGGAGAAGATCCCAGTAGTAGGAAGAAGTAGGACAGGGCTCTGTGGATGATACAGCAGTTAAAAATGTCTTAGAGGCCACTCTTTGACAGCCCATATGCGGAGATCAATGTATGCCTCAAATTAACATTTGTGATGAGTCTTGTAGTATTCTAACTGATGACCTGAAGAACAGGCCTTTCTCTGATCCCCCCTCTCTGGGAACGAGCCACATGATCCTCTCATAAAACACAATGGATCCACACAGGGGAGGTGTAAATTGGCAAAAAAGTCACAGACATCTCCATACCATTGTTCAACATTGCAACCAATCACAGCTTCATCTATAGGAAGTAATTTTTAATTGATTACTTGATTTTATGGGTTCCAGGACCAGACAGCAGTTACCTCAATGGTGCTTATGTCAAGCCCAAAACAATCTTAATTTCACCATGTCTAGCATTTTCCCCCAGAGGCCAGAAGTAAAATTGTGGTTCTTAGTGCTGAAGATTGAACTATTAGTGTAATAGATTTAAGAATTACCAATGTAACCCTACAGGGAAATGTCTGGATATAAGGACAATAGAAAGCTGCAAAGGAAGAGTTCTCTTGCTGAAAAGTTACTGGATGCCTGCACTCTACCAGACAATCAAGTTTCAGGCAGAACTTTCAGGATCCCCTTTCTCTCTTCCAGATACATCCTCCTATTTGGAACTGTCTATCTCCTACCAGACCCACATGGGCCTAAATGGTGCAGAAGAACCATGGGGCAATGACAGTTGGTATTCACAGAGCTAGGAATCTAAGATTACTTTGGTGGTAGGGGGCGGAGGGAGGCAGGGAGGGAGGGGTAACCATGATGTGCTTAGCCTTTCTCCAGCCCTTGTGATAGATTTGTGTGTTAATTCACTACAGCAGCCAAGATTACCATAGAGTTTTCATCATATAAGCAGCACTGGTTAGCTGATTGGGAAGTAAGGAACAATTCAGAACCGTCCTTCCTGGATTCCTGAGGAAGAAAGAAGCTGGGTGTGGAAGGAACCAAAGTGAGACAAAGGAGCACACAATAAATGCAGGATGAGTTATGGGAAACCACAATGGACCATGGTTGCTCACAGCATGAGATTCTCTCTGGCAAAGCTTCCTGGATTTTTTACAAAAGGCAACTTCTCCATAAGCTGTCCCAAAAGTATGAAATCTCTTCTGAGACTCCCAGCCACCTGCTTATACTGACTGAGAACAGGTGAAAAGTCATAATCAAAGCTTTGTTTTCACTGTGCATCACCCTGCTTTGGCCCAGAGACAAGACATTTACCTCCAGGTGGTGCTCCCAAAATGGAAGCTTTGGAGGACAGGGTGGAAGAATCAGATATACCCCTCAACAAGGTCTCCATATTTTTCTGGAGTTACCCTTTGGATAGCAAGGGTCACCTTAAATCCCAAAGGTTGAGATCTCCCAGCAGGTTATTGGCCAAATGGATTCAAAACTAGTGCATCTCCAAGCTAGAGACTGTTGAAGCTTAAAATCTAAAAAGAATGAGCCAATATCACCATTTTGACTACTGCCCAGTTTTTTCCATTCCTGGTTTATTCAATCCCTGTGTCTGTTCACCTTCAGCAAGCAGAAAAGAGGGTGGAGGCTACAAAAGTATTATTGATCTGAGGACTTGCTGCCTTAAAAAAAAAAAGAAAATTGAGGTACATTTCTGGAAGCCCACAAAAGATTGGTGCTGGTCACTCAGAAAGATGTTTAAAGAAAGAATGAAGCAGCTCCTACCCCCTGGGAGCACCAGCCCTATGTCTGCACGTAAGCGTGTGTGCATGCATGTGTGCGAGCATACACAACACAGCTCTGGTGGTGCAGCCCCATGCACCACTGCACTTGAGTAAACCAGTTCCCTGGTGGTCCTTTAAATCATGAGGTGCTTTCTATAGGGGAGCGATGGTTTCTGTGTTGGCAACCCTAGCCCCTTCCTTAGAGCACTGCTTTTTTGTTGAAATCCACTGGTTTGACTCAGACAGATTCAGCCAAGCAGACAGCCCTGTTGGTCACTGCGGCCAGACAAAGCTTTTTCTCTCCCTGGGTAGTGGCGTGAAGACAGGTAAAGGGTGCCTCAGTGGGTCAGCTTCCACTGCCAGAGCCTCTGGTCTCATCTGCCTCTTTCCCTGGCCACTTGCTCCTTACCCTACCTGGTTATCCCTAACTACGGCCAGCAATTAGCACCCCTCTCTCTGAACCCCCACCCTCTCCCCTCTAGTTTCCCAGTTTTTCCCAGTCTTCTGGTCTGGATGTGCTGTCCTTCCCGCTTCTCCAAACTGCCATTGCTGAGCCCATGCCAGGGGCCATGTCCCTCTTGACCCCTTGACTTTTAAGGTGGGAAATCTTTATAAAAGCCTCAGCATCTGGAGAGTGTTTTTAATCCCCGTAAGTCAGGCTACCTCTGTCACAAGTGAATCCAATCTTCATCTTAAGACTAGCTTCAGGCTATGGAAGTGAGTGAAAAAATATACCAACAATGCACAAAATAGAAATGGACTCAAATGCCTGAACTGAGTCTCCATATTAAATTCAAAATAATACAAAATATGGGGTTTGTGTTTTTTTTTTAAATTTATTCAAGAAAGAAAGTAAATCTCCCAGGACAAGTTAGATGTGATCCATAGTATCCTTGGCTGAACTTCTGGTCAGCAACTGAGGTTCAGATAGCAAAGACAAAAATCTCAAAAATACACTCATTATTAGGTTTACTACTGTAGCTATTCATAACCAAATATTCCCATCTTCTGGATCAAGCTGAAATTAGGATTCATTTCAACCTGTACATTTCTGTCTTTTCTGTCCAAGAGAGGGACTTAAAAACAGTCATGTAAAGGCATCTTTCCCTTGCGCCCACTTATTCACATGGCTGTAGGCCTCCTGAGTGCATGAGATACAATCAGATGAGTTGGCCGGGGCTACAAATGTTGTACATTCTTCTATCTCTGATTCCACCTCCTCCTTTTGCTCTAAAATGCTTTTGGAATGTCAGGCCTGGTTAGGTACGAACAAATAAATGCCTGTGCCCAGGACATGGACCTGTGCATCCCCAGGAACAAAACTGCACTACTCAGATTCTCATGGGGCACTACTGTGCACAGCATGAGCTGTTCGGTCAAACTGTCCTGTGCTTGGGATCTGACACCACTCTTTAGTCAGCCAGACCTGGGCTCATGCAAGTTACTTTACCTCTGTGTGCCTCAGTTTCCTTGTCTATAGTATAGGAATGATCATATTACCGACAAGTACCTGTGTAGTATAAAAGCACATGTAGGAAAGGTTACCTGTGAGGATTAAATCAGATCATCCTTATGAAGCACTTTGCACAGGGCCATAACTAGTAGATGCTGGTTGTTGATGATGATGGGGATGATGATGACAGAGGAAACATGTTTAAAAATAATTTGGAAGAAGAACTACTTTGGGGATCCACCTTAACACTTTCCTTTGCTGTTTCCTTTGGGAACATGAATTCCCAAGCCGGTTTCTGTGCCTGAAACTTGGACCCAAGTTGTATAGAATGGGCAATCAGATTTGGCCAAGCATACTATAAACCTCACAGCATTAACCACAGTTAGTAGGGGTGGCCAACTCACTTTTAGAGCATTGGTGCATCTGGAGTGGGGGCAGAATTAAAAGCCTTCCTAGTCCATTTAGGAATCTTTTCATGGCAGTTGTCAAGGCAGAAAGGGTATCATGATCTGGATCCTAAACCTTTGCTGGAGACATATCCCCGGGTGCTCTGTACTCCTGAGAAAATCATTTTCCTCTTTGGGAAATAACAACCCACACCCACCTGGTCCCCACAGCTCACAAGACTTTGAGAACAGATGAGTGAGAAGATCTGCTGGGGTTCTGCATGGCTCCCAAGGGCTTTATCTTCATGGAGGCTTTTGTTTATTATCAGAATGAGAACTGTCTTAGTTTCTCTGTGGAAAGTGTTTTGCAGAACAAGACTGAAGAGTTTGTTTCTAATGAAAGTATTAACTATTAAGAGAAGGAAGCTGATCAGGGTACATTGAATCTTGTCCCCATTTCCCAATTTTGGACAGAATTCTCCAAATTAACACCTTGTTTTGGACTCCTTTACTTAGAATAGGGGGGATTCTGCTAGAAGTTGGACTTAGGACTTTTAAAAGAGTTCATTTTCATTTACCATTTTGATTTATGGAATGGAACAGTCCAGAGGAAGCAAATATATGAAGCCACTCACATTGGGTTTATTATTAAGGATGAGAAAGGACAGGGAGAGATAGAAGCTTTGTCAGCTTGGAAGTCTGCTGTGCTTGCTCTACCTACAGCCCATCACATCGATGTTTTTACAAAGGAGTCTTGGATGTGAAAAAGTGCGTACATAGAGAGCAACAGGAAGTATAAAACTAACCCCCACTGTTTGAGAAGCCATGGATCATGTTCATTCAGTCTTTTTAATTAGATGCCTATGAAATTTCAGGTTTAAGATTAGAGTCCCGCTTTTAACATCAGTGTGAGGTTTCCACATAGTTAAGTG
This sequence comes from Oryctolagus cuniculus, assembly GCF_964237555.1. Classification (NCBI taxonomy): domain Eukaryota; kingdom Metazoa; phylum Chordata; class Mammalia; order Lagomorpha; family Leporidae; genus Oryctolagus; species Oryctolagus cuniculus. The sequence continues at coordinate 38,257,624 of NC_091442.1, forward strand.
TAGGGAAGGGTGGAGCTTATGGCTTGTTTCTTTTTGTTTTGTTTTGTTTTGTAATTCACTTGAGGCAGTGGCTAGAAATTAAAGGGAGAAAAAAAAACCCTCTAAGCTGTTGAGATTTAGTCATTGATATAGTTTTTGGAATAAATTCATATTTTGCTACTCATTGCCTGGCCAGGCAAAGGATCTATTTTGTTTGGATCTGAGTAGTAATTTGGAAAAAAAAAAAAAAAACACAGCGTATTGACGGTAATAGCTTGAAACATGAAATTGTTTTTATTCCCCGCTTGGAGAAATTGCAGGGCACGTTTGTTTTAGCAATCCTTTTGACTCCAGTCTGAATACAAATGGAATACCCAAACTGTTGGGCACATTTCCCCTTATCTCCTACCCAGAGACTGATTTCATTACCGTAATTACAGGCCTGCCTGGCTCTTGGCAGCCTCTCCCATCCAGGACCCTTAATAGCCTTGCAGAGGATTGTTGCAGCTCAGTTGTTCTGTCTTCAGGCACAGGAGGTGGAGTTACAGAAGAGAAAAGTCACTGTCTGCGAAGGCTCAGCATTGTCTGGTCATTGCCCAGCTGGGCACTCCTCCACTTGTCCTCCCAAGGTTCCTTGTGGCTCCCAGTTAACCTTTATTCTAGCATATGTTCCATATTTATTTATAAATGTACAAGAGATACCTATAAGAATGAGGCATAGGACAAAGCTAATGGTACCCTTCTAGACATCCTACATCAGAGGAGAAAAGTGTGCTTGGCCTGCCATAGCTTGAGTATAAGCTAAGACTGAAGGCTGCCATCTTGACCATGTGTTTGAACCTCACAACACCATACCATGGACCCAAAGCTGAATGAGAAACTTCCTTTCAATGTCAAAGTGAGCAGAATTCAAATCTTCCCATTCCTAACACAAAAGGAAGTGGCTCTGCATCTCAGGGATGGGCACACCCAGTGCAATTTGGCAGAGCATCTCCGCAACTCTTCTCAAATGTCAGGTTAGGGCAAAACTGGAAATTCATCTGCCCAGTACAGCTTGCGCTGATTACTTGGACAGCATGTTTCTGATTCATTTGCACGTAACTCATCCAGGGGGTGTTGCAAGAGCTACATGATGGCCAAAAGAACCTAATGAGTCTTTTATAATATTTTTAAACAAGTTTCTCTGTGTTGATTGTCTCTTGGAGCCAAAAAGCTGCATTCTTCCAGCCCCACAACAGGCTTCAAAAGTAGGCTCCATCAGTCTCAGCACGAGGAACAACTTGGCTCCAGGATTCTCTGCTCTGACCCTATAGGTCGGTTGAGAAATGTGCAGGCTGCATCTGGAATACTGGAAGGGTAAAAATCATAACCAGGAAATCTAGTCTTGAGGACCTTGCATTCCTGCCTCTGAACATCCTACGGCATAAAGCCCTCACCAGCATCTTTGTCCTCTTTGTTCCTGTGGTTTCATGAGTGGACAGTGCCTCCATCACTTGCTCTTTGAGATGCAGTGTAACAGTTGGTAAGAGCATAGGCTCTGTAGCCAGACTCCCTCATTTCCTGCTTACTAGCTTTATGACCTTAGGCAAGTGACTAAAGTCTCTTGCGTCAGTTTTCCCTGTCTGTTGCCTATTTTGCAACCATTCCAAAACTTAAGAGCATGGATCAATGACCGTTGTATAGCATATGGTCATGTGGGTCAGGAACTTGAGCAGAGTTCAGCTGGGAGAGTTTGTCTCTGTTCCGTGTAGTTATTATCAGAGGTGACCCAATTGGACCTGAAGGATCCGCAATGGCTCCATTCACATGACAGGAGCCTTGGAGCAGTACATTAGTTGAGGTGTCTTGGATCCCCTCCATGTGGTCCTTGTCTTTACATGTTCTCTATGCAGACAGCAGTCTAGGTTCTGGTTCCTTTCAGATAAAAAGAATGAAAATAGAAGCTGCAAGACCTCTTCAGACCTGTCCCATTCTATTGGACAAAGCAAATCATAGGACCATCCCAAACTGAAAGGGAGAGCAAATGACTCCACCCTCTTGATGGGAGGTATAGCACATACCTATGGGATGTGAGGTTATGAGTATTAAATGAATTCCTGGAGGCAGAGTATTTAGAGCAATGTATTGGTAACTCAATAAGTGTTGGGTATCGTGATGATTATTCTTGTATCACTTCAGGAACACATAGCATATATGTGTACCCCTTGAAAGCTCAACAATTTAGTGAGCAGCAAATCAGGGATCCCAGTGAAAAATGGTCTCCTCCCACCATGAAGCCTAGTTGTGGAATCATGTGGGCCATCCCTGGATGTTTTCCATTCTCTAAGCAAACTCAGCTTTCCTTCATGAGGGATACAGCCATTGTTTCCCTTGGCTCTCTCAGACTTTCTTCCAAGGGTCACATAGCTTGGAGGCTGTTGACTCCACCTTGACCCTGGCCTGTTCTGAATTCTTCAGGTCACCATAGAGGTGGTCGACGGTCCTGACTCTGAAGCAGATAAAGATCAGCATCCGGAGAATAAGCCCAGCTGGTCAGTCCCATCCCCCGACTGGCGGGCCTGGTGGCAGAGGTCCTTGTCCTTGGCGAGGGCAAACAGCGGGGACCAGGACTACAAGTACGACAGTACCTCAGACGACAGCAACTTCCTCAACCCCTCCAGGGGGTGGGACCGTCCGGCCCCAGGCCACCGGACTTTTGAAACCAAAGAGCAGCCAGAATATGGTGAGTTTACCACGCAGTAACATAAAATTGGTGGGGAAAATAAATGAGTGGTGAGGCCTCAAGGACACAGAGCCAAGCAAAACCAGTTGACAGTGTGTGGCTTTGGTTTTCTGTGAGGCACACCTCATAAAGGATCTCTTCTGCAGAAGCCCCAAGGAGGCACCAGCAGCCACATTTTCTGGAAAGGTTGTAATTTTTAAATCACACCAATTATCCCAGGAGGGAATTTTTTTTAAGGTTATTGGGTTCTTTCTGCCTTTATCCCCTCCAAATTTTAGTCTTACTTTCTAAAAATGAAGAAATCATCCAATTAATTTCTTGTGTTTTTCATTATAAAATTCACATTGAAAATCAATGTAATAAATAAGATGTGCACAGCTGTTCCCTTTGACAATTGTGTTATGCTTGATATTGGCAGTGGAGTGGTCCTTGGGAATCCAGATGAACATGTGTCATGGGTTGTCCAAGTGAATTCCCTGACACACAATAAATTTCAAGAACCCAAGTAAGGACTTTTAGCTTCTTATGCTTTTAGATTAGGGTAGGTGAGGTAACAAACAATTCCCAAACTCAGTGACTTAAAATAATAAAAGTTCGTGTCTCACTTGCTTTGGGATGAGAGACATGGAAGAGCTCAGCTCCATTTAGTCATGCAGGGATCCAGCCTTCTTCCATACTGGACCTCTATCAACAGTTAGGGCCTGAGAGTTATCCTCTAGATGTTCTGTGTGTCCAGAAAAAAAGTAGGGGAAAAGAGAAGACAGATTTAGTAAGCATCTGGCCAGTTTTAATGGGGACTTGTGCAGTGTGTCATAAGAATATTTGCTATCTTACAAATGCACCCACCAGCCTGACGTTCTTGTGATCTCATAATCAGTAGACTCAAGGAGTGAACAGTACACTTATTTCCTGTGGCCTTAAAGTGTGTCTACTTAGGAGTATACTTAATACTGAAGGTACTCAAAAAGTTCATGGAAAAATGGAATTAAAAATTAAGTTTGTTTTAGTGCAAAAGAATTTAAATCCATGACTAGTTTTTTCATACTATACTTTCCATAAACTTGCTGAAGGCTCTCCCATATGCATGGGTTTCAAAAGTGCTTGCAACAAAATACAAAATAAACTTATCTTTTAAAGACAGTTCTATTAAATTTTTGAATGACCCCTGTATGATGCGAATGGATTGCACTCTCCTATTTACCCTTAGTTTCCCACAGAAAGACCATTGTAGAGTCATGTCTAGATGATTCTAGGCCAATTCCAAAATAAGAGACAGTATTTTCTTCAACCACATAATCAGTTGTTACACCAGTATTTATTAAGAGCATGTCTTGTGTCCAGCACTAAACTAGGTGCTGGGAATCCAAAAACAAGCGAGACATAGTCCTTACCTAAAGAGTATCCTCCCCATATGTGAACAAAGAGGGAATATTAAATGATAAAGGAAAAATAGTGCCATTGTAGAGATATACATCAAATATTAGGGGAGTAGAAAAAGAACTCCATACCCCTTCCAGGAGGCTCACAAAAACTTCACCTTTCCTAGAGGAAGTTCAAGTTACCTATTCTCAAGAAGAAGGACTGGGGAGAACAGCCAACATTTATATAGTACGTGACATGTACAACTTACTCTCCATGACATGACATATAAATTAGCTCATTTACTCAGCTATCTGAGGCAGATACGCAGTTTCACAGATGACAAAGTAATTCCTGGAGAAATTAAGCAGTTTGGCTTAGAAGATCAAAGCCTAGGATTCATCCCAGACAGTAGGTGCAGAGTCTGTCCTGTTAATCATTATAGTATTCGGCCTCTCTGGGAAAAAAATGGCACATCACTGACAAAAGTAGAGTGGCTCTAGAACGAGTGCTTAGATAGGACAACAGGAATGGGAGGAAAAGACCAGTGCTGTTGAACAGGAGAAACACAGAAAATCCCTGGATGCTGATCTGACATTACACAGGGCTCATGTCTTAGCCTGTTTTCCCAACCCACACATTGTTTCTAAGAGTGGGACGCAAACTACGGCATCAGAACCCCTTGGTTACGTGATAAGAAGTGCTAATCCTGGGCCTCAACCCCTTCCCTAAGTACCCATAGTCCTCCAACTGTGACCTCCAAACAGTATCACCTGAGAATGGGATAAAGCAATGCATCCTCAGGCCCAACTGCGGACCTACTGAATCAAACAGTGGGAGGCAGATTCAAAAAGTTCATAGACATCGGTTAAAAGATAAGTTTTTTTGATGTGGAAAATTTTTATATCCATATATAGTTTTTTTCATGACATGTATGTTCTATAGACCTGTTATATGCATGGGTTTCAAAAATCAGCTTACCTTTTAATTCCATGAACTTTCTGGAGTCCCCACATATATATTTGAATAAATCTTCCAGGTGTCTGATGCATCAGGTACCATTGTTTGAGAGCACTGGTTCACACCCTTAGTTGCTCATTCTATTCACTTGAGGAATTTTTTTTAAGTTCTAGTGCCGAGATCTCTCTCCAAATTAGATTGGGACCTTTGAGCAGCAGCAGGGGGTAGTGTGGAATCCAGCTACTCGTGACCTTTAAAGGTCTGTGCGTGGTCCAGTGCACAGCCCAAGCTGAAGGCCATTGCCCTGCATCTACTGAATCAGAAGGCCAGGAATGAGACTTGGAATCTGTTTGCTTTTTTCTTTTTCCAGTAAAGGTCACCAAGTGATTCTCATGCTCACTCCAAAGTTTGAATACCACTGCTAGAAACAACTTCTTCAATCTAAAGATTTATAGAGTACACCTTGCTGAATTCATGAACATTAAGAACATCCTTTCTATTTCAATCATGAGGGCAGAATTTGCTTCTACTGGGGCACTTCCTGTGGCTACCCAGCCACTCTCACCGCAGTTTCCTAGATGTAGGGGACCCAGCCAGCTCCCTGCATCAGGATCCCACAGCACCCCTGGGCCAGGCAGAAACCCCATCTTCTATGACTTCAGATTATCCCTTGGTAACTTTCCAAACATTAGACTGGATTTCAGGATTGCTGCTTATAAAGAAAATCCTGTATCTTTTAGTACCTCAAAAGTTATAATTATCAAACTTTAGTGTGCACCAACCAAGCCCCAGAAGTTTTTTTGAAAATGCAACTTCTGATGCAGTAGGTATAAAGAAGGGGCAGGAGCCCAGATAAATCGATAAATCTGGCACTGCTGGCCCTCAGACCATACTCTGAGTAGCAAGACTCTAAGCACATTGTAAGTACCTAACAGTCCTTGCAGAACAAATGAATGATTATTGCTACTCAGGATACCTCACATGGGATGTGTAGTTTCTAGCCTTCCCTACAGCATCAGCCGAGCTGGAAATTCTCCTTTTATTCGAATCAGCAAGAAACTATCAGGCAGTTGCTAAGTATTTGTCCCCATGTTGGGAGATGCGGAGGACACAGGGGAAGCACAAGCACACACTACCAATGATGGGGTCCATGCATTAGCAAAGCACGGCAAGTCATCGTATCTAAGAGCTTGCAGTACTGTTCAAGACAGGCTGAAGCTGCCACAGGAGCTGGTCTTTGTGGAGAATGCAAATGTCAGATTTCTGATGAATTTAAATGTTTATGGCAGACAGTGTTTTTAAAAATCCAAGGTGAAGTAAATAGCATCTAATGGAACCTGTAGAATGAGTTATACAAGATACTCAGAAGACAGACTCGATTTGGGATGATGATAGAAACATACTGTCATGATGCCTTGAGTCCACTCAGCTATGGAAAGGATGTGTAGAGATACTGTGGGTTTTTTTAAAAAAATATTTTACTTTATTCATTTGAAAGGCAGAATTACAGAGAAAGAAGGAGAGACAGAGAGACAGAGCGGGGAGACACACACACACAGAGAGAGAAAGAGATTGATTGATTGATTCCATCCATGGTTTCACTCCTGAAATTGCCACAGTGGCCAGGGCTGAGCCAGGGAAAACCCAGGAGCCAGGAGCTTCAACTGCGTCTCCCAGTCTTCTGTAGCTTCTCCATGCTCTTTAGCAGAAAGCTAGATCAGCAGTAGAGCAGCCAGCACTTGAACTGGCATCAATACTGTGTTTTTGAAAAGTTCTATTTGTGAGAAAGAGAGAGAGAGAGACAGATAGACTTGCCATCCAGTAGCTTACCCCCGAAATACAGCAATGGCCAGTACTGGACCAGGCCAAAGTCAGGGGCTGGAAACTCTATCCAGGTCTCTCACATCAGTGGCGAGGACTCAATTACTTAAGTCATCACTTGCTGCTTCCTAAAGTGTGCAGTAGTAGGAAGCTGGAGCCAGGAATCTAAGACAGGCATTCGAATATGGCATGTGGAGATCCTAACCAGTGTTTTAACTGCTAGGCCAAACACACATCCCTGAAATAGTACAGTTTAAATACCTCCTCTGAAGATTCTTCAGGAATTCAGGACAAAAGAGAGTCCAAACAAAGTTGACCTAACAGTAATAGATCATTTCCCCAAATCACTCAGAACAGCCTGCATAATGAAGTAAAGTGGGCACCACTTATTGGTATCTGAGTTAGGACTTGGGTCTTTGAAATCCTCTCTCCGCTCATGGTCCTATGTTGAGAGGATTTCATTGTCATTATTTTTCAGGAGTTTTTCTTTGTGATGTTATAGTTTTGTCCAAATAAGCTGTATAAATGAGGTGTATTAGAGAAGAGGAGTAGGAAAACTTGGGCCAGAACCACAGCTGCTGGAGTACCAGGATGTAGAACAAGATGTGCTGGCAGACAGACCTCAGATCTGGTCCCAGCTTGGCTGAATTTGAGTGGTGTGACCACAGGCAAGTACCTTAAACTCTCTGAAGCTCAGTTTCCTTATCCACACAAGGAGAATCTCTCCCTGTACCTTGCAGGGTTATTGTAGAAATTAAAACAGTGGCTTAAAAGACAGAGAAAGTTGTTTAAAGCAGGACTTCAATCATTGGTATCCACGATCTTGTAGGATTAGTGGTACAGGTTTGCCCGTAACCAAGTCAAAGACCCAAATCATTTTAGTTGTCCTGATACTCTAACTGGCTCACAAACTCTGGTGTCCACTAGATGGAAAAATTCTGTTTTAAAATTCCAAATGAGCTGGTGCCGTGGCTCACTAGGCTAATCCTCTGCCTTGAGGCACCGGCACACTGGGTTCTAGTCCCGGTCGGGGCGCCGGATTCTGTCCCGGTTCCCCTCTTCCAGGCCAGCTCTCTGCTGTGGCCCAGGAGGGCAGTGGAGGATGGCCCAAGTGCTTGGGCCCTGCACCCGCATGGGAGACCAGGATAAGTAACTGGTTCCTGCCTTCGGATCAGCGCGATGCGCCAGCCGCAGCGTGCCAGCCGTGGCGACCATTGGAGGGTAAACCAATGGCAAAAAGGAAGACCTTTCTCTCTGTCTCTCTCTCTCTCTCACTGTCCACTCTGCCTGTCAAAAAAAAAAAAAAAAATCCAAATGACATCTTTGCAACCCAACTCTCAGCCCATTGCTCTGTGGCTTGAGCTCCTTGATGTCACAGACAGGAGCTGTCACAGCACCATATACAGGTTCCCAGGAACTGTTTTTCTCTGTCCGAGTGTTATCTGTCTTTGTGATTGTCACTGCTTCCTTGCTCCTTTTTTTTTTTTTTTTTTTTTTATCTACATTCAAGATACTCAGGCAGTTGAGCAAAAGGCAATGGGCTTCTTTATTATTGCTCAAAGGACTTCTGCCCTCAAAGCTTTGTCCCAGTCAGAATTTTCTGTCCCCTGAATCCCTTAAACAAACTGAAGTGTTTGAAAGGAGGGTCTCTACCTCTGGGGGCTTCCGGGCGGTTGGCTGACACACACGCTCTCCTTAGGAGGTTGTTCTGTGTCATTGCGAGCATCAGTAGAAAGGATTAGCCACAGGGCTTTTAAGAGTTCTGTGCCTGACTCTGGAGGACCCAGATAAAAAAGGCTGGAAGCAAACTGGCTTTGTGAGCTCTTAAAGGCATGAAGAAAGGCACTTACTGGGATAATAAATCCTTGATGGTCCCAGAGTCTACAGCCCCCAAGAGAGCATATTTTGGGAAGGATATTATGATGTATCTGTAACAGTCAGCTTTTGCTGCTTAAGAAACCACTCCCAAAATGTATTGGCCCAAAAGAACAAAGGGTTCTCTCCAGCAAGTCTGCGGGCTGTCTGGACTGTTCTTGTCTTGGCTGGTTAGACTGGGGCTGAATGGCCTCAAATGGCCTCACTCACAATGCTGGGGCCGCAGCTGGGGGTGCTGAGATACCAGGGGCCACCAAGTCCCCCCAGCCTGCACTCTGATTCTGCTTAATGGGCCAATGAGATGGAGTGACTCTGTGTTTGCCTGAGGAGTGTTCAGAGTGAAAGCAATGTAAAAAACAGCCTAGGCTGGCACGAGGCCTGCAGTTCAGGTAGAAACATGTGTGGACGACATTCTTGCTGGGCCTATGTAATAACAATCCCCACGAGCTGTTAGGAACAGTGGGTACCTCTTCCCTGCAAGGCACATGCCTGTAGCTCCACACCTGGCACCAGAAGAGGCCCCAAGGCTATTGGAAGGTTTGAGTTATCCAAGAGAAATGATGGCAAAGTGAATGGAGTTGCTGCAGAGGGAGCTGCAGAGAGCTAGAGGCCAGGCTTTCCTTTCTGTTGATGAGTTGACCTTGGACAAGTCATCTAGTCCCTCCAGGACCTTACTTCTGATAAGAGGAAGTCAGTCTTAAGAATGTACCAGCCTCTCCTGCACCCCTCACACTCCCAGCTGCTGCCATCCAGCCTAATCTACTTTTCCTTTTCCCACATCATCATTTTTCAACTTCTGACATACTATATGAATTACTCATCTTTATACGTATTGATTATTGCCTCTCACAAGGACAGGGATCTTTGAAAGTTTTACTCAGTAATATATCACATATCTAGAATTGCACCTGGCATATAATGAGGGCTCATTTCTGTTTGGATGGTTGTTGAGCACTGACCTCAAGGGACATTTCTAGTTTTATCATTAACGTATCAGTCATCTGTAAGTACTGCTTCATAACAAACCATCCCAAACATGGCGGCTTCAAACAGCAACAGCTTATTATTTCTCATGATTCCGTGGCTTGGGAGTTTGAGCAGGGCCACTGGGCATCTCCTCCACTCCTGAGGCTTCAGCTACATTCAGCTGTCCACTGGGAAGGGCTGGGAGGCTCAAAAAGGCTTTGCTTACATGTCCAGTGTCCTCGGGTCTTTTGTCTCAAAATTTATAGATTTAGCCTGAATTTCTTTCACAGTGGCTCAATTCTCTAGAGCAAAAAACAGAAGCTGCAGGCCTTAGGGCCAAAGCAGGCCCAGATTCTAGAGAGGAGGGAATAGATTAGCTCCACTACCACCTGTGTCTATGTGTTGTGTGTGTGTGTGTGTGTGTGTCACAGTAGATGAGTACACAGAGGAGGAAGGAACTGATGGTAGTTATCTTTGGAAACTGCTTGGCATTATTATTCCATGAGCCCATGCTTTGCAGATGGATGCATGCCCAATCAACATTTCCTGGGCATCTACCAGGGGTCAGGTCCTGGCCATGTGCTGCTGACCACAGTGCCCCAAACCTCCCTGCCGTCACAAAGCTGAGCCCTAAATGGACTCTGGAGTGGTAGGTCTCTCAGCTCCAGTTGGCATCTGGACCCCTTCAACAGTGGGAGCAGTACAGTAGACAGCTGCTTGCCAAGGGATGTCTGGGGACTCTTTGGTGACATTGATGACCATCTTCCTGGCTCCCTTCCAGATTCCACAGACGGTGAGGGTGACTGGAGTCTCTGGTCTGTCTGCAGTGTCACGTGCGGGAATGGCAACCAGAAACGGACCCGATCTTGTGGCTATGCATGCACCGCCACGGAATCTAGGACCTGTGACCGTCCCAACTGCCCAGGTGAGTAGATGCTGTGGCGCCAAGTTCAAGGGAATTTAAAATCTTACAGCAATTATCTTTTTAAAGATGATCATTGCCCTAAGATTTCTGACCAGAGTAAGACCAGAGATAATTAATTAATAAGCTGAATGGATGAAAAGATGGCTTTTCTAAGTCTAATGCACAGTTGCAGCAACCGTGACCTTAAGGACAATGCTACATTGTACTTATTTAATTTAAAAGAGGGACTCTAGTTTGTGTGGGCCTTTGATGTGGGATATTTTTTGTGTGCCTTGAAGAGACACAAGGAGACAAACATTCATGGTCTGATAAGGAAGCCAGGACAGAGGTATAATAGCCATCTGCAGAAAAACCACACAGTTGGTCCTGTTGGTGACATCTGAAAGCTGTGGAAGATTCCAGAGACAGCAAACTGGGGCAGCTTAGCAATTATTTATCATACTGTGTGGCCAGTGCTTAAAAACTAAAACTAATTGCAAAGTTGGTGGGAGATCATTTGGGAAATGAACAATAACTGTGACCCACTAGAGCAGTGGTTCTCACACTGCGGTCGGTGGGCTAAGAGCAGCCTATGACCTGGCCTTGTATGATTCATATGCTCTTGAAGGATTGTGAAGAGTAAGAGGGGAAGGAGGGACACAGGAAGGAGGATGAGGTGGAGGAGGAAGGGGAGGAGGAGAAAGGAAGAAGATAAAGGAGTGACCAAAGACTATATGTGACCCCCCAAAACACGTATTCTATGACCCTGTGACAAAGAAACCTTACCAACTCCTGATTTATAGTTTTACTGTGCAGCCCCCACTGCCAGGTAGAACACCAGCCTAAAATAATATCTCAGGCCCTTGAAAGAAACCACACATTCCAGATGGCTTCATCTGAAAGAAATATAAAAGACCAAAAAAAAAAAAAAATCTTATCCCCATACTCCAAACTTCCTTTTTCTCCTTCTAGACACTCTGTTTGCAAACCAGAAATACTTGGAACAAAAAAAGAAGTGGAAAGAGAGAGAGGAAGGGTCAGAGATAGAGGAAGGATTGGGTTGGTATTAATGTGTCTGTTAACAAATGAGCGTGTGTAAAAATGGGGCTGAAATGTAGAGTGCGGTGGTTCTGGCTCCACGTCAGCCGTGTGGATGGAGTTCAAAGAAACGGATCAGCCATCAAGATGCTTCCTGTTATCTTTTTCCGTGCTTGTCATAGTCAGCTAAGTTGGAAGTATGATGGGTGCAATTTGAATGAGCAGAAATGAACCAATTAATAATGAGAGTAAGAGGAGGGAGGAGAAGATAGGGAGAAAATGAAGGAAGAGAATGAGACTATGAAGAGGAAGATGAAGACAATGATGAAGATAGGAACATGAAGCAAAAGAAAATGGAGATAAAGATGAAAAAATGACCAAGATTCTTGAAGTATTCATGTTTCAAGCAAATTCCTAAGATTTGTATGTATATCATATCATCACATCATTCAGTCCTCACAATAGCCTCATGAAATGGGCTGACAATTATTATTATACCCATTTAACATATGTGGAAACTGAGGCACAAGGCCAGCAGCCAGTGACCAATATGGAATTTGAATCCAGGCAGACTGAATCCAGAGTTCATGTTCTTTTTTTTTTTTTTAAAGATTTATTTTATTTATTTGAAAGACAGAATTACAGAGAGGTAGAGACAGAGAGAGGTCTTCCATCCGATGGTTCACTCCCCAGATGGCCACAATGGCCGGAGCAGCACTGATCTGAAGCCAGGAGTCAGGAACCTCCTCCTGGTCCCCTACGCAGGTGCAGGGGCCCAAGGACTTGGGCCATCTTCTACTGCTATCCCAGGCCATAGCAGAGAGCTGGATCAGAAGTGGAGCAGCCAGGACTAGAACTGGCACCCATATGGGACGCTGGCGCCTCAGGCCAGGGCTTTAACCCGCTGTGCCACAGCACCGGCCCCAGAGTTCATGTTCTCAAATTCTTCTGCCTCCACTGGGAATACGGGTGTGCGGCTTGACCACACATGGATACAGACAGCATATAATGTCAGGGTTTAGGGGCTTTCCAGCTGTGTTCTCTTCAAGAGCTGGCATCTAGATACAAAGGGGCAGATGTGGGTATCTTGTCAGGGGAAGGCTGATCCCTGCTGGCTTTGTAAATATTCCCTCCTTATTTCCTATCGCTGCTGAGAGCAATGTGGCCAGCATCCCTGTTCATACGTTCTCCTCTCATCTGCCCTTAACTTCCTTCCATCTGTTCTACAGCTTCTGGCTTTTCTAGCTTTTCAGTCTCTATCGGAATATGAGGTCTTTCTTTTTTTGAGGAATCTCTTTGCTTATTTGGTTTGCTAATTCTCGGCCTTCTGAAGGGAACCACAGAGCAGACAAGGTCTCCCTGGCCTGGCAGTGTTACACTGTGAAAGCTTATCTCCTGCGTATCTCCCACCAATAAGCCTGAGGGGGCCTCACAGAAACATCGGGAAGGTCAAGACATGTCCAGCAGGGAAGCCAACAAATGCTCCGGGTCTCCATCCCTCCCGCTTCTTACTGCTTTAGCTTGCACTGAATTCCTGTTGGCAAAGGAAGCCTGCTTGGGGCTAGTAGTTTGGGAGTTGGTGGCAGCAGCAAGAAGTATAAAGAAAGCTGGGCTCAATTCCTTAGAGCAGGTAAGGAGAATCCCAGTTTATTCTCTCAGAAGCACCATAAACTGCACTAAAAGTCCTGGAATATCAGATATCTGGTCTTTGGCATCTTCAAAATGAGCTACACAGATACTGAAGAGAAAAGCACTGGCTAACATTGACCAGCTACTGCTCTAAGATCTTTCTTCACATATAAATCATTTAATTCTTTCAACCCACTGATGTGGAGCATTTAGTTCTCTCTCATTTTGCAGATGTGAAGACTGAGGCACAGAGCAGTTGACTGCCTTGCATCACCTGGCTAATAATGATGCGAACCAGGCAGGCAATCCCTAGAGGCATGGTGTTAACCACAACACTCTACTGCCTGTAGTTCAGTTTGTCACCCTGATGCCACCAGACAGCCATTCTGATTGTGTGCCCTGCCTCCCCTACCCCAGTGCATAAAACTCCATCCCTGGCCCATGGGGGTGAGATCCTTAGGAGACATTTGGGCACATTTGGATCTGATTTCATGCTGCAAATGGTATCTGGGGTTTTAATATATTTTACATGCTGCTACCTGCTTTTTACTGCTTCCCCTGTTGGCGAGTTACTGCCCATGAGTAGCGATGGATACAAAAAAGGCTTTGTTCAGGTGTATTTGTTTTTTTATTTGGGGAGAGGGGTAACTTTTTCCATATAGCTGGGGAAAAATGAGCTCTTGTCTGTGTTTAGGAATTGAAGACACTTTCAAGACAGCTGCCACTGAAGTGAGTCTTCTTGCGGGAAGCGAGGAGTTTAATGCCACCAAACTGTTTGAAGTTGGTAAGATTTTTTTATATATACAAATATTGATTTAGTGCTTTGGAGATTCCTTTGCAATGCCATCCTTGGATCCATGAGGTATTTCATTTTCCTCTTCTGAGGCCCAATTCTCCCAGTGTATTTCTTGCTCACTGAATATACTCCAAGCAAGAGAAAGCAGTCCTGTACCTCTTGCACAAACTGAGCCATGTGGCATGTCTGTGAGAACCCTGCTTGCCACATAGCCTCCCCTGCAAGGGGGCAAGTAGGACTACTGTCTTCCCTTAGTACAGAATCCATCCATAGGAGGAGCCCAAGCTCCCTAGAATCTGTTCTCACTCAGCCTACACCAAGTGTCCTCACTAAAATAAGTTCTCTGGGTAGGCATTGTGGTGCAGCGGATTAAGTTGGCCCTTGGGACACCTGCATGTTCTATTGGAGTGCCACTTCAAGTCCCAGCCACTCTGCTTCTGATTCAGCTCCCTGCTAATGCTCCTGGGAACCAGCAGATGATGGCTCAAGTATTTGGGTCCCTGCCATTCATGTGGGAGACTCAGTTGGAGTTTCTGGCTCCTGGGTTTGGCTTGGCGCAGCCCAAGCTGATGCAGCCATTTAGGGAGTAAACCCAGCAGATGAAAGATCTCTCTTGTGCACACTCCCTCTCTCCCTCCTTCTCTCTCCCTCTTCCTCCTCCCTGTGTGTGTGTGTGTGTGTGTGTGTGTCCCTCTGTCTGCCAGGCTACCTTTCAAAGCAATCAATTAAAGCAAAACTTAAAAAATAAAATCAGTTCTCTAATAGAGGGAAGAAAGGAAGGAAAAAGATAATTTTCTCAATATTCTACATCTCCTTCCCCTCAAGAATTTTCCATAAACCTTTGATATGCTCTGCTACTTGACTGCTAGAAAAATACAAATCCAGAAGAAAACAGCATAGTAAACACAGATCAGACAAAAACAAAAAATGACTACCCAGATGCAAGCTTGCTTTTTAAAAACAGCTTCATGTACTTCTGAATTTAATTCTATATTGTCAAAGGGTAGGATTCCTTCTTTTTTTTTTTTTTTTTATTTGACAGGTAGAGTTATAGACAGTGAGAGAGAGACAGAGAGGGGCCAGTGCTGCAGCTCAGAGGGTTAAAGCCCTGGCCTGAAGCACCAGCATCCCGTATGGGTGCTGGTTCTAGTCCTGGCTGCTCCTCTTCCGATCCAGCTCTCTGCTATGGCCTGGGACAGCAGTAAAAGATGGCCCAAGTCCTTGGGCCCCTGTATCAGTGTGGGAAACCAGGAAGAAGACTCCTGGCTTTGGATCAGTGCAGCTCTGGCTGTTGTGGCTATCTGGGGAGTGAACCAGCGGATGGAAGACCTCTCTCTCTGTCTCTACCTCTCTGTGACTTTGTCTTTCAAATAAAATAAATCTTTAAAAAAATATATAGAGAGAGGCAGAGAGAAAAGTCTTCCTTCCATTGGTTCACTCCCCAAATGGCTGCTAGCCCATGAGGGTACAGGGGCTCAAGCACTTGGGCCATCCTCCACTGCCCTCCCAGGCCACAGCAGAGAGCTGGACTGGAAGAGGAGCAATCGGGACTAGAACCTGGTGCCCATATGGGATGCTATCACCGTAGGTGGAGGATTAACCAAGTGAGCCATGGCACCGGCCCGTAGGATTCCTTCTTGCACCATTTCTTTCTGCCACCTAAAAATCCTTTCTTAGACACTCCACTTCTGCCCTGTCTCCTTAGCCAAAGTCTGAGAGTCCTAAGTCCTTTTTCTTCCCCAAGTCCATTGGGAACTAACTGTGAACAGATATATTCCTCAACTGACTACAGGGGTCAGGCAAGAATCTAAGTAGAACAACCTGGAATAAAAGGAAATACTAATAGGAAAGAATGGAAAAAAAAAAAAAAAACTGGGCCAGCACCATAATGAACAGAAACTGAGAAGTATCTAGAAGTGAAGATGCCTGCATCCCATATCAGAGGACCTGGGTCCATTCCCAGCTCCTGCCCCTGACTTCAGCTTCATGCTAATGCAGACTCAAGAAGGCAGAGGTGATGGCTCAAGTAATTGGATTTCTGTCACTCATATGGGACACCAGGTGGCATTCTTGGCTCCTGGCTCCTGGCATTGGCCTTGACCCAGCTCCAGCCATTGTGGGCATCTGGAGAGTGAGCCAGCAGATGAGAGTTTCTCTCTCACTTTCATAAATAAAAAGAAAGAAACTGAAACAGCTATAGTACTGGGGGGCAGTAGACAGCAGTAGAGACTGTGACAAAATGAACTCATGCTTCTTCCAAAGGGGTTCAGCCATGACTTTCCCACTGTGGATGAAAATCAAGAATGGATTGTACCAAACCCTACCATGGGGGTTGTAATAATGGGGATCTCCTATTACTTCTTGGCCTGAAAGGACCAGGGAAAGGAGTAGTGACCAGAGCCCAAAGAGTGACTCTTGAAGGGCCCAGCTAACCTGCAACAGTGAGGGAGGAGACAGAGAAATAAATATTCTGACCTCACTTTCCTCCATCTGTCTGGCTTATGGCTTGTGTCTCATTAGTTCAACCCAACTAGAACTCAAAGAACCTGCTGATACAATCCACATAGCTCAACCTTCTAGGGCAAGAAGAGGCATATAGTGAGGATATAGAAAGGCTAACTGAAGATGGGAAAGGCTTTGTATAAGATCAAGTTATTTAACCTAAGATTGCCTCAGTTTTCTGATCTGTAACATGGTATGAAGTAAGAGTGTGCCTACCTCACAGAGGTATTGTAGAATTCAATGAGTTATTAAATGGAAAGCATTTAGAACATGCCTACCACACTGAACACTATGTATTTTTGATAAATAAAAAGATAAAAATAAGTTAATGGTTGCCCTGTTGGTACATGAATATACTGACTGCTCACCCTGGGTGGGGGGAGGGGGTCGGGGAATGCAGCTCACTGAATTTTTTTTTCTGAAAACTTTGCCATCCGAAGGAGATTACACAGGCTCTGTGGGCATGTCCTTGGATGGGATTTTCATCTCTTGGTGACTCTCAGTCAGGACGCTGTGGTTGTGAACTCGTAGAACTTAGGACTAAAAGGATTCACAGCATGTCCCAGCTGATGGCACCCTGGACACTTTTCTGTGCATTTTCCACCCTTCCCACCCACTTTATCTTCATCACAGCTTCATGAGAGACATGTCCAATTTAGAGATGAGAAACCTAAAACACACAGGTATTTGACACACAAGGCATTTTAGCACAGGGTCACATTGGGCTTCCATCCCAGGCAGCTTTGCGTGAGAAGCCACACTCTCAACTTTGCACCAGGGCTCTCTTGGCTCATGAGAGACAGCCCCTCTCTCTGCTCCTCTTTTCACTGACAAGAGCCCTGAGCCTGCCTCCACACTGCCCTTCATCCTGGCTGTTTGATTTGCACCTTTGACCTCCCAAGCACTGATGACTTTCTCTCTTTATTCCAAGCCCATCAGCCATCAAGGCTGGCATCTCTGAAACTCCTGATTGTCTGGATCCCACCTACTTTTCCCTCACATTTCATATCAGTGCTTGGATTCATTTTCTTACTGTATAATTCAGCCACTAGCTCACTATCACTCACAAACTCTCAGTGGCTCCCTGGTACCCTCTGAACAAACCTACATTGAACAAGACCTTCATGATCTGACACCAGCCATCTTATTTTCCTATACCTTCTGCTCCACTGAAAAGGAACATATCCCTCGCCCAGACATCACCACTCTATATTTTTCTGCCCAACCTTACTTTGCACAATTAGTACTTGTCTGGGGTTCCCTCCCTCAACCTTCCCCCATCTCTGCTATTGCAATCTGTAGCAGTTAGGGTACTCTGAATACTAGATATCAAAATGGAATCTGGTATGCCAGAGATTTATTGAAGAAACACCTGGGGAGGACAAAGAGGAAGGCAGAAAGACCAAGCAGGGAGAGCTCTCAGACTGACTCCCACAAAGGGAGAGAGGAAGGGAATGGGGACTGGAAAGGAAGAGCTTCAGGTACCACTGAGAAAGTCTCAGCCATGCCAACCAGGGACCCAAGACGAGGTGGCTTATTATAGAGGAGTCCCTCCTCGGGCAGTGCCCCACCATGAACAGCCATTGATTTCCTTCAGTGGCTGAAGGACACTACTGGTAGAGAACTACCCAGATCCCTATCAGATAAAAAGTGTGGACTTAGTAAGGAGGGGCCATATTTTCAGGATTACTGAAAACAAGAGGAGATATTATTCCCCTATTATTGCAGTAAGGAGAAGGCTGTGACCATAGGTATTCAAGCTTGTCAGGGGTTAGACACAGAGGGTTTCCTTCTAATGAGGAGTAAATAGAGCTAGAAAAACAGCCACCAGTGAAGTGGGATGAAAGGGTGTTGAGATTGGAAAATAGATCAGAGGATGTTTTACCCTGAGGCCAACCTGTTTTCCAGAAGGTATCCCTAAAGAGAGGCTGTGTGCTGGCCTGGCTGGGGAAGAGCCAGAGTACAGGGCTTGAGGGAGGTAGAGAACTTTAATCCAAGCTTGGCTGAGATGCATTTCTTTCTGACTAACCAGTAGTGACAAGGAATTCAACTAATCACTTATGAGGCAAAGAAAGGGAATTTGGAAGGTCTGTACCTGACTTTGTCACAGGTAACAGGGGGGCTGTCTGTGAGTCTTAACTAAGTCCTATGAGGAAAAGAAGTTCTTTGCAGAAAGCCCTTGTCCAGAATGCAAAGTGGGCAGAGGCTTCTTCATCTTGACTCCGTTCTATGTTCACAGTCTTGGGATTGGGTAAGGTTTGACTTCATCATTGGATGGGAAAATGCTGAGTCATAGTCTCTGCACACTCTTCCTGGTCCCAGTGGGATCCAACACCACCAGTTCCTTGCAGTGGTTACCTGTTTGATCCACACCCTATATGGGCTGCCCTCCTTTCCCCATCCGCTCGTCCACTCCCCTGCTCTGTCCTGGAATCACCTCCCTAAGAACCATTTTCTCTGGACTCTTTGGCTCCATCTAGGAGAACCCAAACTAAGAAAGTCACTAAATCAGAGGTCCCAGACTTGGATGACTTAGGGACCAAGAACATGCCCATGAGTGAAGGAGTTGGCATAGTCTGTGCAGAATTAGACCTCCTGCTCTGTCCAAAAAGGGTCACCATTCACCTGTTTATGGGAGCAGTTGTTCTTCTGGGGCAATGCAGAACCAGCCTGGATACATCTTTGGATTTTTCAAATGAAACCAGGAATACACATTTATAATTGCTGTCACCCAAGTCTTAAATATTAATGACTAATCAATATTTTTAATACTACAAGAGCCAAATACAACACCTCTGGAGGTGGGTTCTGACCCAAGGCTACAGGTTACTGGCCTCTGGCCTAAATATTAAGCTCCCTAAAAGTGAATGACACCGACTCCCTCCTCTCTCGCACATTTTATCATAGAAATTTGCATATGAAGTATCTTCAAAAAGTTTTTGTAAAATGCATATTATTGAAAACCATCGATTTCAAAGAAAGTCACCAAATTAAACATGTGTTTTAATTCCATTTTCTTGCAAACATTTTGAAGTACCCTCAAACAGTGATTGCTACGTGCTTAGAGTTACAATGTTGGGGGACTAGCCCCTTTTAAGCCAGTCAATGAGTGGCAAAAATAAACCTTAGTCCTCAAATATTCCTTTGAGGCGTTTTCCGTCACATCACCACTTATGTAGAGAAGGGAGTGAAAGCAGTCCTCAGAAGTACTCTTAACTTTGTGAGAGTTGATATTGTGGTTGTCATTACCTAGGAAATATCTGTGTGTGTGTGTGTGTGTGTGTGTTGTAGGTGCCTGAAAGATGTAGGGATAATATTATATATTTTCTCAAAATAAAAAAGAAGCAACTATAGTGATAATTAAATCAAGGTGATGGAGTGTGAGTAATCATTATGTATACGTTCTCTTTCCCATATGTCTGAGAATTTTTTGTAATATGAGGGTACTTCCAAAAATGAAATTAAAAGATATATTTATTTTGGTACAAAAAATTTGAAATTCACGCATAGTTTTTTTCATAATATACATTTTCCATGAACTTTTTGAAGACCCCTTTATATGAAGACTTCAAAAACTTGCACCAAAATAAACATCTTTTTCTTTTAATTCCATTTTCCACAAACCTTTTGAAGTATACCTTTGTGTTAACCGAGGCAGAACAGTCTTATAAACAAAGCAATTCTTAAAACTCCAGGGAGGTGAGAATGGCCATCCATGCCTCGTGGCTCTGGGTGCCCACAGGGTCCCTGCCTCTAGGGGGGAGCTGTTGACTTCACTGTCATCCTGCAAGCCTGGCTTTGCATTGGTAAAAGATTCTCTCTGTGACCTTTCTCAGACACAGACAGTTGTGAGCGATGGATGAGCTGCAAAAGCGAGTTCTTAAAGAAATACATGCACAAGGTGATCAATGACCTGCCCAGCTGCCCCTGCTCCTACCCCACGGAGGTGGCCTACAGCACGGCCGACATCTTCGACCACATCAAGCGCAAGGACTTCCGCTGGAAGGACGCCAGCGGGCCCAAGGAGAAGCTGGAGATCTACAAGCCCACGGCCCGGTACTGCATCCGCTCCATGCTGTCCCTCGAAAGCACCACGCTGGCTGCCCAGCACTGTTGCTATGGTGACAACATGCAGCTCATCACCCGGGGCAAAGGGGCCGGCACGCCCAACCTCATAAGCACAGAGTTCTCCGCTGAACTCCACTACAAAGTGGACGTCCTGCCCTGGATCATCTGCAAGGGCGACTGGAGCAGGTACAACGAGGCGCGGCCGCCCAACAACGGGCAGAAGTGCGCAGAGAGCCCCTCGGACGAGGACTACATCAAACAGTTCCAAGAGGCCAGGGAGTATTAACGAGACGGGGCAGAGGCGGAGAGATGCTGCCTTTGGTTTTGTGACGAACGCTCTGCACTGATCCGCCGGCTGGCACCCGGTCCTTCCTATCCGCCTGTGTGTATATCTGTATATACTACACGAGTATTTTTTATAAATCACTCTAGGGGTGCGCGCCGGCCTTGAAGCCATCCTTGCCATGTACAGTGCCTACAGACCTCCTCGAAGTCTTACCCCTCCCAGGGGCATGTGGGCAGGAAGATGGGAGGACAAAGAGGCCTGAGGAAGAAACCGGGAAGCACAGTGGGTGTGATTCAGGTCACACTCCAGGATCCGGTGTTTCCCAGAGAAGGGAAGGGAGAGAGAGACCAAGTTGGAAACGTTATGAGCAGTCTTTCTATATAACTTATTTAACACGAATGATGTGACTTAAGCTTAACCTTTTCTCTGGAGTTGTCCTTGGGAAACTCATCACTTCTGTGAGAGTTTGAAAAGAAAGGGGCTTAGGGAAGTGGGAGAGAAAGGGAAATTTGCAATGATTTCTTTAAAAATTAATAACACAACAAGAAAACACCCACCTTAAACCAAAATTTTTTAGTCCTAAGGCACCTTGCTGGAGTTGCAGATGCCAAAAGTCCCTTGCCTCAGTTTGGGTAGCAGTTGGGGGCGGGGGTTGTGGATATTTTTAATAGCAAACCTGAGGCCTGGTTTTAAATAGTCTTTAAAATAAAAGGCCAATATTAACCTAATTCTCTGATTTCACTAAAATGCCTCCAAAGAGTAAAATTTCTGCTTAGTAGGTTCAGAAGACAGCAGGAAGTTCAGACATAAAAACAAGGAGTAGCACTTTTCCAAAGGAAAAAGAAAAGGAAAAAAAAAAAAGAGAAATGAGACAAGAATATGGACTTCATTTCACTTATTTTAATACCATCTTAATTTTTTCTCCACCAATTTATTCCCAGTAAATAAATATAAAAGGGGTGGAAGGGCTGAAGTCTGGGAAACCCTAATTTTTATATATATATTTTAAGAAAGGGGAAAAAATTTCATTATTTTTGTAAAGTATTTATTGAGTCATTGGGTCTTGTGCATCAAGCAATTGTAAGATGACCTGGTTCTGAAAGGCAGAATTTAGGAGAATAAAGAGTTGGTTTTCTTGCAAACTCACTTGCAAAACTCCAGGAAAAGAGAAATATATATAAATATATATATAATAAAATCATCATAAAACGTGTTCTTGCATCCTTGATTAATCAGCTTCATGGATTAACACAATGTTGTGCATAGCATCTTTAGTACCAAGAGCATTTACCTGACTAAGAGGTTGAAGCTCATCAACACACACGTGATTTTTGCCTACTCAGAACTAAGAGAGCCAAACCCAGAGCAAAGGCTTAAGACAGCCCAACTGAGCAAGGCCACTTCTAGACAAAATTCCACAGTTGTAGAAATAAGTAGAACTACTCAACACACAGTTGATTTCTTTTCCAGATGAGAAAACCAAAGCTCAGGAAATGTAAACCACATTGGACGCACCTTGCATTTCTTAGCCCAGTGCTCTTTCTATTATAATCCATTTTGGGTGTCCTTACATTTTTGGTGTCTGATATTCCTGACTCTACTCTTAAGTTCTCATGATAAAATCCTGTTCTTATGTAAAAGCTCTTATTGTTTACATTGTAGAATGAATTATTTATACTCTGGATTGTGCTGGTCATCAGGAATTCACATTAAGGTCTATCTCTAATAATGGAACCGTTATTCTCATTAACTGAACTAGCAGAGAGATATTCAGTGGGTCTATATACCATGAAAGCAGATCGATTTTTAAAAACAGTTAAACTAATCTTTCTTTTTTACACAGTTGTTTATTTTCATCTACTTGAGAGAGAGAAAGAGACTGTTTTATCTGCTGGTTCACTCCCCAAATGCCTGTGACAGCCAGGACTGGGCCACCCCAAAGCCAAGGGCCTAGAACTCAGTCTGGGTATCCCACTTCAGAGGTAGGGGCTCAAGCATTTGAGCCATCTTCTGCTGCCTCTCACGATGCACTAGCAGGAAGCTAGATTGCAAACAGAGTAACTGAGACTCAAACTGCCACTCCAATATGGAACACAGATGTCCCAAGCAGCGGTTTAATCCACCGCAGCACGACACCCACCCCCAGAAATCTATTTCTCCACAGAGTTGGCTGCCAGTGGAATGCATAGTCTTCCCTAGTAGGACAAGTATTCCAGGAGAGGCTAGAGATAATGCAAATAGGACATGCAACTGAGTGATAAGGAGAGACAAAAATGTACTTCAATGAGGCCCTTTTTTTTTTTTTTTTTTTTTTTTTTTGACAGATAGTGAGAGAGAAACAGAGAGAAAGGTCTTCCTTCCATTGGTTCACTCCCCAAATGGCCGCCACAGCTGGCGCTGCACCAATCCGAAGCCAGGAGCCAGGTGCTTCTTCCTGGTCTCCCATGCGGGTGTGGGGGCCCAAGCACTTGGGCCATCCTCCATTGCCTTCCCGGGCCACAGCAGAGAGCTGGACTGGAAGAAGAGCAACCGGGAGTAGAACCCGGGGTGCCGGCGCTGCAGGCGGAGGATTAACCAAGTGAGCCACGGCACTGGCCCAGTATCTGTTGTTCTAATGGAGGAGTGGTATGTTATAAAAGCAGAAAAGATGGGGGAAAAGTTAATGCATTCAGAGTAAGAAAATACTATAGACAAAGACACAAAACTACTCTTCTGAAAACTTGGATGTGTAGAGTAATGAGCAGCAAGGTAAGAGTGGTGAGTTACGGAACCATATCTAAGGTAGTGTTTTGTTAAAGATTTAGTGCGGAATCTCATGGAAAACTGAGCTCCTGTGTACCACATTGAGAGTGCCTGATAAAACTAATGTTTTCTACAGGCTATGGGCCTTTTGATGTCAGATTTTGCTGTCTTAATGAGCTTATAGGTGGAAGGAAGAGTTAACTGGGGGCATAGGAGAACTCCTTGTTTCTGCCCAGCGAGAATATACCTGGTCTCCCATAAACGTCGGCATGGTCCCACACCACTGGAAATTGGCGGAACCATGATCTGCCTCTATCAAGATAAACTCATTTTCAGTACCAAAGTCCCAGGAGCCAATAAGCCATCCTCAGAAATCAAATCTTCATCACCCAAGGTATCCAATAAGACAAAGAAACCCTCATCTCATTCAACTCAGGACCCTGTGTTGGCCCCAGGCAATACCAGGTAATTCCCTCAGTGGATGGTGGATCAATTGCTAAGGGGCAGACTTTGCTCTCAGCAGCACAAGATGTATACAGTTTCACTTGCAGCATCCGTAAATGTGACCCTGGAGAGCTACTCACATGTCTCTCTTCAAATGTTTTGTTCCTTTGCCTCTCTGCAAAGTGCTCTTTTTCTAATAATCCACGGGGCCTCTTGAGGGCCCCATCTGAACACATCAACTATGGCAGAGATGGCCAAGGCCCTCTAGTGGCTACACATGGGAAGTGAGAGGAAGAGGCCAGGAAGTATATAACTTTCTCCCCTACACAATTCTAGCATCTACCATGATTATAGTCTCCCAAGCATTTCCATCTTTGTATCTAAAAGGGTACAATTCCCCATCCTAAATCTAAAGATCAAAGAATCAGTACCGTACTAGAAACCATTTTCTGAGCACATACTTTGTGCCTCTGTGCTAATCACTATACCATGGAAGGCCAGCATTATTATATCAATTTTACAGATGCAGAATAGAAACTAAGAAAGGTTAGTTAACTTACCTAGCATCATTCCACTTGGTAAAGAGCAGGGTTAGTAGAAACCAGTTCTTACTCTGATCACCAAGTTCTGGACTCCACACCTCTCCTAACTCTTCCTAAAATCCCTCAGTTCAGAGACTCACTCTGCCTTTGTTCAAGTTGTACAAAGAGCACCTGCCTTTTCCTATAAATGCTGGTCCTTGTTGAGATTAGTGTGGGCCACAGAGTTCAACATTTCTAGGAGATAATCCGCTCTGTGCATGATCGAGACTGTGCAAACCAAACATGTTCCTTTTGGAAAGTAATCAGCTGATAAGTAAATAAGTATATAATCTGAGATAAAGTAAGAGATAGAAAGCCAATTTTTTAAATTGAAAGGAACAGTGAAAGAAAAAGAGTCAGTAAGATCTTCTATCTAATGGTTCACTCCCCAAATGCCTGCAACAGCCAGGCCAAAGCCAGGACCCAAGAACTCATCCAAGTTTCCCATATGGGTGGCAGGACCCAAGTACTTGAGCCCCCATCTGCTTCCTCCCTGGGTGTGCATTATCGAGAAGCCGAATCAGAAGTGGAGGCAGTACTCAAACTTAGGTACTCTGATATAGGATATGGATATCCAACCTGTGAGTTAACCTGCTTAGGACACAACTCAGTGCCCTGAGCCAAATAAAAATTTTTGATCACAAATGTATGTTATTGAATTATTTAAGTTAATTCTAGTTGCTGTAATATACAACAAGTCTAATGAGTACTTTTCTGGTTAAGTGGCCCACCTCTAAGTGATGACCCAGAGACCAGGTTCCTCCTATGTTGTAGTTCTGCTATCATCAAGGTGTGACCCGGCACATGGCCCTGGAGAACATCTCTATTCCTGCTTGCTCAAAGGGTAAAGAGTGGGGAGAAGATGTGTGAAGATTTGTATAAGCCAGGTAGCAAAGTGCTGTTCATCACATCTGCTCTCTCCACAGCTTGCTATACACCATACCCTTCTATAAGGGAGAGCGGGGAACAGAATCCTGTTGGGGGCTGAGAAAGCAGAGCTTTCTGTGTGAGAACCAAGACAGTTTCTGCCACAGAGGTAGACCACCCATCATCTGATTACACAGGCAGAAAGAAAGACAGCCAAAAGCGTGCCCAAAGTAGTGAGCTCAAAGTAGCCAACATAAGAAGGCTTTCTTACCCCTCTATCATCTTCCACAGTGTGTTAATAGTGCTAGCTGGACCTGTTTCCTTATCTATAAATTGGGATAAAACTGCCTATTTTACCTACTTGGTGGCAGATGCTTTTAGACAGCCCCTTGGTACTTTCCATATTGGTTCAGACCAGCCCAACTTTGTACTGGCAGATCCTGCAAGTCTTTGCCTGATGTCTTTGTCTAGAGACAGTCCACTCAGCTTGCACAGAGACAGACTGGGAGTTTCAGGGAGCTAACACTGCCCCTTCCCCAGGATTACTGAATAATTGACAGGCACTTGGTGAGTGAGTACCCCAGACCCCTCACCCCACAAGGGACACAACTCTAAGGCATATTTTTTACCATTTACCTGCCCAGTCAAAATGAGCTCCAGGCACTCTTGGTGGTCACCTGTTTGGGAACACACACTTTATTGATTTTGTTCCTTTCCCACTGGAGTTTGCTCTAAGAATCTCCCAAATAAGCTACTTGCTCAAAAACTTCTTCCAGGGTGTGCTTCAGGGAGATCCCAAACCAAGAAGTCACGTCATGCTTTAATACTTATTAAGTGCTATTCAAATGTGAGCTTCCTGTTACTGTCAAAATGCTCATTTGAAAATGCAGTTTTACTAGAGGTGACAGATCTACCAAAAAAGGAAAATCAATCTCATTCTGGTGAGATAGGAACTCTGCTAGACTTTAATACAAAGGATGTTCAAAAAGCTCATGGCTCATACTATCAAAAAGCTGTGAATGGGTTTCAAATTTTTTGCACCAAAATAAACTTACTATCAATTCCAGTTTTCCGTGAACCTTTTGAAGTTTCCTAATATCATTTTTTACAAAATAAAAATAGAACCACAGTTTTTATGATTAAACTCAACAAACAGAAAATTACTGTACCAAATACCTCTAACAGTTTTAAACACTTTTTCTTGATTTTAGAATTTGTTTCCTGACTAATAAACCAGTACTGCTCCAAGGAGTACACTTTGAGTGGCAGTGCTCAAAACAGCTCAGCAAGTGATGCAAGTCCTCCAACAGCATCAGTTTTGCACTAACATAAGAAGAGTTATGAACAAGCTTTGCAGGAAGTGTGGGAGGGGAGAGGATAAGGGAGGGGTTCTCTCTTTGTCATGCATTTACAATTTCCAATGGAAAAATGTGTGGGTCCTCACCATTATGCCTGCACAATTTCAGACAAATTAAAGGCTTGTGTTAGTAATTACTAGGTGGGCATATGCAGAAACATACATCCTTCTGTACAGGTCCTGCATACAGTAGTGTAAATTAAGGCACAGTGTTTACAGCCACTTGCTTTTCTGAGGTTTAGAATGGGTTTACCATAAAGGTTCAGAAATAGAGGGACATTTTCTGGAATCAGAAGGTAAGATTTTCTGGAACAAATTTATGAGATTAGCAATTCTTTGTTGAACCCCAGCAGAATGACAAGGCTTAGATACAGTTTTTGATCTTTTTTTTGTTTTTGTTTTTTTGTTTGTTTGGTTTGGTTTTTCTTTTTTTTCTTTTTTCTTTTTTTTTTTTTTTTTACTTTTTTTTCTCTTTTGCATGTGTGGTTGGTTTTTTAGATCTCCATGTAGAGACTTGGAAATCCAACAAACAAGGTCAGTGTCTTGCCTGCAATGGCAAGAATAACATCATCCTTAACCATTTTAGTGGCAAAGAAATTGGTGGGAAACAGGATTGAGACACAGCTGCAATAGCAAAGCTGGGTAAGAATTTTATGACTTTGCTAATTTTCTATCTGTTCTGGGAGTAATAAATATGCCCTTATAGATAATCATGACTGCCCCAAAATGAAAAAAAAAATCTTTCAAATGGCACAGAAAACCCTTTCATTCTTGAAGCATGTAATTCATGGATGACTTTCAAAATGTCATGTTTGAATTGGGAGAGTAACATTTCTTGAATTAATCAGGCAGTTGATTCAAGAATATGACTCAAAGGATATAAAAATTTCAAGTCTGGCTTTCAAAACAGAAAAAAGAATGCTTTTTTCTACACAGTTAAGTTTACTTTTCACAAAGGTCATGGCTAAATCTTAGGTTCATTTGCTGTGGAAGGGAACAGACTAAATGAAGTATGCCTTTCATTTGTTGGCGTAAGGGAACAGTAGTGGATCTTAACAAGCTCCTTGCATTTTTACACCACTGGACTCCCAGTTTTAGTTTGTCTAGTTGTCTTCTCCTTTATTCTCCTCTACGCTTGGTTTTGGTGATACTTTTATGGTTTATTTGTTCATCTATTTATGTTTTGAGCTTTTTGTTCTACCTTTGGACAGCTCAGCAAATGGAGAAGGAGAAAGGCGGTGGGAGAGCAGCAAAAAAAAAAAAAAAAAAGATCTCTTTTCAAAGAGATGAAATTCTCTTGGGAGCCACTGAAAGGACTCACTAACATTACTGTAAGCATAAGCCAGGTGATCAGGTGATGTCTTTGAAAAGGGAAGACAGAAAAGATTCACACCTCTTCAAATTGCCCCCAGCAGGGCTGCTCAGTTGCCCAGTAAAGACCCAGAAGGGGTTTCCAAAGGTCTAAAGTTTCAGAGACCTTGAATCAAAAGAAACTGGGGTATTCTATGCTAGTTGCTACAGAGGGCAGGGCTTTCTGTCAAGAACATTTTAGGGTCCTCACTTTGGTATCCAAGTAAGTGGTGGCCAAAGTCACCTGCTCCTTGACTAAGAAATGAGCCTACCAACCACTGAGTGTCTCATGGGTGTTCCCACCTCTGGGATATGGTTAAGTGAGGTGGATAAGGAAAGCAAGGATGAAGTGCTGGGATGATAAAGACTGGTTCACACCACTAGCTAGCAATGAATGCAGAAAGGTAAAACTTGACGTAGACCTGGCAAACTTGGTTCCTCTTCTACCTTCTCTGCTGTTTGGATACCACACTATGCTAGTCACCTACATCACAGCTCATCTCCCACCCCTCTCCTGCACATTTTATAGCCAACTGGCCATCTATTGGGCCAAAAATTTTCAAGCATACTCTTTGAACATTTTATTGAAGTAGACACAAACTCAGAAAAGGGCATATGTGTTATAAGTGCACATGTGTTACAAGTGTGTAGCTCAATGAATTTGCACCAAGAGAACATGCTCATGTAACCACATTCATGATGAAGATCAAGAAGTGGAACATAAGGCTTATCAAAGAGAACTTTGGGGTGACAGAAATGTTCTATGTTTTGAATATTTTGCTCAAAATTCATTAAACTAGGCAATTTTAAAGGAAATTTCCGCATAAATAAATTTTATCTCACTACAAAATACAGTTGTATGTCCATTAATGACAGGGATACATTCTGAAAACTGCATTAATTGCTGATTTTGTCATGTGAACATAACAGAATGTAGTTACACAAACTTGATACTGTAGGTCACTCTACATGGCTTCTTGATGCCAGCATCACACTACATCACACAGCATACCATTTTACATAAGCTTTTTTTTTTTCAAGTAAATAGGAGTATAATATAAACCAGTTAATATCATTATATTTCTATATGACTGGCAACAAATTGGTTCACTTATAACATCACCAGAAACACATGAGTAACACATTATGTTATAACATTACAATTGCTATCATGTCATTAGGAGTAGAAATATTTCAGCTCCATTAAAATTTTATGGAACTACAGTCGTATATGCAATCTGACATTGAATGAGGGAGGCATCATTCTGTGGCACATGACTTGTAAATAAATAAGACATTACCAGCACTCTCTTGCTCCCTTCCTGTCGGTACCTACTCTTCACCAAGAATAATCAGTATCATGACACTTATATCTAATTTGTCTTGCTTGACTTCGGACTTTAAGTAAATGGAATCATAAAAGTATATACTTCTTGAGATCTAACAGTTTTTTTTCAACATGGTATTATGAGATTCTTCCTTACTGTTGCCTGCAGGAATAGATCATTCATTCTCACGGCTGTCTAGTCAATCTGTGAATATACCACATTTTTATTTAGCAAAGTCCCCATGGATGGGTATTTCGGTGGTTTTCAGCTTGGAGGCTTTATAAATATAAACATTCCAGGGTTTGTCTTTGGGTGTTCATCTATACACATTTCTATTTGGAGTGGAATTAGTAAGGCATAAGGCAAGTACATCTTTAGTAGGTACTGCCCAATAATTTTCCAAAGCAATTGTACTGATTGATGGTTTGTCCAGGAGTTTGAAGGTTTCACTTCTTTGATCAATCTTGATTCAGCCCTCTTCACTGAGTCTTCCCTGACCATTCTGCTCATTGGCCTTTTTAGTCTTCATATTGAAGTCACTATGTAAGTCTTGAGCACTACGTGCCTGTCTTGTCCACCATACTGCATGCTGGACACACAGAACGGAACTGACAAGAACTCTGTCATAGGTGAATGTCTGTCTGAGGTGATCGTACTGCTATGTGACTCAAATGCAACTCAGATGTTTGGAATACTGTAATAGGTAACATGCAGTGTGATAAGACTGTGATTAATAATTAGATTACTCCTTGTACAGTAGAAGCTGTCACATAGGAGGCTCCACCAATTTCACTCCTGGAGGTCTTTCTTTCTTCTTTTTCCATTAACAACAAATGGAAACAATTAAATTTTCCACCAACAGTTAAAGGGACAAAAAAAAAAAAACCATGCTTTGTTCATAACATAATACTGTCCATCCATTAAACCAAATGTTCTAGGACAATACATATCATTATAGAAGCGTCTCTCAAAAATGTGTAAAAGACAAAATTGCAAATGGGCATTGACTGAATGTTTGTGTCTCCCAAAATTCAAATGTTGAATACCTAACCTTGAGTCTGTGGTATTGGGAGGTGCTGCCTTGGAGAAGTAATTCAATTATGAATGTGGAGCCTACACGCGTGAATTTAGTGCCTTATTCAAAGGACCTCAGGAGCTCTCGCGTCTTCTTTGTGCCACATAAGGACACAACAAGCAGACAGCAGTCTGTAGCCCAGAAGAGGGCCCTCACTGGAAATGACCATGCTGGCACTCTGATCTCGGACTTTCAGTCTCCATGACTGCAAGAAATAAACTTCTGTTTTTTTATAAGCCATCAGTCCATGGCAATTTTGTACAATAGTCTGAACTAAGACAGTATATAAATTATTTTACAATTATTTTACAATTTCAATCATTTAAAAACACAGTTTAGGATGATGGCATGTCCGAACTCTGACATACATAATTAAAGTACTAAATTACGCAGAGGAAGGCTAACCACGGACTTCAAGACAACAGTTACCTACAGAATTATGGACAAAATATATCAATACATCAATAGACATAGAAATAACATCTAACAAAGTTAAACAACCTTGCATAATAAAACTCCGAATAAATTAGGCATAGAGTAATGCACTTCAGCACAAAAAGGTCTTGTATGACAAGCCCAAAAGTTAATATCATACTCAATGGTGAAAATTTAAAAGATCTAAGATCAGGAACAAGACAAAGAGGCTCACTCTTACTACTACTACTCAACACAGTCCTGGAAATCCTAACCTGTACAATAGCAAGAAAAGCGTCCAAATAGGAAACAAGAATTTAAATTGTCTATTTGTAGGTAATATGATCCTGACCTTATTTGGAAAACTCTAAAGACTCTACCAAAGACATTTTAGAACTAATAAACAAATTCAGTAAAGGTGCTGTATACAAAATCAACATTAAAAAATCAGTACCATTTCTACACACTAACAAAAACTGTCCAAAAAAGAAATCAAGAAAATATTTCCATTTAGAGTAGCACAAGCAGTTCAAAACCCAGCTGCCACACTTCTGATCCAGTTCCCTATTAATGTGCCTAGGAAAGCAGTGGAGCATGGCCCAAGTATTTGGGACCATGCACCCATGTGGGAGACCCAGACAAGGCTCGTGGCTCCTGGTTTCTGGCTTTGGCCTGGCCTAGCCCTGGCGGTTGCAATCATTTGCAGAGCAAACAGAGGATGGAAGATTGATCAGTCAACCTCTCTCTCTCTCTCTCTCTCCTTCTCTCTGCCTCTCCTTCTCTCTCTTTTGCTCTCTCTCTCTGTAACTCTGCCTTTCCAATAGCTAGATCTGTTTTTTAAAAACGAATCAACTTATCCAAGAAGGTAAAAAAAAAATGTACACTGAATTGTATAAAACATTAAGGAATGCAATTGAAGAAGACACAAATAAATGGAAATATACCTTGTATTAATGGGTTGGAAAATGAATATTGTAAAAAAAAATCCATAACACCAAAATTGAGTATCAATGAAATTTTCACAGAAACAGGAAAAAATACTGAAATTCATATAGAACCAAAAGGATTCTAAATAGTCACATCAGTATTGAGAAAAAGAATGAAGCAGAAGACATTAACCTCAAAATATGCTGCAGTACTATGGTAACCAAAACAACCTGGTAATGGCACTACATATATAATATTATAAAATATATATGTGAATTATAATAATTATGTATAATATATTATATATACACATATTATATAAATAATATATATTCACACTATATGTCACAATATTCACAATAGCCAAGATAGAGAAACAACCTAAGCATCCATCAATGGTTGGAAGGATAAAGAAAATACAGTACATTTGTGTTTATGTGTGTGTGTGTGTATACAAACATAAATACATACAAATACAGCCTTATAGAAGAAGATAATCCTATCATTTGTGACAAATGGATGAATCTAGAGGCTATTACACTTAGCGAAATAAGCCAGACACATAAGACAAATGCAACAGGATTGTACTTCCATGTGGAATCTAAAAAAACCAAACTCATAAAATTAGAGAATAAAATGGGTGGTTACCAAGGGATAGGGGAAAACAGGGTTTTGTAATGGGGAAATGTTGCTTAAAGGGTACAAAGTTTCAGTTAGACAGAAGGTCTAAGTTATGGAGGTTTTTGTACACCATGATGACTGTAATTAATAATAATGTGTTACATGCTTAAAATTGCTGGGAGTCTATTTTAAGTGTTCTCATCACAAAAATGAACATGTGAGGTGATGGATATATGTTAATTATTGTGATTTAATCATTTCATGATATATGCATATATTAAACTATCACATTGTGTACCATGTATAAATACAATTTTCAATTAAAAAGAAGCCTAAAAACCATGTATGGCAAAGTATTGATACTGGAAACATCTGAATATTGAGTAAAAACCTGACTATTGAGTAAAAACCTGACTATTGAGTAATATGCAACTGTTCCATTATTTTCTGTGATTGTGATTTATTTTAAACCAAATATTAAAGCTATGTAAAACTGAAAAGGGAAAACAAAGTGATGCAATGAGGTTAGAAGGTCATGGCGCACTGAGCCAGCATATGTGGAACAGAAGATGTCAGCTAACGTTGTTGATGCTGAGGTGGGTAATAAGGCCCTTCCTGCCAGCCACTTTGGTTCCCACAACAGATGCACACACTACCCCTCACCAGCTTCTCTCTATCATGCACAGTCTGAAATAAACAATGTGCTGGACTCAAAATCTGGCTTCAAATCCAGCCTTTGCTGAGTTATACTTCCTACTCACCCCCTGTACTCCTGCCTCTGGGGTGAGGGGACGGGGAGAGTCAAGGAGACACAACAAGAAAGTCAACTCTGGGCTCACTGGCTCCCACGAGCTCCCACCTCAAGCTGAAATACAGCTTTACTGAGCATCTACTTAGTGACAGACACTGAATAAGGAAACCATCTCCTTCAACCACCTTTAAAAATTTTACACATGAGGACTCCTCAGCTCAGAGATTGGAAATTTGCACATGATCATACAAGTGGGTGCGTGTTGAAACCTGAGCGTATCAGATTCCAAATTGGTATTTCTTCTTTTGTTGTTCATTCTTCAAAGTTGGAGATAGCATCTTCGATTTCTCGTGTTCCCTCTGTCTATCAAATGAACAGCTGCACGAGGTGTGGGGGAGTGAAATTTGAGCCTCATCTGTTGCTCCTTTCACTTTCAAGAAGGTCCTCCCAGAAACCAAATGAGCTTGCCAGTGGATACCACCAGTCCTCCTCTTGGCCCATTCATTACTATAATGACTCAAGACCAAGATCCACCTGCAGAATTCTTCCACAATATATCCCCCTGAAAACACTGAATTTCAAATTATTATATTGTGGTGTCCAGTCTGACATGGAAGGAGCTACAAGTCCTTGTTCCATTTCTATAACAAGTAAAAGGCTGAACCAACTGAAAATCAACAACCCTCCCTAGGTACATCAGAAAAGTGGTATCACAGACCAGGCCACTGCCTCTAGATCTGGAGAGACCAACAAGGGAATGCAGAGAAAAAAAAAATCCACAAGCACAACCCTCCTTGGGTTTTCCCATCAGCAAGCTGGGAAATCCAAACTGCAATTGATCAATGGCTGGAGGCTCAGTCCACTTAAGCCTGAAAGAGAGAAGCTCCCAGGGGAACCAGTCAATGGGTGTGCATTTTACTTCAGGAGCTTAACCAGGTTATCACAGTGAATACTGGAGAAATATCCCCTCATGCCTCCAGCAAGGGCAGAAGAAAAGCAAAATACACCAGAACACTCTATTCTTAGCAAGGTCTTCCATCCAGAGAAACTAGTTAATGAGAGCTTAATCTTCTGGGATTAGCCTAACTGATCTGGGAGCAGAAGTACCACTCTAGCCCCCTCCAGCCTCCCATCCTGGAAGAAGCGAAGGGGAATGCCCTACCCCAGTTCACTCAGGCCACCCTGTCCTATCTAGGGGTAGGGGTCCGAGGGTTGAGATACACATTTCACGGTCCAGAGATGCAGGCTTACTAATAGGCTGAGACCTAATCATAGGACCTTAGAGCAATGTTAGAAGAACAGAAATCATACAATGTCCAGTCCCAGACCAAAATGGAATTAAACTAGAAATAATAGAAAGATAGCTGGAAAATCCCCAAAATCATGGGTCAAAGAAATCTCAAGAGTAATTTTAGGGTCCGGTGTTGTGGTGTGGCAGGTAGAGCCACTGCCTGCAGTGCCGGCATCCCATATGGGCGCTGGCTCCAGTCCCAGCTGCTCCACTGCTGATCCAGCTTCCAGCATTAGCTGCAGAAAATGGCCCAAGTGCTTGGGCTACTCCACCTAAATGAGAGACCCAGAAGAAGCTCCTGACTCCTGCCTTCAAACTAGCCAAAACCTAACCATTGTGGGTCATCTGGGGAATGAACCAGCAGATGGAAGATCTCTCTGTCTCTCCGTAACTGTGCCTTTGAAATAAATAAATCTTTACAAAAAAAACTGTGCAAGCTTCTTTTTAAAAAGTAATTTTAAAATACTGTAAACTAATAAAATTAAAAGCACAACTTGACAAAATTTCTGGAATACAGCAAAAATGTATATATTAGAAAAAGAAGAAAAATCCATCTAAAATCAACCACCTAACCTTTCATCTCAGGAGAAAGAGAATACAAGAGAAAATTAAGTGTAAAGCAAGCAGAAGAAAAGAAATAATTTCTTAAAATACAGCAGAAATCAATGATATTATAGCATAAAAGTAATAGATAAAATCAATGAAAGCAGAAGCAGAAAGATCAATAATTTCAATAAGCCTTGAGCCAGGCCAACTACTAAAAACAGAAAGAAGGCAGAAATTAGTAATGTCAGAAATGAAAAGAGGACATCACCACAGAATCATATAGATGTTAGTATAATAGGGGCAGGCACTGTGGTGCAGTGGGTTAAGCTGCAGCTAGGGAACACCCGTATTACATATTGGAGTGCCTGGGATCAAGTCCTACTTCCACTTTTTAAAAAAGATTTATTTTATTTATTTGAAACAGAGAGAGACAAAGAGATCTTCAACCCATATCCACTGTTCATTTCCCTAAAGCCTGAAACTCCATATGAGAAGCAAAGCCACTAGGAGTCGCATTGGCACTCCAATATGGGATGCCTGTGTATCCTGCAGCAGCTTAACCTGCTGCGCCCAATGCTGGTCCTCCCGCCCTACTTTTGTTCTAGCTTCCCGATAATGTGTCTGGGAGGCAGGAAATAATAAGCTAAGCATTTAGGTTCCTGCTCAGCCATGTGGGAGATCCGGGTGGAGTTTCTGGCTCCTGGCTTTGGCCTGGCCCAGCCTCAGATGATGCAGGCATTTGGGATGAAAAGATGGGAGATGTCTCCTCTTTCTCTCTCTCTATCTTTCTCTCCCTCTTTCTTCCCCCTCCCTTGTCTTTCCCTCTTTCTCTACCACTCTGCCTTTGAACGAATAAAATTTTTTGGCCTGACGTTGTGGCACAGCAGGTTAAGCCACCACCTGTGATGCCAGCACCCCAAATGAGCAACCATTTCAGTCCTGGCTGCTACACTTCTGATCCACCTCCTTGCTAAAGCACCTGGGAATACAGTGGAAGATGGCCCAAGTACTTAGACCCTGCCACCCATGTGGGAGACCAGGATGGAGTTCCAGGCTTCTGGCTTTGGCCTGGCCCAGCCCAGGTCATTGTAGATATTTAGGAAGAGTACCAGCAGATAGAAGATTGATCTCTCTCTCTCTTTTTACAAAGACAGTACATGAGAAAGCAGACCGGTATCTCTCATGAATAGATGCAAAAATCTTCAACAAAATGCTAGCAAATTAAAACAACAGTGTATTAAAAGAATATATGGTACAACTAAGAAGAATTTATGCCAAAATGCAAGACCGGTTCACCATTCAAAAATCAATTAATGCAGGCTGGCGCTGTGGCACAGTGGGTTATATAGCTGGCCTGAAGCTCCAGCATCCGATATGGGTGCTGGTTCTAGTCCCAGCTGCTCCTCTTCCGACCCAGCTCTCTGCTGTGGCCTGGGAAAGCAGTAGAGGATGGTCCAAATCCTTGGGCCCCTGCACCCACGTGGGAGACCTGGAGAAAGCTCCTGGCTCCTGCTTTGGATCCGCGCAGCTCCAGCCATTGTGGCCATCTGGGGAGTGAACCATTGGATGGAAGACCTCTTTCTCTCTGCCTCTCCTCTCTCTGTGTAACTCTGACTTTCAAATAAATAAATAAATCTTTAAAAAAATCAATTAATGTGATCATCACATCAAGAAGCTAAAGAGGAATCACATAATCATATCAGTAGATGCAGAAAAAGCATACGACAAAATCCAACAATCACTCATGCTTAAATTTCTCAATAAACAAGGAATAGAGGAGGACTTTCTCAGCTTGACGATGAGTATCTGGGAAAAGCTTACAACTAACACCATCCTTAATGAGATAAAGAACAAAGTAAGGATGTCCCCTCTCACCACTCCTTTTCAACTTCATACTGGAAGTCCTAGGTAATACAATACAATAACAAAACAAAATATATGGCATTCATATTGGGAATGAACAAATAAAACTGTCTTGGCTCACAAATGACAAGACTGTCTAGGTAGCAAACCCAAAATAACAACACATCAACAACAAAACAATGGAACTAATAAACAACTATAGCTGATTCTGCAGGATACAAAGTTAAATACACAAAAGTCAACAGTGTTACTATATATCACAATGGACAGTTGAAATTTGAAATGAAAAGCAATGCAATTTATGATAGATTCCCTATAATAAAATACTTGGATATAAATGCACAAGCGCTATACACAGAAAAATACAGAGCTTTGATGAAAGAAGTCCAAGAACAAAATAAGGAGATGTTCCGTGTCAGGAAGATTCCATTTTGTCAAGATTGTCAGTTCTTCCCAATTTTATCTACATATTGGAAGCAGTCACCATAAAAATTCCAGCAAGTATTTTGTGGATATCAGAAACTAATCTAAGCTCTATGGAAAAGCTAAAGGCTCAGAATGTCCAACACAATGTTGAGGCAGAAGAACGAAGGTGGAGGACTGACACTACTTGACTCCAAGACATTCTACACAGCCACAGGAATCCAGTCAGTGTGTTACTGGCAGAAGAAGAGACAAAAAGATCAATGGAACAGGACAGCAAGTTTGGGAATGGAGCCACATAGAGTCAACTCATCTTTGACAAAGGAGTAAAGACAACATAATGAGGAAAGATCATCTTTTCAACAAATGATGCTGGGATAACTGGACATCTATATGTAAAGAGAAAAATAAAGAACCTAGACACAGACCATATACCATTCACAAAAATTGATTCAAAATGGATCATAAGTCTAAACATAAAAAAAAACAAGACAATAAACTCTAAAGATAACATGGGAGAAAAATCTAGATGACCTCTGTTTTGGCAATGATTTTTTAGATGCAATACCAAAAATACAATCTGCAAAATAAATAATTGATAGCTTGGCTTAATTAAAATTAAAAATTTCTGCTCTGCAAAAAAGTGTAAAGAGAATGAAAAGACAAGCCACAGACTTTGAGAAAATACCTGCCAAAGATACATCAACTAAAGAACAGTTATCCAAATATACAGAAAATTCTTTCTTTAAGATTCATCTATTTATGTATTTACTTGAAAGGCAGAGCTACAGAGAGAGAAAGAGAGAGAGAGAGAAAGAGAGAATGAGACAGGGAGACGGAGACAGACACAGAGATTTCCATCTGCTGGTTCATTCCCCAAATGGCCACAATGGCCAAAGCTGGGCCAATCTGAAGCCAGGAGCCAGGAGCTTCTTTTGGGTCTCCCACATAGGTGCAGGGCCCCAGTTAGTTGGGCCATCTTCTGTTGCTTTCCCAGGCACATTAGCAGGAAGCTGGATTGAAAGTGGGACAGCCAGGACTAGAAGCGGCCACCCATATGGGACGCTCGCACTGCAGGCAGTGGCTTTACCTGCTACACCAAAGCACAGGCCCCAAGAGGATTCTAAAATTAAAAAATAAGGACACAGGCAACCAAATTACATACTATGTGTCTTGAAATATCACACTTTATCCTAAAATATGTACAATTATTACATATTAATCTGAACAATGACCCTGGGCAAAAATTTACAAATAAATTAAATCATATATAGAGAAAGAAAGGTGAAGGACTTTGATGGACACTTCACCAAGGAGACACAGATGGCAACCAAGCACATGAAAAGAGCTTCCACATCACAGGTCATTAGGGAAATGTAAACAATGAGATACAGCTACACACTTAGGTCAAAATACAGAATATTGACAATACCAGATGCTGGTAAGGACATAAACCAATGGGAATTCAGTGGTTGTGGGAATGCAAAATGGAAACAGAGACTTTGGAAGACTGGAGGCTTCATACAAAACTGAACATATTCTTGCCTTATGATCCAGTAGTATTTAACACAAAGTCGTTAGAAACTTAAGTCCAAACAAAAGCCTGCACAAGAATGTTTATAGCATCTTTATTCATAATGCCCAAACTTGGAAGCAACCAAGATGTCCCTCAGGATTTTGTGGATAAACAACTGTAGTATTTCCAGATAATGGAATACCAATCATTACTAAAAATAAATGAGTTACCAAGCCATGACAAGACATAGAAGAAATATATGTATATTAGCAATAGAAGATGCCAATCTTAAAAATATACACACTATATGACTCCAATTATATGCCATTCTTAAAAAGGCAAAATTGTAAAGACAGTGATTTTGGGTTGGGGGAAAGGGATCAACAGGAGAAGCACAGAGGATTTGTAAGGCAGAGAAATTACTCTGCATGATACCACAGTGGTACATAGATGCCATTTGCCATTTATCCAGACCCTAAGAGTAAACAACATCTCAAGAAAGCACTAATGTAAACCGTGGACTCCCAGTGATAAGGGTGCATCAATGCAGGCTCACTGCCTGTAGCAGATGTACCACACAGACAGGGGATGTTGATAAACCGATAATGGAAGAGGCTGTGTGCGTGTGGGGGAAAGAGGTATGCGAGGAATCTCCACACTGTGAATCCAGAACGCCTCTAAAAATAAAATCTGTGTTTTAAGTGAATATTAGGAAAATTCCACCAGTCACAGAGAATCAAATGGGATGTGAACAACTAGATTGTGAGCAACTCCTGGCTTAGGCTGCATAAGCAGCCTCTAGCTGCATGAGCCTGGCTCCCCAGGCATGTCTCCTCCCAGTCAGAACCTGGATGGAAGCCTCTGATCCACAGCTGAGCACGGTTGGAGTTCACAGAGGCCGAAGGTTAAGGAATGATCCTGCATGAATCCTAACAGGGAGCAGTCACCTGTGAGAAGAAAGCTGGATAAGGTACAGATGAGAGGAGAGAGAGAACGAAAGAAAAACAAGA
This sequence comes from Oryctolagus cuniculus, assembly GCF_964237555.1. Classification (NCBI taxonomy): domain Eukaryota; kingdom Metazoa; phylum Chordata; class Mammalia; order Lagomorpha; family Leporidae; genus Oryctolagus; species Oryctolagus cuniculus. The sequence goes on from NC_091442.1 coordinate 38,297,635, forward strand.
CAGGCAAGATGTGGAGTGAAAAAGTCTGTCCCACCTTCTGTCTCATTTGTTAAGTCAGGCGAAAAGAGATCATTTTCTTCAGAGTTCTAAACGTACTATGGTGCATAAAGATATGAATGGGGGTAAGTTTTGACAGCAGGGAAGTGTCTACATCTTTTCATGGGTGACTGTAAAGTAAGCCCATACACACACACACACACACACACACACCCTCCAGATGGTGAGGAAGCTCCAAGGATACCTTGGGTGACCTGCTTATCTCTGGGCTGCAGTAGCAGTTGGCCATCTGGTCAGAGGAAAGAGGCTCTGCACAGGTCCCCCAGAGAACACACAGGGCTCTGGGCGGGAAGGGAGCAGGGAGGTGGTTCCACTACTGATACCCCATGGAGGGAAGAAAGCCGCAATAGCTTTGAAAACCCCAGCTAGGCGCTGGGGGCTGGAGAGTCTTACCAGCTAGTCTTCCAAGAGGGCTTTCAGGAGGTGACCCAGAACCCCAAAGTCAGAGGCTGGGATGGGGGGCAAGGGCTGGAGTTGTGGAGAAAGTTTATTCCTCTCTCATGAAAAGTAAGTCTAGAGATGGATGATCCCAGGTAGGTATGGGTCCAATTTCTTCAGTTTAACTGCTCCATGGTTCTCTTTGTGCAATGTCCACTTTATGTTTTAAAATGACTACCAAGCTCCAGTCATTACATTCATATTCAAGTCAGGAAAAAAAAAAAAAAAGGTGGGAAAAGACTTCCCAGAAGGTAAAAATGCAACTTCTCTTTGCATTCCATTCAACCATGACAATGGGGAAAACTGTCTATTCAGGGTGACTGTAGTTATATATGTATGTATACCCCAGGAGAGAAAAACCTATAAGAATTCTATGACAAATAAGATGATACTGGAGAGAAAACTGGCAGTTTCTTCCACAGGGGCCTAAACCACACAAATCCTGACTGACAGCTGTAGTCAAAATTCATGTGTTGTGTGTGGTCAGACTTCAAGCATAGCTTTTTGCTCTTTGGGTTAGTGGTAGTGCTGCTTGGATCCAAGGGAAAAAAGTTCTAGAAAGTTCCAGAAGCCTGACTCCCCAGCATCTGAAACCCTCACCAGCAGTGCAGTGTGAACATGATCCTCATCTCCCAGCCCTGGCCATTGCTTTGAAGACAGCCTGAGCAGAGGGACTTGGAATCCAGGACCAGGCAGGTGCAGTCACACACAGCTGGCTCTCAAGAAACGTTTGAAAAGATGAGGAATGAGTCATGCCTTGCTCCGACAGAAATGTGTGATTCTTTTCCACGTGTATTGAAGTACTGAAGAATATTATTGAATTCATGTCTTTTCTTTCCATTATTTTCTCAAGTGAATTTCTAGTAGTATGTGGTGTGGAGAGAGGCAGCAGAGTTGGATTCTTGGGCTATCCTGCTTGGATCTGAATGCCTAATTGACAACATGCTAGCTGTGTGACCTAAGGAAAGGTACTCAACTTCTCTGTGCCTTAGTTGTCTCATTTACAAAATATGGTTCATAAATGGTACTGCCATTCATAGGGTTGTCCTGAAGAGTGCATCAGCTAACATTTTTACTATAAAAATTGTGAATCATTTAGAATAGTGATTCGCACAAAATACTATATAAAATGCACTACAAATTCAAGTACTCTTTTGCATCTCAGCATCTCAAAAGGATTCTCCATTTAAATAGAGGTGGAAAACTGCAGCCCAGCATAGCTGTTTTCCAACTTGGCAGCTCTTTAGGTTCAAGTGTTTCTCAGCATTGCCCCCACCTCCCACAGGCTCATCACGGTCCAAGACAGTTAGTTGATGGTGCATTTTCTGGGTGTCTTCTCTAAAAGAAACATCCCCACTGCCACCCTGCCCCATTGCCTGGGCTGAAGAACCCAGTGCAGACACTGACTGTAATCCTCTCCCCAAACCCTCCACCTGCCAACTCGCTTGCTTCATAGCATCCCAACAGCTGACCATGTTGCAAACAGAGATCAGTTCCCTTTGATGGCCAGGACCAGACGAGGTCCATATGAGGCTCTCAGACAAGGCTTTTGCTTTGTTTCTAAACAACTTAAGAGGAATTCAAAGAGGAAGACGTGCCCTATTTTTTTTTTAAAGTTATCTTTTCCTGCCCACACAGAAAGAAAAACCCAGGTCCCAGGAAGTGACCCAAAGAGACAGACAGCCAGATTTTGAGAAGGAGACAGGAAGGCAGGACCAGGAATGGCTGCACAGCTTAGATTACTTCCTAAAGGATGGGGGTCGGAGGATACGTGATCTTTATCTAATCAGACAGTCTACCCAGGAAGTCCCTGGGATCAAAGCAAGAGTTTTGTTTTTTGTTTTTTTTTTTTTTTTTTTTTTTTTTTTTTTTTTTTTTTTTTTTTTTTTTTTTTAGCACTGTGTCAACTTAAAAACAGTCCCGGCAAAGCCACAGATCTGGACAAACTCACACCTCTCCCCACCCCCACCGCCCTGACCTGTCTCTCAGCATCTGAACCCTCTTAACATTCCATTTGGAATAAAGCTCCAGGATGAAGAGTCCCTGGGATTACTGTAGGAAGAGACAACATTTGACAGAGGAAGAGAGAAAAGCACCACAGACCTGTCTGGCTTCCTGTAACAAGTAGGTGTGGGCTCCAGGGACAGCACCGCCATAATCATTTCTTAGAAGGCTCCTCACCATAGTCCCCTGAGAGCCAAGAAGTCTCCAGGGAGAAAAGTATGCAGCCCCTTGACACAAGCGCTTACCCAACCTGTCAGGTGTTGTAACGTGATGACTGCAGGAAAAGCAGACACAAAGGGGTAGCAAATGAACGTGCCTATGGAACAGAGGAGGGCAGCAGCACAGAGCTAGGGGCCCCAAAAATCCTTGATTCAAATGGTGACATGATGGGCTGGATGGGTAAGGGTTTTGTCTATGTAAAGCAAGAGACACACTGAAGACTTGTGTTGAAGACAAGACAAGGACTGAGGAAATATAATGGAATACAATGGAATAAGGATATAAGATATGTGCTTATCCAAGTGCTTGAATATAAGGAAATAATGGGATACAGTGGGATAAGGCAGGGAAGGGCTCCATGACTTGTAAAGCTTTAAAGTGATGGGCAGGATGGAAAGGTACAGAAAACAAGGTCTTGTTCACATTTTTGACAGAAGCATAGAGTCTACCATTTGCATCTTTACTTCTCGCTGAAGACTAGTAAGTCTTAATCACGATTGGATGACAGCCTTTTGGAAGAAACCAAGATGTTTCAATTTTTTTTTTTTTTTGACAGGCAGAGTGGACAGTGAGAGAGAGAGAGACAGAGAGAAAGGTCTTCCTTTTGCTGTTGGTTCACCCTCCAACGGTCGCCGCGGCCAGCGCATTGCGCTGATCCAAAGGCAGGAGCCAGGTACTTCTCCTGGTCTCCCATGGGGTGCAGGGCCCAAGCACTTGGGCCATCCTCCACTGCACTCCCAGGCCATAGCAGAGAGCTGGCCTGGAAGAGGGGCAACCGGGACAGAATCCGGCGCCCCAACCAGGACTAGAACCCAGTGTGCCGGCGCCACAAGGCGGAGGATTAGCCTAGTGAGCCACAGCGCCAGCCGAAGCAGCATCTAACACTACTGCAGAGACCTACTAAACACAGGATCAGGTAGGTTTTAGACATGCTGGAAGCTTCAGAAATAACATAGTTTAAGTTTCTGAGTTTCAAGAGAGAAAACAGAGAGAGAGGAAGAGACTTGCTCACACAGCTGAAGAAAAACACAAGGTTGCCCTGATGATCACATTTTAACAGCATTTGATCAGAAAATATGTTCTTTCCTGCTTCTTCCCTTCTTGGTGGTCAGCCCTCTCTTTGTTGCCGCTCCAACAAAACGGTCAGTATGCTTCTGTTTGTTTTATATGTAATGCTCCGGTCAGCGAGCTCCTGAACGTGAGCAACAGCGGGCTGGTCGATGCAAGTGACCACCAGGGGGCGCCCACAGGGCAGCTCGACAAGCGGAGGGTGGCCTTGGAGAGTCTCCCTTCTCATGGGAAACACATGTGATACCATATTATCTTTTGTTCTTAAGCAAGGGGTCAGAGGTCTCGGGTCTCTTCTGAAAGGCAAGGTCGCACATCTGTACGGGCAAGAAAATCCGCAACACGTGCGGAGCTCGTATTTAAGTTGTATTTGTTTAGAGCTCTTTCTTGCTTTCTCTTCTGTCTCCATAAATAAAGTGAGAGAACCTTGTCCCTGGGTTTCCCAAACAAGGCAGGAGTGTGATTGGGTGTCATGAAAAAGCCCGAAGCTTCTGCTACCGGAAGGCAGTAGGTGGATTACCATCCTCACCTCTTCCCAGCCTCTTTCCTGGAAAGTCACCTGGCTGACTTGATCGTGGGTTTGGAAAAAAACCTCCACCTCCTTTCAGAAGAAAAAAAAGAAAACTCTTCAGAAGAAATCCAGATCCAGAACGATCATATTGTCAGTGAATCTCACCTGTGTCAAACCTGAGACATGGGTAATATCCATTCATTCCTACATCACATTCAATGAACTCAGTTCATCAACTTGAACTTGATTTTTCTTATACATGCCATGAACCACACGGACCACTGGTTATAAAAATAAATTAATTTTTAGAATTTTTATTTTCATTTTATTTTATCTTTATAGATTTATTTTCATTTTATTTGAAAGGCATCGACATTTTAAAATATTTTAAAATTTACTTACGTTATTTATTTGAAAAGCATAGGGAAAGACAGTGAGAGACAGAGATACACCCCATGCTTGTTTACTCTACCAAATGCCCACAATAGCTAGTACCAGGCAAGGCTGAAGCCAGAGCTAAGAACTCTGGGTTTCCTGCATAGGTGGCAGGGAACTGAGCTACTGGAGCTAGTGTCTACTGCTTCCCAGGGTATGCACTGGCAGGAAGCTGGAATCCAGAGCAGAGCTGGGACGCATACCAGGCACTCCAATAGGAGATGCAGACATCCAGAGTTCTGTACCAGACTCACCCCTGTCATCAACAGTAAAGATATTTCACATGTTCTGCAAGATTTGTAACTTAAATCTCTTCATTTTGGAGTGTTCATAAGTTTAATGGACTGAATAGCATCTCCCTCAAAATTCAGATGCTGACATCTTAATCCCCAGTATCTCAGAATGTGACTGTTGCAGGGGTAGGGACCATACAAAGGCCTGCAAGATCAATTGGTCTGCACCACTCCCATGGCAACTGTAAGGAGGACTTGAAATGCAATAAATCTGTAGCAGACTAATTTTTAAGTTGATGGCGCGTGGCAGAAAACAAACAAACAAAAAAAGATTACCCACCCTGGGAGGAGATAGGGCCTTCAAAGAGGTAAGTAAGATAAAATTAGGTCATTAAAGTGGGCCCTGATCCAGTATGACTTGGTTTCCCTGTAAGAAGAAAAGGTAAGGAGGCCAGCACTGCAGCTTTAGTGGGTAAAGCCGCTGCCCGTAGTGCCAGCATCCCACATGGGCACCAGTTCAAGTTCTGGCTGCTCCACTTCCAATCCAGCTCTCATCTATGGCCTGGGAAAGCAGAGAAGATGGCCCAGGTCCTTGGGCCCCTGAACCCGTGTGGGAGACCCAGAAGAAGCTCCTGGCTCCTGGCTCCTGGCTCCTGGCTTCGGATAGGCCCAGCTCTGGCCATTGCAGCCATTTGGGGAGGGATCCAGAAGATGGAAGACCTTTCTCCCTTTCTCTCTCTCTCTCTCTCTCTCTCTCTCTCTCTCTCTGCCTCTGCCTCTCTGAAACTCTACCTTTCAAATAAATAAATCTTTAAAAAGGAGGAGGAGGAGGAGGAGGAGGAGGAGGAGGAGGAGGAGGAGGAGGAGGAGGAGGAGAAGACATAAGGACAAAAATATGCAGAGAAGACCACATGAAGACACATGGAGAAGACAGTCATCAGCAAGCCAAGGAGAAGACCCTCAAAGAAAGCAACAGTGCCAAAGCCTTGATCTGACTTCTGGCTTACAGAATTGTGAGAAAATATTTTCTGTTGTTTTAGCCCTTCGGTCTATACTATTGCTTTATGGTAGCCCTAACAAACATAGAATAATTATGCTTTTGCTTTTTTAAATTTCTGCTTCAATTGTTTCTTATTTATATATGGAAAAACTGGACTTTTTAATGTGTTTACCTTTTATTAATCCTATTAAACTGATTTATTAAACTTAGGGGTTTTTTCTTAAAAATTCCTTGGGCTTTTCTACATAGACAATCACATCATCTACATATAGTGACAGTTTTTTATTTTCCCACTTGCAACTGACAGGGCTTTAATTTCTTGTTCTGCAATCACAATGGCTAGAACCTCTAGAATAATGGAGAACTGAAATGACAGCCATGGACATCCTTGCCTTGCTGCCATTCTTAATGAGAAAGCATTCAGTCTTTCACCATTAGGTTTGCTGCTATGTTTAGGAATTTTGCAAAATATCATTCTCAAGTCAAGGATGTTCAGAGTTTGTTCAGAGTTCTTATCACGAATGCATGTTAAAATACTGTCAAATGCTTTTTCTATATCTGTCAAAATGATTATTTGTTTTTTTCCTTTCTTGAATTTTGGCACCAGGATAGTAAAGGCCTCATAAAAAGTAATGACTCCTCCTCCATGTTCTGGAAAAGATCACATAGAACTTTTTCTTTAAATGATTAGGAGAGTGTTCCATTGGAATAATGTAAGCCTGGAATTTCCTTTGATGGACACCTTTAAAAAAAATATTTAGGGGCTGGCGCTGTGGTGTAGCGGGTAAAGCCGCTGCCTGCAATGCCGGCATCCCATATGGGCACTGGTTCAATTCCCGGTTTCTCCTCTTCTGATCCAGCTGTCTCCTATAACCTGGGATAGCAGTAGAAGATGGCCCAAGCCCTGGGGCCCCTGCACCCATGTGGGAGGCCCAGAAGAGGCTCCTGGCTCCTGGCTCCTGGCTTCGGATCGGCATAGCTCCAGCCATTGCTGTCATCTGGCTGTCATCTGGGGAGTGAACAAGCAGATGGAGGACCTTTCTCTCCATCTCCCTCACTGTCTATAACTCTACCTCTCAAATAAATAGATAAAATGTTTTACATATATTTATTTATTTATTTATTTGAAAGGCAGAGTTACAGAGAGAGAGGGCGAGATAGAGATCTTTCATCTTCTGGTTCACTCCCCCAAACAGCTGTAAAATCCAGAGCTGGGCTGGTCCTAAGCCAGGAGTCAGGAGCTTCTCCTGGGTCTCCCATGTGGGTGCAGGGGCCCAAGCACGTACATCATCCTCCACTGCTTTCCCAGGCACTTTAGCAGGGAGCTGGGTGAGAAGTGGAGCAGCCAAGACAGGAACCTGCGCCCACATGAGATGCTGGCGCCACAGGTGGCGGCTTTACCTGCTAAGTCACAGCGCCAGCCCATGATGGAAGCTTTTAAACTACAAATTCAAGACCTTGAATAGCTATAGCATTACTCAGGTGTCTATTTTATCTTGAATGAGTTTTGGTAGTTGTGGATTTTGAAGTATTGCCTTATTTGTTCTAGGTTATAGAATGTAAACACATTGAATTGCTCACAATATCCTTTTATTACCTTTGCAGAGTGTGTATATCTTTTATTCCTGAGACTGGTCATTTTTGTCTTCTCTCTGTTTTTTCTTTGTCAGAATTGATCGAATTCATACATTTTATTGATCTTTTTCAAGAACCAACTTCTGGTTTAAAGTATTTGCTCTATTGTTTCAGTGGTTTCAATTTTATTAATTTTACCCATATCTATGATTTGCTTATTTCTGCTTACTTTGGATTTGTTTTGTTCTCCCTTTTTTTTTCTGTTTCTTAAAGTTGAAGCTTGGATTGATTTGAGGTCTTTCTTATTTTCTAGTATAAGAATTAAATGCTTTAAATTTCCTCTGGAGTACTGCTTTATCCCACAATTTTGATAAGCTGTATCTTCATTTTTGTTAAATATTTCTAATTTCTCAGTTTGTTCTGTTTCTTCATTCCTTTGTTTTCTCAATCATCTGCTTCCATTTTCATGCCTTCTTCTGGGTTATTGAACATTTTTTTTCCTGATACAATTCACTCAAGTCTCAATGTTTCAAGAGAACCATTGCCAACAAAGTTAAAAGGACATCTTCCAGATTCAAGACATAGCTCAAAAAACAAGAATGCTCAGGAAGAGAAGTTAGCACCCCAACATTTCAAAGTTCAATAGGAACAGGAGTGATTCTTCACAGCGTGGAAAGGCTAGTTAGTGTATACTGTACTGCAGCATCCCTCCCTGCTTTTGGACAAAAGCGCCTCAGTTTTGTTTTGGAGAATCACCTCTTCCCCACACATAATTCAAGTGACTTGGGTCATACTAGGGGTCTTCAGAAAGTTCTGGAAAATGAGCATCATCTTCTAATTACATTTTCCATGAACTTTTTGATGTGCCCATATATTAGGCTTTTTTTTTTTTTTCATAATTCCACTTGAGATGGGCGCTGTGTGCATGTGTCACTTGCTATGAAAGAGTTCTGGTGACTAACAGAAATTCCTGTAACAGGGAAACTCCTTCGGGCTTTTAACCATTTTTAAAATTTTACTCTCTTTTTTTTATCACATTTTATAGCAGTAGTCTGTGAGTCCCACAAAGCCAAGAACTATGACTGTTATTAATCATGCAATATTCTGCAAACAGAACATATTGGTGAATGAATGAAGTGTCTTTGGTCTTCAGCTGGGGTTGCTTTGTTTCAGGGAGCAAAGGGGTTCTTTGACTCATGGAATATGCGGTGAGGCCAGAACACGTCTGATCCCATTGGAGAAAAGACCACTTCAAAATGTTCCATTCCATCATGGAAATTTTCTTTGCATGTTTGAAATAAAAGATTACTTGATTCAAACTTGTACTAAAGTGACTGTTGTTTCTTAACTACCATACATGGATGCAGGGCTGATTTCATAATTTGCGAGTCTTAGTGCAAAATGAAAGAGGGGCTCTTCTTCCAGGAGGAGAAATGCAGGAAAAATGCCTAAAGAGGTACTCCAGTAAAATGTTCTTCTCTTTCCAAATTCTCCTTCTTCGTTTGCCATGGTATTTTTTATTTGCTATTCAATGTTGTTCTAAGTAAATAAAAATTAAATTACAATTTCAAGTTATCAGCATGAATATTATTATAAATCTTTTATATGAGACAGTGCTAGTATTAAATAAAATTGAGAAGTATTCAAAAAGTTTGTGAGAAAATGGAATCAAAAGATTCACTTATCTGCATGCAAAAAAGTTTTCATAACTCATTTTTCATAAAATTTTGGAAGACAACTTATATGCATGTCTCTCAGTTTTTGTACCAAAATAAAACTTACCTTCAAATTCCATTTTCCACAAACATGAAATATTCTCATCTAAGAGCACTTCACTTATATGAAGAATCACCAAAATTATTACATGGTTTATATTTTAATAGCTTATATATGTGTATGTATTTGTCTCTTACTAAGATGGTAGAAATATTGCACAAAAATAACATGACCACTTTTATTTTACTTCTTCAAACACATTCTACCAACATCCTCTATTTTGGGCTTAGTGAAGACAAGGAAGGACTGAAAGGAAACAGAACTAGAGATTTCCCTGTCTTTCCCTTTCCTTCTATGTGATTTTCAGCCTATGTGGTTGGATAATACAAACATGATAAGGACTCTTGGTCATTCATGGAATGCATTTTTATTCTTTATTCATTCAAGCAAGTTCTGGCTTGAATGCAAAGTGTGTCCTTCAGGGCTGTCAGTGCTGTACCCTGCTTTGGAAGTTGCAGCCATAGCATGCTTTGAGTCTTACTGAATTCCCATGCATCTTGGGTCCACCAGAAGTCTGTGCTTAGGGGCCATCACAAACACTAAGATAATAAGAGCAGAGCATTCAACTATGTACAGTATCCTATGAGCACAGACCCTGTGGCATTGCCCATGGGTCACATGGCCATGAAGGCAGTCTGGCATGTACATGTGACAGTAAGGTGAATATATGTTTTATTTGTTTTATTGTGTTACCCACACTTGACTCCCTGGGAAATCTTCAGAATCAAGTATGACATTTTGAGATCATTAACTACTTGACAGGGGAGGAAGAGAGATTTAAAGCAAATGTGTCAGAAGTCACACATGAATAAAGATCAATCTAGAGCAAAGATTTAAGAAAAGCACCTTGAAAATTGCAACATGAGTCAAGAGTAAGATAGGATTTGAGCCCAAACATTTTGGGAACAGGTCTGTTATGGCAAGGCACACAGAGCTGCTCTCTACAAAACATACTGAAATTAAAACATTCACATTTTTTCCATCATGCTACAAACTCTTTACACTATTTCCTTTAAAAAAAAACTTCATAGTTGATGTTTCATACCTAAGTTATGATGTTCAAACTTAAGCAACTTGGCAGTATAATAAGATTGTTGTTCATGTAAAAAATAACACCTCATTGTTCTATCAACATACATTTTATGATACGTTTTATGTCTCATAAATACATTTTATGATAAATTAAGAATAAATTTTGTAAAATGAATGCATTCATACATTTTATGATAAATTAAAAAATACTTTTTATGATAAAGGTAACGTGCCCTTTGCACATCTTAAAAATCTGTTTCTTAATTCACTTCATTATTTTTGAAATCTTTAAAAAATGAATCAAACATTTATCTTCAGTCAAGCAGAGTGTAAAGACTCCTAGTTAGCCTTTCCTGGAGGACTAAGGATTGTCAGGTTGAACATCAGTTTTGATACTTTAAATCAGTTTCCATAAGTATTTATACAGGAGCATTTACAGGTATGGAATTATGCCAAGAGTAATAACATTTGCTATTTGGTATTTATGATCCAACTGGAAAGATAAGGCAAATGTAGAAGTTCAAAATTCATGGAAAAACATAATAACAAGTTGTATTATATAAATTTAAGCAAGCAGCACGGGAACATAAGAACAGAGAAGGGAAAAAGAGAGAACAAGAGCGCACATCAAGGGAACTCTTATGGGTCTTGAGGGATGAATGACTTGTGATGATAAGAAATGGTGCACTATACTAAGAAATCCACAGGTCTAAAACAGAAGTTTACAGGTGTGAAATAGAGCAGGGTGTCTCACTGGAACCACAGTTCATGTGTTTGGCAATAGATGGGACAGTGGGAGAATACGGAACTTATGCCCACAAACATTAGAGAACAATAGAAGATATTATAATAGGGGGGTGGCATTTAAATCACACCTTCATGCAGCAATGCCCTTTGAAATGTGGTGGACTGTTCATACCTATAGAAACTTGTGATAGGTAATTATAAGTTTTCTGCCACCTTTCTCTTTTGCTCCACCAACCAACTCTTGGTGTAATCAGGATGTATGACTAGTCACAAGCACATCTAGCTTTATTCTGCTCTGGTCTACCAAAAGCTTGGAAATTAAATAACCAAGATTATTATAGTCATATTTAAATAAGCAAGAATAGGGCTATGGGACACAGACTGAAATTTACTATTTCTCTAGACAGTTACTTGTTTTACTTAGTAAAAAGGAAAGAGTCACCTAAGAGTAAAGTGCATTAGTCTTAGAATCCAACAGACTAAGATTTCTAAAGGAAATTTCTGGAAAAAAATACAATTCACCATGTTTTTTTTTTTTTTTCTTCCTACCCAATCTCATTAAAATGACAGTCTAGGAATTTTCTAAAACCAAAGTAATAATATCACAGAGAATTAGAGAGCATTTGCCATAAGTGCTTTCAACAAATTTTTGAAAGGCGAGAAATGGATGGAAGAATGGTAATTACCTTGGCAGAATGAAGAAGAGGAAAAGCCAAATGCTTGCAGACAAGTAGGAACAGAGCTGTTTCACTCTGTAGAAGTCTGAGTTGCTCAGTGCTTCTACCAATTAGAATCTCCAAAGGAAGCTGAGAATAAGGCCCACTGGGAAAAACAGAATTTGTTGCAACTCTGCTGATTACATGGTTGAGCCCATCAGATCTCCTCCTTCATTGTGCACATCTGCTTCTACACAAACCCTTTCCCGGCTTCCTGGAAGACAGTGGAGGCTTATTCTTTGGAGTAGCTATATTATTGGGGAGAGGGGAGGCCAAGCCCAGAGAGAAGCAGAGCTGAGCATGCATGGAGCAGAAGTCTTCTGTGGACTTCCCAGTCTCCCACCCTAACCTCCTTCCAGAACTTCCCTTACCGTCACATGTGCACACACCCACAAACACACACACACATCCTGGCAGGAGTCTAAGTTTCCACTCTAAATAGTCCAGAGGAAAACCATATAGAAAATGACATTTGGTAGTTCTTCAGTGGATTTGGTGATTCATTCTCCATTGATCCTATGGTTTGGGGAAAATGCCATCCACGATTTTAGAGCACGCAACTGTAGTGCATCATAGTTTTTAAGATTTATTTATTCATTTGAAAGGCAGAGTTACAGAAATATTTTTCCAACCACTGGTTATCCACTGGTTCACTCCCCAAATGGCTGTCAATGGCCTAGGATGGACAAGGCCAGGAACCAGGAACTCCATCTGGGTCTCCAACGTGAGCAGTAGTGGCACAAGTACTTGGGCTATTGTCTACTATTGCTGTAGGTACATTAGCAGGGAGCTGAATTGGAAGTGGATCAGCTGGAACTGGAACCAGTACTAATATGGGATGCTGGCATCACAGGCAGAGGCTTAACCTGCTGTGTCATGATGCCAGCAACATGCTTCAATTTTTAATATAAACATATCACCAATTACTTGTGAAGTCTCTAAAATGAACCAATAAAATAAATGAAGAGAAAAGGAGTAAATGTAAGGATTAACAAAGATATTAAAATATTTAAAATATTATTATTCTCAAATAGGTAAGAGATTGCATTCAAGAAAGAATAGGTTGTTATGAAAATGCACAAAAAGAAAAAATCGTTCTTAGAAATAAAAAAATGGAATTGCTAAATGTTTGTAAAAAATTTAACAAAAATTGACACAGTTGAGGAAAATTTCCAGAGAAAAACAGCAAAGAATAAAAAATCAAATCAAATCAACTGAAAAAAGAAGGGAGTTGTGCCTGCTCACCCCAATGGTTAGGATGCCAGTTAGGATACCTACATCTCATACTGAAGTGTCTTGGTTCCAGTTCTACTCCAAATCCCAGCTTCCTGCTAATGTGCACCCTGGGAGGCAGCTGTGATGGCTCAAGTAATTAGATTCCTATCACTTACGTGGGCAATCTGAATTGTATTCCTATCTCCCAACTTTGGCTTGGCCCAGTCTTGGCCATTGTGGGCATTTGGGGGAATGAACCAGCAGATCAGAGCTTCTCTCTCTCTCTCTCTCTCTATCTCTATCTCCCTGCCGCCTAAATAAATAAATAAGTTATCTACAGCATCTCAAATATTTAAATAAGAAGAAAACAGAGGAAAGAAAATTAGAAGGTTGATCCAACATCTGCCAATGGGAGTTGTAGAAAGACAGAATGGAGAAAAGGAAAAGAGAGAAAACTATCAAAGAAATCATGCAAGAAAAAGTCCCAGAGCTCAAAGAATGAGTTTCCTAATTGAAAAGTTTCTCAGAGGGTTCAAGACAACAAATGATGAAAAATTTACACTAAAGGGCAAAATTTCAGGATATTAGTGTGAAAGAGAAGATCCTAAACCTTTCTGGAAAGAAAATACAGATTACATAGAAAGAATAGGAACCACAAAGTCATGGAGATTCTCAGGGGCAACAAAGTTGCAGGTGGCCATTGAGTTAGGTTTTCACAGTACTGAGGGAGAGAGAGCTGCAACCAGGGCCTTGTCCTGGGTATGCCATCAGTAGAGTTGCACAGGGTCTAACACTCAGAAGGGGAGCCTCACACTTGCTTCCTGAAAAGTGAGATTTTTTTCTAAATTTCAAAACCTCAATTATGAATACTATCAAAGATAAAAAGAGCAGGTACTCTTAACAGTGGTTGATATTGAGGCCAGCCTATGGGCACAAAGTGCTAACACTCTGATTGAGACCCAGCATCCCATATTGAAGTGCTAGTTCAAATCCCAAATACTCTGCTTCTTATCCAGCTCCCTGCTAATATGCCTGGGAAAGCAGAAGATGGTCCAAGGACTTGGGCCCCTGCAACCCATGTTGCAGACCCATCTGGAAACCCAGATGGAGTTCCAGGCTTTTTTTTTTTTTAAGTCAGAGTTACACAGAGAGAGGAGAGGCAGAGAGAGACAGAGAGAAGTCTTTCATTCGATGGTTCACTACCCAACTGGCAGCAAAGGCCGGAGCTGCGCCGATCCGAAGCCAGGAGCCAGGAGCTTCTTCCAGATCTACCACATGGGTGCAGGGGCCCAAGGACCTAGGCCATCTTCTACTGCTTTCCCAGGCCATAGCAGAGAGCTGGATCAGAAGTGGAACAACCAGGTCTCGAACTGGTGCCCATATGGGATGCCAGCACCGCAGGCCAGGGCGTTAACCCACTACACCACAGTGCTGGCCCCCGAGTTCCATGCTTCTGACTTTGGCCTGGACCAACCCTGCTAATGCAGGCATTTTGGAAGTGAACTAGTGAGCAGAAGATATTCATATTTCTCTCTCTCTCCCCTCTCTCACTCTGCATTTCTAATAAACAAAAAGACATGGGTTGATTTTAAAATCATGATACGATCATTCCAATATGGACCCTGGATGCCACAGTTGGAATTTCTTGGTTCCAGGGTATCCTTCCTGAGCCACAGCTGGATCACTGGATGAGACACCAAGCACTGGATTCATATCCAGCCTGCCACAAACTGTGACCAAACAAGTTCATTTCAGATAAAATGAGATGTTGCCAAGGAAATCACGAGTGGGTTTGCGAGCCTGGTGGAGTTTTGCTGTTATGAATAGAGGCATCTGTTCAGAGGGCTTCTCAGAGTCTTCTAAGTTCAAGGCCAAACCACCTCAAGGTAGATGCAAGACCCTGAAAATGGCTCCCAGGAATGAGGAGGATTTCTTTTCTCCAGGGATTTTTAAGAGGAAAAGAGACTCCAGCGTCTGGAAGGGCCAGAGACTAGGTGGGAGTAGGGGGGTTGAAAAAGACTCTCTAAGCCCCTCCCACCTTGGGAGGCTCTGATTTTCATTTTCTTAGACACCAAGGTCATTGCCAGCTGTGAGATAGCCAGGTCCAGACGTTGCTTTAGGAAGGCAGTGCTGCTACTTGTTCCACACAGGTCCACATTCCCAAAGAAGTTTATATTCTCTCCCCTCCCCCTCCCCCTCCCCCCAATCTTCCTCCTCCCTGCCACTCACAGAACCATAGACCTCACTGGATTTGGTGACCTGACAACTGCCCTTTACATAGGGATTTGTATCGTAAATTGCCACTAAGAGGCCCCTGATCCACATCCTCCTCACCAATTTATGTTGTCGTGGTTTTCAGACAGAAATTGGTGTGTTCACATGTGGCAGGCTTGGCGGCTCATCAGACAGGTCCTATTAAGTTGGTCGCCAGGTGGTAACCATATTATTTCATGCTTCTCTGTAACTTTTGTGCAACACAATTACCTTTGACAGTTCTTGAGTGGGACAGCAATTTTCAGCAAATGTTTTCAGTAACCAGAGGCCAGGGGGAAAAAAGAAACGTGAGTGCTTTAGTGAAGCTCTGAGTGTGACTCTGACAGCTCTTCAGCACCTCTGTTGTGTTATAAATAGGAATTCTGTGGAAATTTGGTACACATGGAACTCACACAAGGAAGTTGAGCAAGGTCCAGGGTTTCCATTGTTTCTGAAAAAGAAACTGTTCTTACACAGGATAATAAGTCCTACCATGAAGAAGTTCTTTCCAGTCTCAAAATAAGATAGGCTGTAGGCATTTTCTTTGAATTGGAGTTTCATGCTAAGGATGTTTCGGCCTTCTTCAGGTTAATTCTTCATTACAAAAAGTGTGGTTCACTTCTCAGACTTAACCTGAATTCATGTCTTGGACTCTACTTGACTTCACTGTGCCCTCAGCATTCCTTGAAATTATCCAAAGAAGATGTTGTTCACCTTGCACATATCAGTTTCTAGTCTCGGGAAAAAATACTCCAGTCATCCAATGTGGGCTGTTCAGCCTGTGTTCTTACAGGGTGAGTGTCTGAAAGTCAATGCCTCTTCACACTCCCCTCCAACACTCCCCTCACTTACACCTGCCCATGTGCATGACTTAAGCACACATATGTACCATAGCTGCTTTCTAAGAAGGCAAAATCAAAAGTACCTAAGTTTCAACTCATACACCATAGGGAACAAACAGTCATTAAAGGGGCTTGATAAATCTTTAGAGTTCAGGGCACTGGTGTTGAGCATGAATTCGCATAGGCAGAGCTACCCCTAGAGAAGGTACTATGACTCATATCCCATTGGCCCGCTATAGAGCAATACTTCCCTTTGACACACCCAAGAGAAGAGTCTAGTCTGTGCTCTTCATTTCATTAGCAATGTTTTACAGGCAAGCTTTCTTTTGATCTCTAGTGACTAGACACATGATATCATCAGCTCTAAATCAAGCCACATTTTTACTCTCTCCCTAAAATTGGTTTCATTGTGAGGACAACATCAGCTAATCTGTAACATGTTGCAGATTGCAACATCTCCTATTCCATCATTTTTCACCTTCTTTATTTGCTTGGCAGCCACTTTGTCAATAACAGCTGGTGATTTTTCTGTTAGAGAACAGAATTAGGGTTATTAATTTTTCCCACATACCTCTTCAGTACCAAAGTTTGACATTTGGCCATTACTGATTCTGAAATGATTTCTGATGTGTTTTGGGCTTTGTTATTTTCTTATATGTGACTTTATTAATTTATTTTGGTAGAGACCAACCATTCTAAGAGTGATCTGCATGTGGTACAATACAGAGTAAGCCAAGTAGACAAGGTCCTTGTTCCTCTAAGTATCACAGGTGACTGTGTCAGCCTGTCATCAGCCTGAACATTAATCTTCTTGGTTTAAAAACAAGAGGAGGAGAGGAAATGGCCAGGGAATATATGTGTAATCAGGCTGTCCCAGATCAGATCATGCTCAGTATAAAAATATGTCAAAGTCCTTCATTGTATTCCTTTAAAAATAATAGCTCTTAGTTCTTTCTTCCATAAAAACACAAAATATGCCTATTACAAAAATGTTAGTAACTGCAAAGAAGCAAAAAGTAAAATCAAAAAATCAAAAACCACAAGTTAAACGCTCAAATGTCACCCCTGGGATCACCCCTGTTGGTTTTTTACACTAAATCTCCTTGGCTCATTATTTCGCAGAGTCTGGCATAGGGCAATACAACAAAGCCTGGCTCCCAGGTTAGTGATCACAAGACACACTTCAGGCCACGGAGACCTAAACAGGGAAAAAACAACAGACCTCTGAGAAGTGCTGGATTGTCCCATCTCTCTTTCTTGGGTGGAGTTGCAGCAGCCAACTTGGGGCCATAAAACAGAGTGCATAAGGATTAAAGCCAAAATGTTAAGGACAGCTGAGCAGGTACCTAGGAATCATCAAGCAACTGAAACAATGCCAGTAGCCTTCCACCTCCTGATTTCTCACCAAATGAGAAATTAACTGCCTATTTATGTGAAACACTGCCGATGGAGTTTTCTGTCATCTGAAATATTCCTAACTGATAAACCCAATCACCTAGCAAAAACTCCATCATAGCAGTTGTACACTATTCTCAGGACTTCTGCTGTTCAAGGATTTCAAAATACGTGGCTTTTTGTTTATCCCAAAACTTTTCAAATGTGCCACTGAAATCAATTTCAGTCAAGATAGTACTCTTGTAACACAAATAAGAATAACGGATCCTCTTATGGCACCTTGACTTTCCTTATCTCATTACTCTAATCTCTATTTTGAAAACAGGAAAACTGAAGCACAAAGGGATTCAAGTTACCAAGGAAGTATTTGGGCTTAAATTCAAGCATTATAGGAGCTGACATTGTGGCACAACTGGTTAAGCCACTGCCTGTGATGCCAGCATTCCATATGAGTGCCAGTTTGAGTCTCGGCTGCTTCACTTCTAATCCAGCTGCCTGTTAATGCACCTGGGAAAGCTGCAGAAGATGGTCTGAGTGTTTGGGCCTCTGCAACCACATGGGAGATCTGGATGAAGCTCCTGGTTCCTGCCTTTGGCCTGGTCCAGCCTGGGGCTACTGTGGTCATTTGAGGAGTGAACCAGAGGATGGAAGACTCTCTCTCTCTTTCTCTCTTTTTCTCTCTCTCTCTGTAATTCTGCCTTTCAAATGATTAAATCTTTTTAAAAATTCAAGTGTTATGACTAAATCTTTCCCCCTAATAGTCATATCTTAAGTCATTCTCCAGTGAATTCTAAGAAATATGGCATCTTTGTCAACTTTGCATTACTATACTAAAATATCTAAGACAGCTTCTTGTGAAACAGAGGCTTCTTTTGTCTCACATTCTGGAGCTCAATTTCAAGACGGAGTGACCCTGTTGTTCTGGTGTCTGGTGAGTGGTGAATGGCAATAGTGGAGGGCACACAGAGGAAGGATCATGTGATGAGCCAAAAGAAGAGAGAGGGTGGCTGGGCCCAACTTACGCTTTTATAACCAACGCCCTCACACAAAGACCACCTTCCAAGGACATGCCCTCTCCCAATCCCACACTAAACCAACTTCCTAAACACCATAAACTAGATTAAGTTTCTACCCTCTTAGTGCCATTAATTTATGACTTTGGGGTTTAAAGCCTTACCTGAGTTCAGGGGCAAAGTCATATTCAAACTACAGCTTGAAAAAGAAGTGGCCGGCGCCGCAGCTCACTAGGCTAATCCTCCGCCTAGCGGCGCCGGCACACCAGGTTCTAGTCCCAGTTGGGGCGCCGGATTCTGTCCCGGTTGCTCCTCTTCCAGGCCAGCTCTCTGCTGTGGCCAGGGAGTGCAGTGGAGGATGGCCCAGGTGCTTGGGCCCTGCACCCCATGGGAGACCAGGAAAAGCACCTGGCTCCTGGCTCCTGCCATCGGATCAGCGCGGTGCGCCGGCCGCAGCGCGCCGGCTGCGGCGGCCATTGGAGGGTGAACCAACGGCAAAGGAAGACCTTTCTCTCTGTCTCTCTCTCTCACTGTGCACTCTGCCTGTCAAAAAAAAAAAAAGAAAAAAAAGAAAAGAAAAAGAAGTAAACAGAAGCTCTTAATTCTGAAAGCCAGCTGAGTTATCAGCCAAATTCACAGCCAGTTTCATTTTCCAAGTGGGTCACTCAGACAGGACTCATAATTTGTGCTACAATGGACTTGCTTCCCCACATTCCACTGTGATCCCAGACAAAAAGCTAACTTTTCCTAGTCCTTTAGAAACAGGATATTTTCATCTTTCCATTCTCAATCCCTTTCATCTGTTTAGATGAGCATGCTTTGGACAGTTTTTAAATATATGAACCAATGCTTTTATCCTAATAGTTAAGAACATGGCCTTTAGAATCACACAGAGCTGAATTCAAATGTAGCTCTACCACTGAAGAGGCATGGCCCTTGGCAAGTTAGCTTCTTGGAAATTCAGTCTTCTCATCTGTAACATGGGTGGAATATATTCACAGTAATTCAAAGACGTTCTAAAGATTAAATAAGATAATGTGTGGGCCAGTGCCACAGCTCACTTAGCTAATCCTCTGCCTTCGGCGCCGGCACCCTGGGTTCTGGTCCCAGTTGGGATGCCGGATTCTGTCCCGGTTGCTCCTCTTCCAGTCCAGCTCTCTGCTGTGGCCCGGGAAGGCAGTGGAGGATGGCCCAGGTGCTTGGGCCCTGCACCCACATAGGAGACCAGGAGGAAGCACCTGGCTCCTGGCATTGGATCTGCGCGACGCACCAGCCGCAGCATGCCGGCCGTGGAGGCCATTTGCGGGGTGAACCAATGGAAAAAGGAAGACCTTTCTCTCTGTCTCTCTCTCTCACTGTCTAACTCTGCCTGTCCAAAAAAAAAAAAAAAAAAAAAAAAGATAATGTGAGCTTGTGATATACAATGTTTTCATGCATATTTTTATACTCTCTGTGGTCTCTTCCAATTCTATAACACTGTACTACAATTCCATTAACATTTCTTACAGATCCGTGGTGTGGCATTATCATGTAAGATTCTCACAGTAATTCTATGGAGTTGGGATATGATCCCAAAGACCATCCCAAAATGTAATGGCTTTAAAGAGAACAACCATTTATCATTTTTCAAAAACCTATGGATAGGGGCCAGTGCTGTGGCACAGTAGGTTAAAGCCCTGGCCTGCAGTGCTGGCATCGCATATGGGCACCAGTTTGAGTTCATGCTGCTTCACTTCTGATCTAGCTCCCTGCTAAAATGCCTGGGAAAGCAGTAGAAAATGGCCCAAGTACTTGGGTCCCTGCATCCACATGGGAAATCCAGAAGATGCTCCTGGCTTCAGATTGGCTTAGCTCTGGCTGTTGCAGCCATTTGGGGAGTGGACCAACAGATGGAAGACCTGTGTGTCTCTCCCTCCCTCTGTCAGTAACTCTGCCTCTCAAATAAATAAATAAATAAATAAGATCTATTTTTTAAAAAACCTATGGACGGGGTGGATGGTTCTTCTCATCTGAGCTTGGCTAGGTTCTCTCATCTGTCTATCATTAATGGGGGTGGGAGTCAGCTGATGGCTAGCCATTCTAGGATGGTCACAATCACATATGTGGTGGTTGGATGGCTGTCATCCTCCAGTAGGCTAGCTTGGGCTTATTCACTTGGTAGTCACAGGAGGGTGAAACAAAAATGTGCAATCCCGCTGAAGTCCAGGCTCAGCATGAGCACACCCTCCCTTCTGCCATATTCTATTAGCCAAAGCAAGTCACAAGCCAGCCCAGATTCAGTGGGTAAGAAAATAGACTTCAATCCTTAATGAAAGAGCTATAAAATCACATGGGTGATGATGAAGAATGTGTGGGCATTTTAGCAATCAGTTACAATAGCCAGTTTTCCAGAGCCACACATGTGGGCTGGCCTTCCCAAATCGTCTGTGCCCAAAAACCCAGACAAAGTTTGTTTTTCCAGCAGGGCACATATTGCAGGTCTGGATGAGTTGTTTGTTTTTATGTTTGTTTTGACTTTCAGCTATTTCCAGGATGTTTCCTTCACAGAGGGGAATCGCTCAGTTCTGCCTGCCATGTGTATTAAGAATTGCCGGGAGGGAGCACTGCTCTGTGGTCAGAAGCTCTGGCACTTGGCAGGGAGCAGAGACTACAGCAACCTTGGGGCCCTGGAGGCTGTTTCCATAAGATAACGGTCTTCCTTCTTAGGTGTTCAGAGCGTCTCCGAAGCCAAGGTGTTGCACATCAAAGTCGTGGTCAACGTTGCCTAGGGTGAAGAATAAGTTCACCTAATCAACTAAGAGGGGACAATCCCAGGCAAGAATTTGTGGTCTTCCTGGCCTTCAGATGACACTATCTTGCTCAAGCTTTCTCCACTTGGAAGTCTGCAGATTTCACATGAGACACGGAAGCGCCTTGGATGGTCCTGCTGGATGAAATCACATTGTCATTTCTGGACAGGGATGAGGAGGTGTCACAAACTCCCGACAGAGCGCCTCCTGGAGAGTGCCTGTAGAGGGCGGGTGCCTGCCCAGCTCTTGTCACTTCTCACTCCTTTTACAGCCTCATCTGGGGCTGCGACAAGGAGTCAAAGATGTGGCTGACAGAGATGTAGGAAAGAATGTCTTGGGAAAAAAAAGGCAAAAAATTGTTCTCATGCACTTTGCTGGCTGAGCCCCTGGGAACACAGTCTTCTCATGGGGAAATATTGCAACATGGCTCAGATGTGGAAGGGTTGAGCAAGGGTCCTGGCCAGTGGGGGCAAATGCCCCTTCACTGGCTTTTCTCACATCAGGCAGAGCCCTCTCATGCCATTCCTGTGTGAGCAGGCAAAATGAGCAATTCCTCATGCAATCCTCTCCACCCACATGCAGGTATTAAATACGGTCGGGCAGGAGGCCAGTATCAGATATGCCTGTAGGCCCATGTAGGGAGGCCAGAGCCTCTACCAGAACAAGCCGTGGCCAGCTCACCCATAGCTCTTCCAGAGGGCAGACTCAGCAGTGCCTCAAGGGAGGCACAGTTCGGCCCTTGGAATATGGCCTTATTGGGACTCATTCCCCAGGGAGGTTTTTTTTTTTTTTTTTTTTTTTTTTTTTTTTGCTCTACAGACAATACTGAGTTCAGTTCTCACCCAAGTGAAAGTTTCCAAATTCAAATGCTACAAGAGATCCCCCAAACCACACCTGGACCGAAGCACAAACAAAAGAAATCCATCCACTTTCTTTTTTTTTTTTTAATTTTTATTTTTTGACAGGCAGAGTGGACAGTGAGAGAAAGAGACAGAGAGAAAGGTCTTCCTTTGCCATTGGTTCACCCTCCAATAGCCGCCGCGGCCAGCGCACTGTGGCCGGCACACCGCGCTGATCCGAAGGCAGGAGCCAGGTGCTTCTCCTGTTCTCCCATGGGGTACAGGGCCCAAGGACTTGGGCCATCCTCCACTGCACTCCCGGGCCATAGCAGAGAGCTGGCCTGGAAGAGGGGCAACTGGGACAGAATCCGGCACCCTGACCGGGACTAGAACCCCGTGTGCCAGCGCCGCAAGGCGGAGGATTAGCCTATTGAGCCACGGCACCAGCCCCATCCACTTTCTATGTATTTCTGTCTGTTGGCTCGAGTTTCATGCTTGGAAGCCTCTGGATCTGGGCCAAGCACTGTGGTTCCTGCTTTCCTTAGTTAGTAGAAAAGTCCTCCTAATCTAAGGACGCCCCACACCTGTCCTGAGAGGCCGAGCACAGCTTGAGGCTCAGGGAAAGGGACTTCTACGTCCTTACAGCTTCACACTCATTTCTTAGTCTGCAGTAGAGACGAACGCTCTACCCATTTGTAGAGCGTTAGCTCTGATCTCCTGATGGAGTCCATTCCTGAAGAACCTGGCAGGATTCTCAAGCCTAATTGGGCAGCCTCATTTCCAAGGACCACCACGAGGGCCAGGGAAGCCCCTCCAGCCCATCGATCTCCTACACATTAATAAATGGTTACCCTCCTAAGGAATGTTCTCACTTGTAGCCTTTCTGCTTGTGGGTGTCCTACATCCTCCTTTTTCTCAACTGCTCCATGCCAGACATATGTCATCTTTTTTTTTTTTTTCAAGAGTATTCTATTTTCTGGAATTCAACTGACAGATTGGTTGACACCAGCAGGAAACTCGTCTTAGCGTGGGGAGAACATGACCTACATTAGGTCAGGAAGTACACTTGTTCTTGACCTCTACGCTCTGGGGAGCAGGTCTTGGGAATGACCTCAAGTTTAGACTATGTGAAATATTCATACACACGCACACAAGCACATCCTCACATATACCTGCACACACTGGATTCTCAAGCTCAAAGTCTCCTTCAACACAACATTTAGAGTCAGACTTTCCAGATGCTGATAAAAGGGTGCAATTAATTTAAGTAAAGGAAAGCCAAGGAAATGGGTGAATATTGACATAATGGGGTGGAAAGCTGGGAAGGAAGACAAAGGGATCAAATCTTCATCTTCAAGGAGGAGAGAGATCCAAAATCAGAGATTTTCATAAGTTAGCAGAAAGAGCGGGCTCTTTTTTTTTTTTTTTTTTTTTTTCCTGGAATGATATCTTCATTATCTCAAAGATCTCTTGACTACACTTCCCAATCTCCTGGGAAGAAAATGTGACAGTGGCCCATGGGGTCAATACCGAGCATGAAGGGGGACGTCCCCCATGGCCATGCTCTCCAGTATCCTTTGCCTTCTTCCTGTCCCCCAGGGCCTTTGAGTGCCCATCTGCCCTATGCCCTGAGCCCACCATGCTATCCCTGCCGGCCCCTCTCCATCTGTGTAGATTGTATGTTCACCTCACAAGGGGCTCACTCAGGAGCTGACATGACTAACGGCTGTGCGGGCTCAGAAGTGGCCTCCTGTGGCCTCCAAGGTTTCTTTGGCTTGAGGGATAGCAGAGACTTGAAGTCTTCTGGGATTCTGCTGAGCTCGACACTATGCAAGGAAATCAGACCTCCTGCAGGTAAACACGTCCAGGTAAACTTCCCTACCTGCTCCCAGCTCCACCCTGCTGCGCACCTAACAACCTCGCCAGGCTCATCTGAGTTCACACACATTCACAGGGCCAGCTAGTCGTGAATGAACCATTAAGCTGGCCTGATTCTAACCTTTAAAATTGATGAATATTTTTAAAATGGAAAATTTTCCTTTTATTAATTATAAGGGCAGAATAACTGCATTGTAGAAGATGAAGAAACTAGAGTTGAAAACTATCCCTGGGGCCTGTGTCATGGCATATTGGGTAAAACTGCCACCTGCAACACTGGCATCCCTTATGGGCACCCGTTCAGGTCCCAACTGCTCCACTTAAAATCCAGCTCCATGCTAATGCACTTGTAGTGGAAGATGTCTGAACTCCTTGGGCCCCTGCCACCCACACAGAAGACCCAGATGAAGCTCATGGCTCCTGGCTTTGGCCTGGCCAGCCCTGGCCATTGTAACCATTTAGCAAGTGAACCAGCAGATGGATGATCTCTCTTTCTGTTTCTCCTTTTCTAATTCTACCTTTCAAATAAATAAATACATCTTTAAAAAAAATATTTCTAGTCCACCTTCTCCTATCTGGGTACTCTGACTTCTGTCTAGTTCTCACTTGAAGGCATGTTGATTTTAACTTAAAATTCTTCTTTTTTTTACTTAATTTTTAATTGACAAATAATAAATTGTACATCTTCATGGGATATAGGGAGATAACTCAGTACATGTTTACAATATGCAGTGATCAGTGTAATTAGCACTTTTATCTCCTCAAGCATTTATCATTTGTGTTGGGATGCTTTAACCCCTTCTCTTCTAATTACTTTGAAATAGGTAATAAATTGTTGTAAGTTACTTGAATTTTTTTGATAGCCATTTCAGAACCTGGGGAATTTTGTTGTCTGACGTTATTCTCTATGTCAGCTGCATTTTTTTTTAAGATTTAATTTATTTATTTTAAAGGCAGAGTTACAGAGAGGCAGAGGCAGAGAGAGAGTGAGAGAGAGAAGGGTCTTCCATCCACTGGTTCACTCCCCAGATGACTGCAATGGCTGGAGCTGCGCCGCTCTGAAGCCAGGAGCCAGGAGCTTCTTCCAGGTCTCCCACATATATGCAGGGGCCCAAGGACTGGGCCATCTTCTACTGCTTTCCCAGGCCATAGTAGAGCACTGGATTGGGAGTGGAGCAGCCAGGACTTGAACCAGCGCCCATATGTGATGCTGGCACTGCAGGCGGCGGCTTTACCTGCTACTCCACAGTGCTAGCTCCGGAGCTGCACTTTCTAACCTCTAAGGCTTTTTGAGTACTTGAGTCCAGCAATGTCCTGGCAGGGCCATGGCAGCTCAGCTGGTTCACCCGGCATTGCTGAAGGGCTGGCACTACAGCTCCTTCATCCTCCTTGATCTCCACAGGACGCCAGAGGTAAAGCTAGCTGCTTCTCTGAGTTGACTCTCCTTTGCATGCCTCTAATTGCTGTGGATTCTACCCTGCTTCTTGGCAGGTCTACACTTTGCCAGAGGGAGTGAGACCAAGCACATATCTTTCCCCGGATGAGTGATGTAAGGCTTGTGCCTCACAGCACAGAGCTGTCAGTGTGTCTGCAGGATGGACGCTGGCACTGGATTCAGAGTGGGTGCCACCCTGGGCTTGTTAGCCAAGTCAACCTCATCACTTTGTCTTTTCCCCAGACCCAGTGGGTTTTCCTAACATGGCCTAAGGCTGGAGGGGGCAGATGATTACGTTGAGCAGGACCTAGTGGAGGGACCCCTACTACTGTCAGTCTCCCCCCACCCAGGTAGTCTCTTGCCATAAAAACACTCAGTTCCCTCCCAATCCATAAAAAAACAAATGAAGAACAGGACTGTTTGGTCAACACACTGGCTAAGAGAAACCTTGGAGGTAGCTTGAGGGCTACTGCCTGTTTGACAGGGGCCTTGCTTCCAAACACAAATATTAATCTTGGCAATCCGACTGTCTCCTGCTTCATGATTTCGACGGTGCTTTTTGGGGTCATGTTTAAGTTGGGGAAGAGAGAGATGAGAAAAAAAAAGCACAAAATTTCCTGGAACAAATGAGCTTTTGATTTCTAGATAGTATTTAACTGGGGTTAATGTTAAAAATTCACGCTAGTTAATGGCTACTTTTCTATGAACTTCTCAAACTAAAGGGATTACATAGGTAAATCCTCTAGACCTTTTGGTTATAAATAGCAAAATATAAATGTTAATGCCTAGATTCTTGATAAAGATGACAAAAACATTTGAAGGACCATGCATCTGCACAACTCAAGATCCAGAATAAGTTTCACAAAGCTGCAAGACTTTTTCTCCACCATGACCTTCCCTGGTTGAACCCACAGCCAATGAGCAAGCACCCAATTTCATCAGTTAGTTAGGCCAGAGAGTGTGGCACAGGCTCTCAGTGTTGGTGCACATATGGTATGCCAAGATTTATGTGCATCCATGGATGGAAGAGTCTTCTTGGGGACCTCAGGGTTGTCTACTGCAGGGGCAGCAAAACTCAAATCAGCTCTGGAGGCTTTGAAAGAGCCAGAAGCCAGAAAAATAAGTAGTGCATCTGTTAAGTCATCTTTCATGATCAGTGTCATCATAATTATCTTAGTTCATCAAGCTCCACATAATTTGGAGCCTCTTTCCAGGACAGCATTTCAATATACACCATTTAAATCAATGATGACACTTCTAATAATGGGCCTTGAGGCAACAACCAGGACTGCCCATGCAGTCGTATCCACTTAGATGATCAAGTGTGTCCACAAAAGTGAATTGGCCAAACTCATTATATACAAACAAGTAAACACTGGCACTTACAACCAAATGGTCTAAGGTAAAAAGTGTTCTAACTGGCAGTTATAAAAGAGTGTGTATAGCATGATACAAAAAGGCTACAACACATTGTGTGCAGTATGATACTGTTTTAATGTGAAGCATCTATGCATATTCATATGAGGGCACTTCAAAAAGGTCATGGAAAATGAAATTTAAAAATAAGTTCATTTTGGTGCTCAAAAATCTAAGCAAATGGGGATCTTCAAAAAGTTCACAGAAAACATGTATTTCTTTTTCTTTTTAAAACTTTTTTTATTTAGTAAGTATAAATTTCCAAAGTACAGTTTATGGATTACAATGGCTCCGCCCCCCCATAATTTCCCTCCCACTCACACCCCTCCCATCTCCCGCTCCCTGTCCCATTCCATTCACATCAAGATTCATTTTCAATTATCTTTATATACAGAAGATCAATTCAGTATATATTAAGTAAAGATTTCATCAGTTTGCACCCATTCAGAAACACAAAGTGTAAAATACTGTTTCAGTACTAGTTATAGCATTACTTCACATTGGACAACACACTAAGGACAGATCCCACATGAGAAGTAAGTACACAGTGACTCCTGTTGTTGACTTAACAATTTGACACTCTTGTTTATGGCGTCAGTAATCTCCCTAGGCTCTAGTCATGAGTTGCCAAGGCTATGGAAGCCTTTTGGGTTCACCAACTTTGATCTTATTCCGACAGGGTCATAGTCAAAGTGGAAGAAGTTCTCTCCTCCCTTCAGAGAAAGGTACCACCTTCTTTGATGGCCCCGTTCTTTCCACTGGGATCTCACTCACAGAGATCTTTCATTTAGGTCTTCTTTTTTTTTTCCCAGAGTGTCTTGGCTTTCCATGCCTAAAATACTCTCATGGGCTCTTCAGCCATATCTGAATGCCTTAAGGGATGATTCTGAGGCCAGAGGGCTATTTAGGACTCTGCTACTAGGACATCTGCCATTCTATGAGTCTGCTGTGTATCCTGCTTCCCATGATGGATCGTTCTCTCCCTTTTTTATTCTATCAGTTAGTATTAGCAGACACTAGTCTTGTTTGTGTGATCCCTTTGACTCTTAGACCTATCAGTGTGATCAACTGTGAACTGAAATTGCTTACTTGGACTAGTGAGATGGCATTGGTACATGCCACCTTGATGGGATTGTATTGGAATCTCCTGGAAAGAAAATGTGTATTTCAAAAATGCACAGTTTCAAAATTGTTTTGTACCATAATAAACATTTTTAAGATATTTATCTATCTCATTGAAAGGCAGAGTGACAAAGAGGGAGAAACAGAGAGGACTTTCATCTTCTGGTTCACTTCCCAAATAGCTACAACTGCCAGGCGGAAGCCAGGAGCCTGGAACTCCATCCAACTCTCTCAGGTAGGTAGCAGGGGTCCAAATACCTGAGCCGTCCTCTACTGTTTTTCTAGAGACATTAGCAGGGACCTGAATCAGAAGTAGAACAACACAATCTTGAATCAGCACTCAGATATGGAATGCCAATGTTCTGGACAGAGGCTTAACTTACGTACCACAACACTAGCCCCCAAAATAAACTTATCTTATAATTTTATTTTCCCATGTATTCTTGAAGTACCCTCAAAAATATCCTACAATGCACAGGACGGTTCATCTCCGCAAAGAATCACTAAGAACAAAATGTCAGAGTAATGCTGACGTTGAGAAATCCTATCTTAAGACCCATACAAAAGTATTAACAGCAGTTTGTCTTTTATTTTCCATGTTTATAATTTTTCTCAATATTTGTATTATAATTAATTAATAAGGAAAACAATTGGAGCAGGTGCTGTGGCACAGCAGGTTAAGCCATGGCCTGCAGCTCCAGCATCCCATATGGGCGCCAGTTCGAGTCCCAGCTGCTCCACTTGTGACCCAGCTCCCTGCTAATGAACCTGGGAAAGCAGTGGAGGATGGCCCAAAGTTCAGATGTGGCCAAATGCTGTTGAGTATTTATTGATGAAGAAAACAAACCCGATGCCTAATAACAGCTCTTGGCATTCTTTGGAAACTCTCCCTTCCCAGAATGAAAATGGTGGTTAGGAGCCACAGAGTTAGAATTTGATTGAGTCCACTCATAGATACACATTACTATAAAGAAATGTAGCAGGGCCAGTGCCACGCCCACATCCCATATGGGCGCAGGTTCATGTCCCGACTGTTCTTCCTCTGAACCAGCTCTCTGAGCGCTGGGAAAGCAATAGAAGATGGCCCAAGTGCTTGAGCCCCCACACCTGCATGGGAGACCTGGAGGAAGCTTCTGGTTCCTGGCTTCAGATCAGCTCAGTTCCGGTCACTGTAGAAATTTGGGGAGTGAACCAGCAGATGGAAGACCTTTCTCTCTGTCTCTCCCTCTTTCTGTCTGAAATTCTGTCTCTCAAATAAATAAATAAAAATCTTAAAAAAAGAAAGAAATTTAGCAGGGCCAGCATTGTAGAATTGCAGGTTAAACTGGTACCTGGAATGCCATGATCCCATATCAGAGCACTGGTTTGAGTCCTGGATGCTCCAATTCCATTTCAGCTCCCTGTTAATGTGCTTGAGAAAGCAGCAGAAGATGGCCCAAGGGCTTGAGACCCTGCCTCAAACATGGAGTTCCTGGCTCCTAGCTTTAGCCTGGCCTAGCCTTGGCTGTTGTGGTTACTTGGGGAGTGAACCAGTGGGTGGAAGTTCTCCCTCTCTTTGTCTTTCACTCTTTCTCTGTCACTCTGCCTTTCAAATAAATCTTTGAAAAAATATAATTCACTTTGAAAAAAAAAAAAGAATTTTTGCAAGTCAACCCATCTCTAGGGAGCTTGTGGATTTCATGTTGCCTTGTTTTTTTCTGTTTGCTCAAATGCTGTGAATTTTTAGCTACTGACACCACTGCTGCATGGCACGAGGTGTCTAGCCCTGTCTCCATTGGTTTATTATGGCTGCTCAGTCCTAATTAAAAGACGCCTTTTGCCTTGTCGGCAGGCCTTCCGGATATGGCTCCTGGGCCTTATTTTTGGCTCTGAGCATCTATGTTGCTTCCTGTTTTGCTGCCAGATTAATGACATACAGCGTGTGAGCTAACGCGGTCTCTGGAGAAGTATTTCCTTTTCCTTCCTTCTTATTCCTTCTAGCAGTTCTGGGCTCACAACAGATCAAGTGCATCATACAAGAGCAAGCAGCTCTGACGTGCAGAACACCCATGTCCTGCCACCTCCCGCATGCTGGTATTTTTGACAGTCCTCAATTAGAGCAGCATGGTTAACTTCAGCCTGTCATTTGTGTGGGCTAAGCTTGTTTGAAAAATCCTTGAGGAATCAGCCAGTGGTGGGAGGACCATTTTCCTATAAACAAATGATGGGACCTCGATGTCTGGAAGACACTAGCTGTGGTTTGGTGCCTGGGGCCTTTTGAAGGGACAGAAATGTCAACCTTTTTCCTCTTTGGCTCTACGGCTGTCTCACTGCTGAGAATAATGTTCTCTGTTTCACTATCAGAAGCCCTGGAAGAGTTCTCTGGATTACAGGGATGTCTGCTTCCAGTTTCATTTGATCACCACTAGTGGTAAAGGTGCAACATTTACCCACATTTACCATATGGTTGACAAGTAAACTTACTCAAGGAGTGCTTGAGTGGGTATGAAGTTATAAATCCTGGAAAATATTTAGCAGGGTGGACTTCCATTTTAGAACACTTAATATTTCACAAGGACAGTCACCAAAATCAATCTTCTCGTAAGGCTGTTTCATTAGGAGAATATTTACATGTAAGTCCCTGTGACTGGGGCCATGGGAGGGAAAGCCAGCAAATAATCCAAAAACAGTTTAAATCAGAAAAATAGAAATGGAAACAGGAGGGGGCCAGAATATTCAACTTTGTTTTACATGACTTGAAATTTTTTTTCTGTTCTCTCAGTAGATTGTTGCCCAAATCCTAACATTACAAAGAAGGCTTTATCCATTCATATATAAAATGATGATCTAAATATATATTTGCATGAAATCTACAAAAAAGCTCCTAGAACTAATAAGTAAGTTTATCAAGGTCATGAGATACCAGGTCAACATTAAAAAATCAACTACATTTCTATAAATTAGCAATCAACAATTGGAAATCAAAATTTTAAAAATAATTTATATTATTTCTAAAACATAACACAATTACATATAAATCTAAACTTCATAAGCAGAATCTATATGATAAAATTACAAAACACTAATGAAAGAACTTAGGAAAGCTCTAAATAAGTGGGGAGACATACTGCTTCTATGGACCAGTGGACTCATTGTAAGAAGTCAATTTTCCCCAAAAATGACTTAAGGATTTAACTAAATCCCAGTCTCAATCTCAGTAGTATTTTCTTTTTTGTAGTAATACTGGCTCCAAAATTTATATGGAAAAACAAAGGAACTAAAGGAAGTGAAATAATATTGAATAAAATTTTACAAATCACCTTATCCAATTTTAAAATCTACTATGAAGCAACAGTAATTAGAACCATCAACATTAAAAACTTTTGCTAAACTTTTGCTCTGTAAGAGAATGAAAATCAAGTTATAGCTTTGGAGAAATATTTGTAACTCACATTATCAAATAAAGTACTCCTGACCAGAATATATAAAGAACTCTCAGAAAAACTCAACAATGCATACACAAACTATGTAATTTTAAAATGGGCAAAAGATCTGAACACTCATGCCTACAAAGAAGACATAAGGATGGCAAATAAGTACTAAAGAAGCTAAACATCATTAGCCATTAAGAAATAACAAATAACCCACAATAAAGTAATACTACATAGATCTTAGGACAGCTGAAAAAAGAATGACAACATCAAATGTTGACAAAGATGGAGACCTCTTGGTCCCACATTGCTGGTGGGAATGCACCATCGTATAGCCAGTTGGGAAAAGAATTTGGAAGTGTTTTATAAAATGAAACATATACTTTACTATATGACCCAGAAACCCCACTCTTGAACATTTATCCTAGAGCAATGAAAGTTTATCTTTACATAGAAACCTGACCATGAATACTTTATTTATAAAATATAAATTTATTTATTAAAAAAAAGAACCCGAGAAACAGCGAACATGTCCTTCAGTGGGTGAATGGGTTAGCAAACCAAGGCATTACCATATAATTGAATACTATCCAGCAATGAAGAGAGTCAATGTAGTAACTGGTGAATCTTAGACACTGAGCTACATGACAGCAGCCAGTACTAACTGGCTACATATTATATGACTCTATTTACATGACATTCCTGAAAGGCAAGCTAGAGGAACAGAGAATATATTGGTAGTGGCTTGGGGTGAGGCAAAGGTTTGCCTGTAAAGGAGTAGCATCAGGGAATTTGAAGGGTTCATGGAACTGTTCTGCACCATGGCTGTGGTAGTTACTTTTATCTGTGCTTGTGTTAAAACTCAGAATGACACACACACACACAATAATGTCAATTGTTTAAATTTAAAATTAGGCTTTATGTAATCATAGAGTGATGCTATCTAATAGAATTAGGGGGACTAAAACTATTCTATATTTTGCTATTCAATACTGTAGCCACTGTTACATGTGACTAGTAAACATTAGAAATATGGCTAATGTGACAGAGGAATTGTATTCTTATTCTATTTCACTTTAATGAATTTAATTTTTTTTTTTTTTTTGACAGGCAGAGTTAGACAGTGAGAGAGACAGAGAGAAAGGTCTTCCTTTTTCCGTTGGTTCACGCCCCAAGTGTCCGCTACGGCCAGTGCACTGTGCTGATCCGAAGCCAGGAGCCAGGTGCTTCCTCCTGGTCTCCCATGTGGGTGCAGGGCCCAAGTACTTGGGCCATCCTCCACTGCCTTCCCGGGCCACAGCAGAGAGCTGGACTGGAAGAGGAGCAACCAGGACAGAACCGGCACCCCAACCGGGACTAGAACTGGCGTGCCAGTGCCACAGGCAGAGGATTAGCCTAGTGAGCCGCGATGCCAGCCAATGAATTTAGTTTTAAATAGCCATGTATGGCTAACAGGTACTATACTGTGCAGTGCAATCACAGAACACTGAACTTTCTATACACATTTTCCATTTTTATTTTTATTTTTTTTAAAGGCAGAGAGAGATAGACACAGTCAAAGAGTGATGATATATCTGTTAGTTCATTGCCTAAATGTCCACAACAGCCTGACTTAATCCAGGTTCCCAATATGAGTAGCAGGGACCCAATGACTGGAGCCATTACCTGCTCCTCTCAAAATGCACATTAGCAGGAAGCTGGAATTGGAAGCAGAGCTAAGACTTAAACCCAGGTACTCTGACATGATATGCAGGTATCCCAAGTGGAGTCATAGCCACTGTGCCAAATACCCACCCTAAGATATTCCATATTGCAATCCAGAGTTAAGAAAGCCAAAATTCATTACCTGTATGTTCATTGATAATACAATAACTTAGACTTTTTTTTAAATTTAAGAGATAGAGAGTGTGCTCCAATTTGCTGGTTCACTTTGCAAATGCCCATAACAGCAAGGGCTAGGCTCGGTCAAACCAGGAGCCAAGAATTCAATCCTGGTCTCCAATGTGGGTGGTATGGACCCAAGTACTTTAGCCATCACCTGCTGCCTTCCAGGGTCTGCATTAACAGGAAGCTGGAGTCAGGAGCCAGAGACAAGTATTAATCCAGGTACTCCAACATGGGATGTGCGTGTCGTAACCAACATCTTAATCATGAAACCAAACACTTGTACCAATAATCTAGATTGTGTAGCAGAGTTACCTTGCTAGTTAAGATTTTCTGATATTTGGGTTCAAACAAATTTACATTCTCTCAGCATACTACATCCAATGAGGTGATGGGCATGTATTTTTGGATGGAGTCAAGCAACATACCAGTAGCTTGTTGAATGCCAGTAAAAATGGGTTTATGTCCTTTTTTCATTGTCATAAGCAATTCAAAGACAAATCATAACATGTTGATCTTAGCTTGGTTCAGCCACAACAAGTAACCAGGCTGCCTCTCACACACTGTAGAACTACTGGATCAGTGTTTCAAAACAACTCTAGGACATAGAGGATTTGCTGTATCTGGCCCTGACCACCCCTCATCACTCTCCACACATCAGAGGGACTTGGAATTTCCATACTCCTTTGTTGATTGACTTTGGCTGTCAATTCCAGAGTCCCTTGTCTACTCTCTCTTAATTAAAACAGCAAAAGATACCTTCTTTTCTTGTTAAAGTGTTTCCCAAACATCAGTCATTTGAGTATTTCCTTTAAGACTTTTACTTTGTCTATAACCTGCCTACACTATTACTTAGTTTAATTTTTTTAATTTGCTTCACCCTCATTTACTTAGTTTGTCTTGATACCATCCCTGACATGTGGGCTAGTTCTATTTTTGCTGATAAACACTAAAGTAAATAAATGTATGTACATTATGAGGAAAGATGTTTAGCCATTCACCCCCTAAAATAAACTTATGCCCCACTGTGTCACACATTCAGCAGCTTGGGTGGCATAGATAGTTCAATTATCTACAACTCTAGGAAGTGGGTTATGTGCCCACTGCTGCTCCAACAGTAGGTATACATCCCTGTTAAGTTTGGAAGACTCTTCTTTGGAAAAACTGACCGCCTAGCTCCTGACATTTGGAAGTCCTCCCAGAGCAGCTGGCCCAATGCCTGATTCTACTGGGAAACCCCCCTGGCACATAAAGCTTTCAATTCTATTTTAAGTGCTTTACTATAAATAGGAACAAAGATCCAAAGACCACCAGACATTTGAAGAATGCCTCCTACATAAAAGACAGAGACAAAAACAAAGAAAGAAGAAAAAAAGGAACATGAGGAACACAAAGATAATGTGGAGATCAGAAGAAAACTTTAAAAATTCCAGTAAAATTAATATTCCTAGATTGAAAAGAGAAAATGTTGCATCTGTGAGATGATAATAGAATACTACAAAAAAACACATCAGGTAATACAAAAGAACTCTTATAAATTTTTTAGAGGATGGCTAATTTTTTTTAAATCATTACAAAATTTGGGAAATAAACAAGAGGAAACATCAAAAAATTTAAAAATCAAAGATTTTTCTTTAAAAGAGTGGTAAAAATCTTGGAGAGATAATCTAGGAGATTTAATATCCAAATAATAGTTATCCCAGAGACTTAGAGAAAAGAGAGGGACAGAAACTATCAAAGAAATAATAAGAGAAAATTCCATAAGGGAATAATTTGATATCTAGTGGGTCCACTGAGTGACCAGAACTCTGAAGCTCATTGAAATAAAGAGATGACCCTATAAACTGCCCCCCAAAAGAGAAAGAAATGTCACTTACCAATGATTGGAAGTGAGATTTCACTGGATTAGTCACAGCAACATGTGTGCTAAAATGAAGCAACTGAATTTCAACCAGGGAATATATATATAATCAAATTATTAATAATTGTGAGTAGGAAAGAAAAGATATTTTCAGACACATCCATAAACTGAAAAATAATTGTTTCCCATGGGCTTTTTCTTAGGAAACCACTAGAGTATAGAATCTTATAGAAGGAGAGAGCAAGGCAAGAAAGTGGAAGTTTTAAATTCACAGGTGAAGAGAAATTTCAGAATGCCCACTGAATGGCAAAGCTAAAGAATGTATCAAAACAGGAGGAGAGAGGGGTCTAGCCAGCAGGTATTTAGAGAAAAAAGTAGAACAAATGAATTATCTGATATGTTTGAAATTTTGGAAAAACTATCAATGGGTATTATCAAGCCTGATAAAAAAATTAAAAATTCAGAAAACTCAGCAAGTGAAAACAACAACAACAAAATGAAATATTGCACAACAAAAATAAAAATCACAGTTTCCTACTTGGTTCTGGGTTAAATCATGTTTATCAATCATAATGTGAACAGTGATCATAAATTTAACTGAAAACTGTAGTGTGATTATATTAAGAGAATAGGGAGGGGAAAAGGAAAGAGGAAAGAATATATAAAAGTATTAAGTTCTTATTTAAGACAGCAGGATGTCAATACACAAAGTTCTCACTGGATACATCCAGAAAGAGTACAAGCAAACACTGATAAAAAAAAAAAAAAAAAAAAAAAAAAAAAAAAAAAAAAGAAACAGCTGAAAGGAGAAGAAATTGGATCTTGGGCACTAGGATTTAAAGATAGCAAGGGGTAAGGACCCTACTATTTGGGGGCATTTTAAACTATATCTATAGGTTTTATGGGAGGAAAAAACCTTTAAAAAGGAAGAGAGGAATTATGGTCGTTGGAGTATAGGTCAGATAGCAAAGATTTAGTTGCTGAAGGGAGCCATAAATTGTGGCACAACCATCTTTCCAAAGGTTCCTTCCAGCACGTGGTACCCCTAGATGTATGAGGATATTACGCAAGGGAAGAGAAGGAAAGCCATGGCCAAGCTCCACCTTCCCTCTTGGGAAATTCTTGGCTCAGCTCACAATACTGAGTCTTTGTTCCATGGTGTTTGCAGAACTGTACCCTCTAGGAGGTGAGATGTTTATTTTCCATGGTTAGAAGTTTCCTACATCCCTATCCACCATGCATGTGGCTGGGGAACTGCACAGGCCTCAGCATGCTTCCTCCAACACTAGCAGGTCAAGCCTTGGCTGCCAATCTGGTACAGCGTGGATGGTGGTGCTGCCTTTGGAAGGCTCTCTGGACTGGTTCTGTCTTCCACTTCTGCGAGGGTTCATGACTTAGCTAGGGAGCCAACTAGTGGGGAAACGGCAATATAATTCAGCTGCACTTAACTGCTTCATGTAACTCTTGCTGATTTCCTTTCTCCCAAGTTACCAGTCCTGAGTATTTTGGTTAAGGAAAGTCCTATGGAGAGCTCATTGTTTCTCACATTGCAGCAAAACAGATATGTTGATTCCATGGACAAACTTGTCTGTCACTCAGCCACTGCTGCTTCCTCAGTGGAGACAGCATGTAACAGACAATTGTTACACAACACCAAGCAGTTGGTATGTCCTCCTGCTCTTCATTCCCACTGGGTTTTTTACAGGAGAGCTAAGAGCAATATATATGAATAACATATATTCATATGTATATATGAATATATATAAACAATATATATGAATAATATATATATAATAGAGCAATATTTATGAAAAAATAGAGAAAGGCCAGATATAGAAAAGCATTGCAACTCCACCATTTCTTGATTCCATGATGTGCTGGTGAGATGTTACTATTTTACATAATAAGATTTTGTGGCTTAAACTCAGGAGATGGGAATGCAGCAGTTGGTGTCCCAGTCATGCCTACAATTTTCCTAGCTGAACAATCAACAATGAGTCATTGTTGTAAAGCAGACTATCTTCATTCAGTGTGTAGAGTTCAGAGAGTTAGTCTGCCTTCCTATACTTAAATTTTAGGCAACTGAGTTTGAGGACTAAGGGGCTTCCTGCAGCCTTGTAGTTTAAATCGCACATCTAAGCCTACATGAATGTACTTTATTGACTGTTCCAGCAAAATTCTTGCCCAGTATATAATGCCAATCTTTGTTCCAGAAGCTTCCTAAAAATCTATTTTTTTCAAGCAATGGATTTGTTGACCAATCCCCTTTCTCAGGTCAGCAGGTTGTTCCCTGGAGCAGACCTTCCTGATTGTCAAACATGACTTGCTAAAGAATCTTCACTTTCCCTTGTCCTTCCTCAGACCCAAGGCATCAGATCATGAACTTTGACCAGCTGGAATCCCCACACTGCATTTTCAGCAACCCCTTCCCTTCCCTAGAAAAGGAAAAGCAGCTAGAAATGAAATGATTCATCACGCCAAAGAGACGAAGCCTCTGTAGAAGTCCTTGCACTATGGTGTTCAGACAGCTTCCAGTTGAACACGTCCCATGCCAGAAGAATGGTACATCTCATCTCCATGGGGCCAGAAGCTTCTGTGATTTGGGACTTCACCCTGTGTGACTCTTCACTTTACTAAACCCCTTATAAATATACCAATAAGTATTAGTAAAATGTTTCCCTGAGTTCTGTGAGCCACTGTAGCAAATTAATGAAACTTTAGAAGGAGG
This sequence comes from Oryctolagus cuniculus, assembly GCF_964237555.1. NCBI lineage: Eukaryota > Metazoa > Chordata > Mammalia > Lagomorpha > Leporidae > Oryctolagus > Oryctolagus cuniculus. Next base: position 38,335,526 of record NC_091442.1, read on the forward strand.
TCATGGAAACCTCTAATTCATAGCTAGTTAGTCAAACTTAAAGGCAACAGTCTATTACCTACAATTAACATCTGAAGTAAAAAGAGGGAGGGAAGCCTGTGGGACCAAGCCCTCAACCCGTGGGATATGGTGTGTTCTCTAGGTAGAGTGTCAGGGCTGAGTTAAATTACAGAACATCAGGGCCGGCACTGTGGTGTAGTGGTGAAGCTGCCGCCTGAAGTGCTGGCAACCCATAGCGCATCAGTTCATGTTCTGGTTGCTCCACTTCCCATCCAGCTCTCTGCTATGGCCTGGGAAAGCAGTAGAAGATGGCCCAAGTCCTTGGACCCCTGCGCCCACATGGGAGACCCAAAAAAAAGCTCCTAGTTCCTGGCTTCGGATCAGCCCAGCTCTGGCCTTTGCAGTCATTTGGGGAGTAAACCAGTGGATGGAAGACTTCTCTCTGCCTCTGGCTCTCTGTAACTCTGCCTTTCAATAAAAAAAATAAATAAATCTTTAAAAAAATAAACTATCGAACTTCCATTTGGAGTCTGCTAGAGAATTGTGTGTTATATGGGTCGGGGTGAGGTGGAAGGACCCACATGTAAATGGTGTCAGAAGCACTGCATTGAGGGTTGATCCTTTCCTCAGAAAGGGTCATTAGAGAGTTTCTGAGGTCATGGAAATATTTATACCTTTATTGTCATGTGATTGCACTGGAGTACAGGTTTGTCAAAATTTATTGAACTATGCACTTGAAATGGTGTAGTTTATATGCAAAATTCCAACAAGAAACTGACTTTTAAAAGACACAAAGGTAAAAGTGTGTTTCCACAGGAGGCAGCTAAACTCTACTCCAAAGCAGGACCACAGTCACAATTTTCAACATTCTCAGTACGTAAATGTTACTACTGCCATTTTATACAGAAAAAAATGGGCTTTCAAATTCCAATGTCCAACTCAGGGTCCAGAAGATTTCTTTGTGAACACTCTCAGGGCTGAAAGATGCAGGTGGGGTGCAAGTGAGGGGTGGGTGGACAAGGGGAATCTCAATGCAATCAGTCCCATTGGTAGGGAAACTAGTGATGAAGCAGGGGAGGTCGAGAGAGAGAAATGGCCATGAGACATTTTAAATGTGCCTTTCAGGGACGGGCGCTGTGGCGCAGCGGGTTAACACCCTGGCCTGAAGCGCCGGCATCCCATTATGGGAGCTGGTTCTGGTCCCGGTTGCTCTACTTCCGATCCAGCTCTCTGCTGTGACCTGGGATAGCAGTAGAAGATGCCCAAGTCCTTGGGCCCCTGCACCCACGTGGGAGACCTGGAAGAGGCTCCTGGCTCCTGGCTTCGGATCTGCGCAGCTCTGGCCATTGCAGTCATCTAGGGAGTGAACCAGCAGATGGAAGACCTTTCTCTTTGTCTCTACCTCTCGCTGTAACTCTTTCAAGTAAATAAAAATAAATCTTTAAAAATAAATAAAAATACATGTGCCTTTCAGAGAGTCTCCAAGCACTTTGTTCTGTTCTCAAGTAGACTTTTCCCTAGTAACAAATGAAAAACCAGCAAACTTATTTTCAGTGAGAAAAATTCAGGCTGGTGAGAAAATAATGGTTTCTAAGAAGACAATGACCATGACCTTCTTCAGTGTAAGCCTAGACTTGCGTAAGCAAGTCTTCTCCAAAGCCCACTTACCACTCATCTCTGTGTCTGTCCCTCAGTAGTTTCTTTGTGAGTTGTTAGGCTCATATACACATGTCTTAAGTTTTTGTCTTCAACAACAATAAGAAGAATAAATAGTTCTTAGCTGATCTTAAGTATAATTAGGGCTTTTGGTTTTGGTCAAGTGAGAAGTAAAAATGCCAAAGTATATTTCCATTATTATTCTTTGTTTCCAACTAAAAATACATTTTCAAAAATTGAGCTAAAGTTTCCATACTCTCTTGGTACAATAATACTTAGAATTTTCTACTTCATCAACTTATAAGGTCAGTGAATTACATCTGAATGTTCAAATTTAAAATATGAGGTTATGTCAAATGCACATAGTAAATTGTTTCAGTTATCAATTGCTGCATACCTAACCTCAAAACTTAGATGCATAAGCATATTATTGTTCATGATTGATTTAGTTCTTTTGTTTCACATGGCAATGGCTGGGACAGTGGGATAATTGAAGAGTCCAAAATGCTGTTGCTTACATAGCTAGCAGTTGGTGCTGGCTGCTGGCTAGCAGCCTGACTTGAAGATGGGGTCATCCCACATGGGATTCTCTGTGTTGCTGCTTGTGCTTCCTCACAGCATGGCAGCCAGGTTCTAAGAAGGGATACACCAGGAGTAAGGAAACAGAAACTTTCAGTCTTCTTAGGCTTCAACTTAGAACTCCTGTAATTTCATTTCTGCTACATTCTACTGGCAAGAATACTAGCCTCGGTGCAAAGCGGGAAGAAACAAAAGTGACATTTGCCTACAGAGGGAAGGAAGTGATAGAAGCCATCTTTGGAAACTAACTATTGTGCAAGCACTCAACAGATGTTTGTGGAATGAACAGAGGTCCTGTAGCAAGGGTCCACAGCTGGTCAGAAGTGGAGTACAAGTAGAACAAGAGAGCAGGCCTGTTTACCTAATCTTTGTACTGCTGAGGGGAGTCAGCAGAGGATTAGGGATACTGGAACTCAACTGACTGGGTTGAAATTCTGTCTCTGCTATCATCTGTATGATCTTAAGAAATTCACAGTCCTTCTGTACCTTAGTTTCTACACTTGTACAACAAGAAGAATGATCATTCCTCTCACAAGAGATTGTTGTGAGTCTAAATTAGTGCGCATACTAATTATGGAAGTGTTTACTGTGATTGTGAGGCTGTGACTTAGTCATTAGTGTCTAAGCTAGCTGATGTAGCAGTGGGCATTCAGCTCTTTCCATGGAATAGAAGTATAACAGCAATCTGCTGGTTCTCAGGATGCACACTGCCTATATAATTTCCAGAAAATATTTCAAAACAAGGTCTCCGAGAGCTATCTCCCATTTAAGGAACATCCATTCAGGTTTTGAGGCAGAGAATTTAGGAACATATAATTGGCATTAAAAGAGTTCAGCCTTATTATAAAACAGTAAGATCCTATTGTAATTTTTCAAAAACCATTTTAGATAAATTGGTTAAGAGCGTATGTCAAATTTTTATGACAATCTTGCTACAGGGAAAAGAACCATAGCAGACTAATCCAAGAATTTTCTCTTAGTGGAAACATTTTATGGGGCAAGAAAATGGTGAGATGATCAATGTTAGACTGAATATAAAAGGGGAGGGGGACTGGCTAAAGATCTTCGAATATTCACTGACATTCAGTTAGTAGGATAGTAACTGTTTTCTCACACATGGTCTCCATCTCAGAAGACTTCAACAGAAAATTGCTTACACAGCCTATCAAAACGATTACTTCCTATGATATTTGTATATAAGCAATAAGTATATAAGGTTCAATGCTAGATACGGTTTGGATAATTTTTCTTCCAAATACTGAGTATATGCACACATAAAAAAAGATGAGAGAAAAAACATAAATGTCATCTGCTGTGATTTCTTCTGAGTAGCGGTTTGCAAGGAAATTTTAATTTCTTTTTTGTCTGCATTTACAAATTTCTTACTACATCAATGCATTACTTTCGTAGTTCTTATAATAAGAAAAGTTTTTGTTCATTTAAGTATGGAACTATTTTTTACACTATAAATAAAATGTTTGATTATGAAAAGTGAGATAAGGAATAGAAAAGTCCAGGCCTAGGAACCTGAAGAGGGAGGGGCCATATCACCTTGACTGCACTGAGCCGAGGAGAGAATTGGGGTTGGAGAAAGAAGACAATTTCCTAAGAAAGGAAGAGATGGATAACAATGATATCATACACTGGAGAAGAGGCAGAAGCTGATGTGTTCTCCGCACATCTTTTGTGATGCAGTGGCCCCAGACAGACAGCAAAAGTCCACCTGACATACAGCACCATACAGCAGTCTGTTGTCCTGTGCTCTGGCCCAAGGGCCTAGGATAGTTCGACTGAAACTCAAAGATCCAATATTTGAAATATATATATATATGTGTGTGTGTGTGTGTGTGTGTGTGTATAGGTAAGACACATGTGTGTGTCGAATGAAAAGAGAACTTTAAGTGATCTAGGAGTGGTTTGCTGTTCATTAGATGCCCCCCTCCCCATCATATCTCCCATGACCACATTAGAATGCACCTTTCCAAGTCAACCTGCTCTTCATGTTTTTGCCCCCAAAGTCCTGTGCTTGTGTACTAGATAGTCCCTCCTCATGCATGAGGTATGTTCCAAGATCCTTAGTGGGTGCCTAAAACCACTGACAGCACCACATTGTTTTTTCCTACACATACATACCTATAATAGAGTTTAATTTATAAATCAGGAAGAGTGAGAACTCTTGAGATTTGATTATTGTTTACACCTCTTGTCTATACTCCTGAGGAACACTAGTTTTCTACTTACTATTGCTGAACTCTTTATTTAATAGTGGAGGATTAAGCTAACAATCATAAAGTAAGTTGAAAGTATGTCACCGCAAAAGTTAAAAGAAAAATAAGAAAGGAAGGAGTAAAGAGGGCGAAAGAGAGTGATGTTACCATTTATTAAATACATGATATCTGTTCCCTCTCTATCAATAAAAACAGAAACTAAGCATGAAAGCAAAACAATAATAAAATAGAACAAGAATAAGAACATAATAAGCTATTTAAACTTGCTGATTTTTTTTTTATTTGACAGGTAGAGCTATAGACAGAGAGACAGAGAAAGGTCTTCCTTCCGTTGGTTCATTCCCAAATGGCCGGTACAGCTGGCACTGTGCCGATCCAAAGCCAGGAGCCAGGTGCTTCTTCCTGGTCTCCCATGCGGGTGCGGGGGCCCAAGCACTTGGGCCATCCTCCACTGCCTTTCCGGGCCACAGCAGAGAGCTGGACTGGAAGAGGAGCAACCCGGACTAGAACCAGCACCCGTATGGGATGCTGGTGCTGCAGGATTAACCAAGTGAGCCACGGCACCAGCCCAAAACTTGCTGATTATTTATTTCTGGATTCCAGTTAATATTTCTAGATTATGGTTGATGTCAGATAACTGAAAGCACAGAAAGTGGATCAGTGGATAAAGGAGTGCTACTGTAGTACATCTTACTCTTATTTGCCACTCAACTAAGGCTACAGCCACACATACGCAATACTGGACTATTTTTCTTCTGAAATGAGTTGAAATAGTTTAGAGCCTAAATACTGTTTAAGCGAACAAATCAAAAGGTTGGTTTTGACTGATATTTTTCAGACAGAACAATTTATCTTGAATAAACATAATAGATGAGAGAAAATTGTACTTGACCAAAAATCATCTGTGTTTATCACTTTCATATTATTTTTGGCAATAAATTTTTCCATTGGCTATCTCTAGCCAACAACTTAGACAAAGTCAAATTGTTTGCTATCAGAATTTTCCTAGTTATTCTGCTCTGATCACTTAAATTTATCTATTCTTTATTCATTCCATATATATTTATTGGGCGTCTATTCTGTGTCAGGTATTATCCTAAACATTGGGAATAAAGTAATGAATCAGGCAGACTGTTTTATAATGTCATGGTGTTTATGCTTAAATGTTAGATATAGAAAATGAGCAGAAAAATTACAAAATAATTTCAGAGAGTTGTAAGTGCTATAATGAAAAATAAGACAGGATAATGGAATAGAGAGTACGTGAAATAATGTGTGGAGTTTATTTCAGCTTAGTGTCTTATCAAAGGCCTTGCTGAGAGATGGATGACTGAGCATAGGTCTGAATGACTGAAAGGAGACAGGATCATCAGACTAAGCAGAGGGAAGGACAAGTCCAAAACCCTGAAACAGGAATAAAGCTGGTGTGTTGAGGGAGCATAGAAAAGGCCACTGTGGAGAGGTTACGTTGACAGGGAGAACGGGGAGAGAGATGCGTTTGGAGACGCATGAGGCGCCAGGTCGTGGAGGCCCGGTGGACCATGGTCAGCAGTTTTAATTTTATTTTGATTGAAGGGAAAACAAGGGAAGGCATTTAGTAGGGGAAAGATGTGATGATTTATGTGTCTTGCAAAGCTCTTTCTGTCTGTGCTGAAGAGAATAGCCTGGGGATGAGAGGGCATGGAGTTCAGGGAGAACGGCTGGAAGGCAGGAGTCAAGGCAGCACATGATGGCAGCTTAAGCTAGAATGGAGGTGGTAGACATTTTGAGAAATACTGGGATTCAGGATATATTTGCACAAATGAGGAAAAAAAGAGGGCTTAAAGACAACTTCTACGTTTCTTACATAAGCAACCGACTAAATGAGAAAAAGAAAAGCGTCCTATGAAATGGTGAATTCTGGGGGTAGAGCAGCCCGGGAGGGGAGGATGGGAAGACAGAAATTAGGAGTTCTCTTTTGGACATATTAATTTGAAAACACTTTATTAGCGGTCACAGTTTGTAAGTCAAGTAGGTGGTCTGGACTTTGGAAGCAGTTTAGGCTGGATATTTGGGAGGCATGATGTTTAAACAGATGCAATAAGATCATTTAGGGAGACAAGAGGGCTGAGAACCAACCCTGAGACCACCAGTGTTCAGAAGGCAGGAAGAGAAGAAAAATCATCAAAGCATACCGAGAAGAAACAAACAGGGATATATGAGGAAAACCTGAAGTGTTGAGGTGTCTAAGAATCCAAGTGAATAAAGTCTACACTTTTAAACTTTTCTACTCCTGACTTCTTATTTCTACTTATTTTCTATAACGATCCTTTAAGCAGTATCTGCACTATTTCAGGCCAACAAGATCCTACTCTCATATCTACTGAAGATATTTAATATGATTCAGTCTTTGGACCATAGCCCAACAGCTTCCCAGCCACCTATGTGGTTTATTTTTCTTCCTTTTGTCCAGGGAAAGGGCAGTCACAATTCAGCCCCTTGTTTAAGGGTTTCACTCATGTAAATTGAGTCTTCCCCATTCAGATGATCATTGACCTCCTCTACTAACCAAGAGAAGCATGCATTTAATAGACCTGCTTTTCCTGACAAAAGAGGGACTCCAAAAAGCATTCTTCCAGGTGTGTACCAAAAAGCAGTTCCCCTTTCCCTGCAGACTGTATTTCTTTTGGTACCAAGAGGTACTACCTTACTTGGCCACACATACACATGCACAAATCAAACTAAGGTCAGGTATTAAAAACATTAAGCAACTCAGGAATTGGGTTAAGGAGAGGAAGTACCACATGTTGCCAACACCCAGCTCTCCCTAAGCCTTGGGTGTTGAAGCTAATCAGCTAGCAACATTGAAAGACTCCTTTTATGGAGGCTTCCCAACCATCAATAGACTCATTTTATATAAATATTTAGCCAGGCAATAAACTGGACAGCCTATATTACTCAACATCAGCCTCAAAGACCCTCCCGATTTATATACACAGCATCTCGGTAGAGCAATACATTTTACACGCATGACATGGTCAGCGATAAATATACCAGGGTAGGTCAAATCCTATTTGATACTCTGCTTTTAACTGTCTTGGGCTTTGTGTGTTTCTTTAATCAGTTGGATGATTTAGATAAACAACATGTATTAGTCTTTGTAAGTATAACATGCCTTGAACTTTTTCCAGATATTCATTCCCATTCATCATCATAATAGTTGCTCCCCCTTGGCCATCATTAAGATTAGAAACGTCCTTGAACCATTTAATGATATTCCACAAGACTGGACAGACTTTTCATGCCTTGATGAATTGCGACCACTCAGCTTAGACCAATGAAATTGGATATCCTTTAATGTGCCTGATTGACTTTAAGGAGTTGAGGGAAAGCAGTATGCCAGCATCGAAATGGCTTCACAGAATAACCATCCATGTGGGGACAGACGCATGACTCTATGCAAAAGTTGATTAATGAGTAACAGCTAACTGCCATGCATCTTATTTCTTTGCTCTCATAATCCACAATATGGTTTCATCTACAAGTGTCCATTTACTGAAGCACTCATTAGAATCCTTAAAGGAGATACAAAATGATTTTTTTTTCAAAGTCCAAGTTAGAATGTTAAGAATGAGATGTCCCAAGCCATTTGACTCTTAAACATCCACACATGAGGAGAAGGAAAGCATAAAAACAAGTCTGGGATAGGATATATTCCAACTACCTTGCAGCTAAGAAAGACTAATTCCCTCTATTTAATGGGCTCCTGAATCTCTAAACGGTCACTGTGAGAATGAGGGGATCCCCAAATATCTGTGTGACATAAGTAAACAGATGTCATAATTTGTACCATTAAATATATTTAATGCTTTCACAAATATTTTAATTACACAGACTATGATACCATTCACACTGCTACAGTTAGAGCTGACCAAAGAAATCAGGATATTTAGGTCACCCCTAAGTTCTTCTGAAACCATGATCTGAGAACACAGGGTTAGACACAAGAACTAGAGTGTTTACATCAGAGAGAGAGAGAGGACTCTACTTGGAGTCAGAAGCCCAGCAATTAAATCATGGGTCTATCCCTGGCAGTTTAATCAAATCACTTACAGGAGCACCTGCTTATTCCTCTATTCATCAATTATTTATTGAGATCTACAATGTGCCAAGAGGTATTTGGATCCACGAGAACAAAACATAACATGGCAATGACATTCTGTGGTAGGTCTTGTTTAGTAAAACTTAGTTCTCTCCAAAATTGTTGTATGAGTGAAATGAAATATCAATGACAAAAGCCAAAAACATGAGGCCAGCATTGTGGCTCAGCAGGTTAAGCTACTGTTTGTGACACCAGCATCCCATATTAGAGGGTCAGTTCAAGTCCTGGCTGCTTCAGTTCTGATCCAGCTTCTTGCCAATGTGCCTGGTAAGGCAGCAGATGGTGGCTCTAGAGCTTGGGTCCTTGCCACCCATGAGGAAGACCCAAGTGGAGTTTTTGGCGCCTGACTTCAGCCTAGCCCAGCCCTGGCTATCACAGCCATTTGGAGAATGAACCAGCAGACAGAAGGGCTCTGTCTCTCTTGCTCTGCCTTTCAATTAAATACATAAAACTATAAATATTTTTTTAAAAAATAAAAACATTTTATAAAGTGCTTCGGAGGAAGTCATGAGTTGAGAGCTTCTCCAGAGAATGCCACTGCTGACCTGCCACAGGCAGAATAGCCTACTGCAGTTTTGGAGAGAATTCTCAGGCCTAGATGCAAATCCTAGGAGTTGAAAATGAGCTGCAACACGTTAAAACTAGCAGGGTCAAAGGGATCTGAATGATACAGATGTGGAAAGAATGAACCAACCTTCTGTGACCGTCATTACTTTACTGGTTAGGTGGTGCCTTCCTGACCCCTTCTACAACACATGTGCCCCAATATGTACCAGCCACCTGAAGCCTATCCTCCACTACATTAGGCTCTGGAAATAGTCTAGCTCCGAATTTCTCAGACTGGAGTTTGTGGGCTCCTGTGGGTCTACAGACATGATCTCCAGAACCCATGAATTCAATGAGTTTTGAAACCTAAAAGCAATGAATTCACAGCCTGAATAGAACAAAAAAAACCAACTCTGCTAAGCAAGGACGGGGTGGGGGATAGCCTTATGACTTTATCTGCACTATCAACTCTCCCAGGTTTCAAGTTACTTCTTTCTCTCTAGAGACTCCTTACTAATACACAATCTAATGTTATTGTTGGTATCAGATTTATATCTTGTCAAGTTTTCTATATATCTTGTCTGTTTTGTTTTTCTATTCCTCCTTTGCATTAAATGAATATTTCTGGCACAACATTTTAATTCCTGTAATGACTTTTTTCAGTATTTATTTGGAATATTCATAACGGTTGTCCTAGGCCATATTTTAATTGAGCAGAATCTACTTCAGAGCCATGCTAACATAGCTCCACTGGGGAATGGAAATGTTACTTCTATATAGCTCTACTCCCTATTCTCCCTTTTTATACTATTATGATCATACATATTACATATACAGATAATGAAAACCTAACAATATATTATGGTAATTATTATTTAATATAATGTTATATCTACTAAAGAAGCTGAGATTTAAAAAAAAGACTAGGTATGAATTTGTAGCATTTTCATTTACTTTCATATTTATCACTTCTCTCTTCATTTGTACTTGTTATTCCTAATATTATAGTGCCATTTATCTAATCCAGTACAACTACCACTCATCTCCTTTGTGCTATTATTGTCAAATACATTGCACTTCTATATATCACAAGCCCAACAATACTTTGTTTTATATACGTGCTTTTGAAATTAGTTAAGAAATGAAAAATGTGTATTATATTTTAGATTTACATTTACCACTGCCATGTTTTTGGTTCATCTGGCTTTGAGTTTCCATCTAGGATTACTCACTTTCAGCCTACACAACTTCCTTTAGTGTTTCCTGTATGGCAGTTCTGCCATCAATGCATTCTTTCAGTTTTTGTTGCTGTTGTTGTTATTTTCCAGAAAATATTTTTCTTTCATTTTTGAAAAATAGCTTTGCTGGATATGAGGTTCTTGGTTGATAGCTGTTATTTACTTCAGCACTTTAAATATGATGCTGCACTGTTTATAGCTTCAATTATTTCTGGTGAGAAGTCAGCTGCTAATTTTCATGGAATTCCTTGGCAGGTGACAAGTCATTTTCATCTCGATGTTTATAAAATGTGCTCCTTGTCTTTGGCTTTCAGTATTTTTATTGTGATGTGTTAATTTATAGATCTGTGTTTATCTTATCTGGAATTTGTTGAGATTTTTCAATGTGTAGGTGAATGTTTTTCAGCAAATTTGGGAAATTTTCAGTTGCTGCTTCTTCAAGTATTCTTTGTGCCAGTTTCTCTCTCTCTTCTCCTTCTGTTACTACCATCACATTTTTATCAGTGCACTTAAAGGTGCCCCACATTTCCTTGAGGCTCTCTTTGCTTCATTTCATTTTTTATTCTCCAGATTGTTAAACCTTGATCAGTCTATGAAGTTCGCTTATTCTTTTTGCTGCCTATTCGAATTGAGTCCTTCCAGAGAAATTTTTATTTCAGTTGTGGTTTTCAACCCAAGAATTTCCATTTTTTTCATTTACATCTCTATAGTACCATTTTCTATTTGATGAGATGTTGTCCTCACACCTTACTTTATTTCTTTAATCATGGTTACATTTAGTTCTTTCAACGTGTGTACAATGGCTACTTTGAAGCTTTTGGTGAATCTCATATGTAATCACTCTCCATGGCAGTTTCTGTTGCCTGTTTTTAAAATTTTACTTGTTAATGGTCCACAAATTTCTGTTTATTTTGCTCTCTTGAAATTTTCTGGAAAAAAATCTGAAATTTCAACAACTCTGGTTATTGATTCCTCTCTCTACTACCTGGGATTTATTTTAGTTATTTTTTGTTGTTGCTCACTTGTTTTGTGACTTGGAGAGGCTATTTGGGTGAAGTCTATCTCTCCCATAATGCAAACCCTTTGATGTCATTCCTCATAGGATGCAGCCTTGGGATGCCCCCTAGAATTATAGTAATTTAGCAGAGCTTTGATTGTCTCTTTCTATCATCTCTCTGTTAAGCAGTCTACACTTTTGGTATTACACACACCAATTATTCTCCACTAATTACCACTAATTATTCTATTGGTTTGGACAATGCTCTGGGATATAAATTGCTCAGCAGTATGATCTAATTAAGTTGGGCTGGGATAGTTTTTAAGACAAGTGTTTAAGTCTGTTCTGATCACAAAACAGTTCTTATTAGATGTCCCTTTCCTTATTCTTGCTATGAACTAGCTGGCCTACAGCTTCTTGCTCTTTTTTAACACATGCTATTGTTTTCAAGAACACCACTAGGTTTGTACTTTATATAAGGTAAGTTTTAAAAGTCACAAATCATTAAATCTTTTGTAGCACATAATTCTTAATATTTAGCTTGACAAAGATTTAGAACAAAGTTTAACAAAACACTGTAGTTGAAGCAAAACTGATACACAGGCATTACTTTGTTGTTTTATGTTTACTTTTTGATTTTTCTTTTTTCTTTTTCTTTTTTTTTTTTTTTTTTTTTTTTTTTTTTTTTTTTGACAGGCAGAGTGGACAGTGAGAGAGAGAGAGAGAGAAAGGTCTTCCTTTGCTGTTGGTTCACCCTCCAATGGCCGCCGCGGCCAGCGCGCTGCGGCCGGCGCACCGCGCTGATCCGATGGCAGGAGCCAGGAGCCAGGTGCTTTTCCTGGTCTCCCATGGGGTGCAGGGCCCAAGCACCTGGGCCATCCTCCACTGCACTCCCTGGCCACAGCAGAGGGCTGGCCTGGAAGAGGGGCAACCGGGACAGAATCCGGCGCCCCGACCGGGACTAGAACCCGGTGTGCCGGTGCCGCTAGGCGGAGGATTAGCCTAGTGAGCCACGGCGCCGGCCTACTTTTTGATTTTTAAAAATAATTTTAGGTCCTACATATAAGGGAAAACATGATGTATTTCTCTTTTTGTGTCTGGCTAATTATTTAACTAAGCATGATTTCTACCAGTTCCAAATATTGTGACACAAATGATAGAGTTTCACTCTTTTCTATAGCTGAATTAATGTTCCATTATGCACACACACACATACATACCCATTTTATTTATCCATTCATCTGATGCTGGACACCTCAGCTGATTCCCTAACTGGGTTTACTGTGAACAGTGCTGCTGTAAACATGGTGGTGGAAGTATCCCTTTGATACAAAGTATTCATGTTTTTTGAGTATATATCCAGTAGCGAAATTGATGAATCATAAGGCAGGTCCATTCCCAGTTTTTTAAGAAAAAAAAAAACACTATATAAGAATTCTGTTTTCTCCATATGCTCACCAACATTCATCACTGTCTTTTGGACAACAGCCATTCTAACAGGGGAGAGGGGCTATCTCATTGTGGTTTCATTTGCATTTCCCTGATGGCTAGTGATGCTGAGCATTTTTGTTTTCAGCTATTTGTTGGCCATTTGTATTTCTTCTTTGGAGAAATGCCTACTGAGGAGCCTAACCCATTTGTTAACTGGATTGGTTATTTTTGCTTGTTGAGTTTTCTGAGTTGCTGATATATTCTGGATATTAATCCTTTGTCGGATAGGTAGCTTGCAAATATTTTTTCCCATTCTATTGGATGTCTTCTCACTCTATTCCTTTGCTGTGCAGAAGTTTCTGAGTTTCATAAAATTCCATTTACCTAGTTTTGCTTTTGTTGCCTCACTTTAGGGGTCTTATCCAAGAAGTCAGCACCCACACCAATGTCTTGAAGTGTTTCCTCTACATTTTCTTGCAGACAATTCATAGTCTTAGGTCTTAAATTTAGGTCATTTATCCACCTTCAGCTGGGTTTTTTTGTATGGTGAAAGGTAGGGAACTAATTTCATTCTTCTGCATATATACATCCAGTTTTGTCAGCACTTTTTATTGAAGAGATTATCATTAGTCCATGGTATAGCCTGGGCACCTTAGTAAAAAACCAGCTGGCTGTATGTATGTGGGTTCATTTCTGGGCTTTCTATTCTGCTCCACTGATCTATGTGTCAGTTTCTATGCCAGCACCATGCTGTTTTAATTACTATAGCTTTGTAGTATGCTTTTTTTTTTTTTTTTTTGACAGGCAGAGTGGACAGTGAGAGAGAGAGACAGAGAGAAAGGTCTTCCTTTGCCGTTGGTTCACCCTCCAATGGCCGCCACGGCCGGCACGCTGCAGCCGGCGCACCACGCTGATCTGATGGCAGGAGCCAGGTACTTATCCTGTTCTCCCATGGGGTGCAGGACCCAAGGACTTGGGCCATCCTCCACTGCACTCCCGGGCCACAGCAGAGAGCTGGCCTGGAAGAGGGGCAACCGGGACAGAATCCAGAACCCCGACCGGGACTAGAACCCGGTGTGTCGGCGCCGCAAGGCGGAGGATTAGCCTAGTGAGCCGCGGCGCTGGCCTGTAGTATGCTTTGAAGTCTAGTATTGTGATGCCTCCAGCTTCTCCCCCCCCCTCCCCCTGCAGGATCACCTTTGTTATTCCATCTCTTTTGTGAATCCGTATGAATTTCACGATTGTTTTTTCTAATCCTGTAAGGGATGTCACTGATATTTTAATATAGATTGCACTGAATCTGTAAATTGCTTTAGGTAGTATAGACATTTTAGTTATATTAATTCTTCCAATCCATGATCAAGGAATATCTTTCCTTTCTTTGTGGCCTTGATGATTTCTTTCATCAATGTTTTGTAATTTTCATTGTAGAGATCTTTCATATCTTTGGCTAAATTTATTCCTAAATATTGATTTTTCATGGCTATTGTGAATGGAATTTCTTTCTTGATTTCTCTTTCAGCAAGTTCATCACTAGTAAATAAGAAGCTACTATTTTTACATGTTTATTTTATAACTTGCAACTTACTAAATTGGTTTATCAGTTCTAACAGTTTTTTTCAGTGGAGTGTTTAGGTATTCCCATCTACAACATCATGTCATTTGCAAACATGGACATTTTTAATTGCTCCTTCCCAATTGTGATGCTCCTTATTTCTTTCTCCTCACTGATTGCTTGTGCTAATATTTCCAATCCCATAATGAGTAAGAGTGGTAAAAGTGGACATCCTGTTCCAGATCTGAAAGGAAATGATTTCAGCTTTTCCCTGTTCATATTGATATTGGCTGCTGGTTTATCATACATAGCCTTTATAATTTTGAGGATTATTCCTTCTATGCCTAATTTGTGGAAGGTTTTTATCATGAAGGATGCTGAATCTTATCAAATATGTTCTCCACATCTATACAGATTCTTCTTCTTTCTGTTGATGTGATTTATGGTGTTTATTGACTTCCAAATATTGAACCATCCTTACATCTCTGGGATAAACCCCACTTGGTCACAATGTATGATCTTTTTCATGTGGTTTTGGATTCAGTGTGCTGGTATTTTGTTGGGAATTTCTGCAACTATGCTCATCAAGGACACAGATCTGCAGTTTTCCTGCTGTGTCTTTGTTCAGTTTTGGTATCAGAGTGATGCTAGCCTCATCAAAAGAGTTCAGTAGAGTTCCATCCTGTTCAATATTTTGGAATAGTTTGAAAAGTCTTAGAGTTAATTCCTTTTAAAATGCTTTGTAGAAGTCACTAGTAAAGCCATCAGGTCCTGGACTTTACCCTGATGGAAGACTTTCAATTGCTGCTTCAATCTCAATGCTTATTATGGGTCTGTTTAGATTTTTCTCTATCTTCTTGATTTAACCTTGGTAGGTTATATGTACCCAGAAATTCATCAATTTCTTTGAGGTTTTCCAATTTGTTAGTGTGTAGTTGTTTATAGTAATATATTACAATCCTTTGTATTACAGTGGTGTCAGTTGTAATGTCTCTTATTTCATCTCTAATTTTATTCATCTGATTTTTTTTTCTTTTGTTAATCTGGTTGAAGCTTTGTTTATTTTGTTTATCCTCTCAAAAAATAAGCTTTGTGTTTTGCTGATTTTTGAGTTTTTTTTGTTGTTGTTGTTGTTATTTTTGTTGTTTCATTTACTTTTGCCCTGACCCTTATTTCTTACCTCCTGGAAATTTTGGGTTTGTTCTAGTTTTTCTAAGTCCTGGAGATATATCATTAGGTCATTTATCTGAGACCTTTCTCTTTTTCAAATGTAAGCCTTCATGCCACAGAATCCCCTCAATTCTGCTTTTGCTGTACCCTACAGGTTTTTGGTATGCTGGGTTTTCAATTTCCTTTTTTCAAGGAAGTTTTTATTTTTAATTTCTTCAATGATCTATTGGTTATTCAGTAGCCTGTTGTTTATTCTCCGTTTCCAAATATGATTTATTGCTTTTTGTTGTTAATTTCTGGTTTAATCCTTGTTGAGTACATATATGGTATGATTTCAACCTTTTTAAGTTTACTGAGACTAAATTTGTATTCTAATATATGATCCATCTTAGACGATGTTCCACGTGCTGATGAGAAGAATGTACACTCGGTAGCTGTTGAGTGAAATGTTCTGGAAATCTCTGTTAGATCTATTCTTTCAATAGTACGGTTCTACTCTGATGTATCATTGTTAATTTTCTGTCTAGATTATCTATCCACTGATGACAGTGGGATGCTCAAGTCCCCCATTATCATTTTATTGGAATCTATATCTCCCTTTACATCTGATAGTATTTGATGTAATTATTTGGGTGGTCTTGTGTTAGTGTATATATTTGTGATTGTTCTATCTTCTTGCTCAGTCCTTTTGTCAACTCATAATGTCATTCCTTGTCTCCTTTTACAGTTTTTGCTTTAAAGTCTGTTTTATCTGATGTGAGTAAAACTACTCCTGCTTATTTTGGTTTCAATTTTCCTGATTTTTTTTTCCCAGACCTTCACTTTCAGTCAATGTGTATCTTTATTCATGAAATGAGTTTCTTGTAGGCAGTATATAATTGGGTCTTGGTTTTTTTATCCATTCAGTCAACCTAAATCTTTTAACAAGGGAATCTAATCCATTTACTTTCAATGTATTTCAATAATGGTAGATAAGAACTAACTTCTGTCGTTTTGTTGACAATCAGGTTACTGATTGTACCTGTGCTGTTAGTGAATTTAGTTAGTAGTGTCTTATGTTTACATGATGTTTACTTCTAATCTAAGAGTTCCTTCAGAATTTCTTCTAAGGCTGGTTTGATGATGATGAATTCTCTCAGTTTTTGTTTATTTGGGAAATGCTGTATTTCTCATTTCAAAAGGATAGATTCACTGGATATTAGTTTTAATTGGAAGCTTTTTTCCTTTTAATACTTAAAATATATCATCTGACTCTTCTGGCCCATATAGTTTCTGCTGAGAAACCTGCTGTTAATTTAAGTGATTTTCCTTGGTATGCCACTTGTTTTTCTCTGTCTTTAGGATTCTCTCGTAGTCCTTAACTTTTAACAATTTGACTTCAATATGCCTTGGAGAAGATCTTTTTTGGCTGAGGTCCTTCAAGCTTCCTGTATCTGGATGTCCTCCTTAGTTTTAAGAGTTGGTAAGTTTTTAGCTATTATTTAATTCAGAAGGTTTCTCAACACTTTTTCCTTCTCTTTTCCTACAGGAATACCTATAACTCAAATATTTGGTTTCTTAATGGTGTCCCATGTTTTGCATAGGTGTTATTCATTCTTTTTAATTCTTTCCTCTTTATTTTTGTCTAATTGGTTTGTTTCAGAAGTTTTGTCTTCCAGATCAGAAATTCTTTCCTCTACGTGGTCTATTCTGCTAACTGAAGTTTTTATCTCCAAAATTTCTGTTTGGTTCTTCTTAGTAATTTCCAAGTCCTTAGTGAATTTTTAATTAATGTCACCTATTTCTTTATTTCTTTAAGCAGTATCTCTGTATTCCCTTGCACTTCACTGAATCTCCTTATAATCATTATTATGTATTCCATTTATGGAATTCATAGATACCCTTCAAATCAGGATCTGTTTCTGGAGAACTACTGTATTCTTTTGAAGTGTCATGCTAACTTTGCTTCCTATGTCCCTATATTGATGTCTGCACACATCTGGTGTGTAGTCCCTTCTTCTTTATGAAGTAGGTTTTATTTGAAAAAGTTTATTGTTAGCCGGCACCGCAGTTCAGTAGGCTAATCCTCCACCTTGCAGCACCAGCACACTGGGTTCTAGTCCCGGTTGGGGCACCGGATTCTGTCCCGGTTGCCCCTCTTCCAGGCCAGCTCTCTGCTGTGACCAGGGAGTGCAGTGGAGTATGGCCCAAGTCCTTGGGCCCTGCACCCCATGGAAGACCAGGAGAAGCACCTGGCTCCTGCCTTCGGATCAGCACGGTGCGCCGGCCACAGCGGCTATTGGAGGGTGAACCAACGGCAAAGGAAGACCTTTCTCTCTGTCTCTCTCTCACTGTCCACTCTGCCTGTCAAAAAAAAAAAAGTTTATTGTTTAGATGGAACCCAGGGTATCACTTTGCGTTCTTCTTTAGCTTTGGTTCTAGGTAAGCCCAGAAGTTTAACCTGAGTGGTTGCTTTTGCTTTAATCTATGTCAGTTGCATCTGTAAAGGATATGATGTTCTAGTCTGCAACAGTTTGTAGGGGGCAGAAGTGTGATTTTGAGGTGCAGTTGGGTTTCTTATTGTGTGTATCTTAGTCTCCCCAGAGAGTTGAGTGTCAGTTTCACTAGGAATGGTGATCACCTGGGCTTCTTTTTTTCTTCATTTTTGGTGCTGATGGACACAAAGGAGACTATCTCTTTGTACCACTGGCAACCCCGAGTGATGCTGGGTTTTGTGGCACCAATAGCTGTGGCTCTAGGACTGTGTGATGTGGATGGTCCCTTCCCCAAGTCCTGTTGGGAGAGTGCAACTGCTGCTGGAGCTTAATTTACCAAAAGCCCTAGACTCAGGAATGAAAGATGTGAACTGAATCCTGCTCCAGTCCTGTAGGGTGACTGAAAGTATACAGGAGATTTGCCCTGGCAGCCAGGGATCTAGAGAGGTGGCACGCAGGCAGGTTCTTTCCTAGCTCCCACCAGGTAGACTCCGGTCGGTTTGAGGAAGTTAGTACTGATGGTTACAGTCCTGGTGTTGCAGGATAGAGTTGGGTCATTATCCAGATCTCGCAAGGTGGGAGCTAGGTGTTGGGGATAGTGGTAGCCACCTGCCTGAAGCAGAGTGATGCAAATAGAGCATTCCAGTTACCATGAGTGAGTGTGAGTTACTCCAAAGATTGCAATACAAACACGAACAGTTTTGGATCTGCAAGGCACAGATGGAATTGTCCCCGGCTCTCACATGGGCAACAGTAACATCAGGATTTGTCTTCAGGGCTCCCAGCACTGAAAGCTAGGAGGTACAGAGGGAACTTCTTCAGGTTGATCTGTATTTTTTATGAGTTACAACTGATGCTCACCCCAAGAAGCTGAGAGAACCCTGCTCTGAATCATGCAGTGTGAGTGCCCAAAACTCCCACAGTTGGCAGGATGCAGGGGGTCTGCTCTCCACCCTGTACACTGCCCTCGCTCTGGCTCTGGTTGCTTCTGGCAACATCATGACTGTTTGCTGTCTGCTAAGTAGGAAGAGATTTCAGCCACAACTCTACCATAGTCAACTGAGTCTGGCACTTTTTTTGGTGGAGAGGGGCAGGAGGCAATGTGGCTTCACTTTTTAGAGCAAAGTAGTTGCTTAGACCCCAGTCAGGCTGGACCTGAAGTCAATGGGGATAGTGGAATTCTGCCACAAGTAAAGCTTCTAGTGGTGGGGTACTGCAGCTCAGGTGCCACAGCCAAGTTACTCCTACCTTGTCTTAGGAAGATGGTGTTTCCCAGCTAGGAAATGGCTGAGTAGATGTGATGGTGGTATTTATTTCCTCTTTCCTCGCTGTCCCATGGGGGCTCTTTTTTGTTCTGTCACTTCTCCCCTGAAAACTTCACTTTATCAGTCCCCTGAGAACATGATCCTTCCTTTGTTTTTCTGGGATCTTTCTGTAGCTGAGGTCAGTGTGGCTTCTCACTAGTCAACCATCTTGGATCTTCTGTTATTTTTTTTTAACTTTTATTTAATAAATATAAATTTCCAAAGTACAGCTTTTGGATTACAATGCCCCCCCCCCCCAAACTTCCCTCTCACCCACAACTCTCCCATCTCCTGCTCTCTCTCCCATCTCATTCACATCAAGATTCATTTTCAATTATTTCTATATACAGAAAATCAATTTAGTATACTGCTCCCTGGTGGTCTAGTGGCTAGGATTCGGTACTTTCTGTTATTTTTTTTATCTGCTTATATTTCTATCTTTGTGCTAATATAAAGAAATACAGGTTTTTTAAATTACTTTTCAAAAAAGTTTTTAAGATTTGTTAATTTGAAAGGTGTATCACTAGAAAAAGAGGGAGAGAGAGGGAGTAGAAGAGGGAGAGGAAGAGGGAGAGGGAGAGGGGGAGAGGGAGAGGGAGAGAGGGAGGAAGAATGAATTTCCATTCACTGATTCAGTCCCCAAATGGCTACAACAGCCAGGACTGGTCCAGGCCAAAGTCAGGAACGAAGAACTCCATCCTGGCTTCTCACATGGGTGGCAGGGTCCAAGCACTCAGGCCATCTTCCACTGCCTTCCCAGCTGCACTAGCAGGAAGCTAGATCAGCCGCAGAACCAGGACAGGAACTGGCACTCTGATATGGGATGCTGCAGTAGCTTAATCCACTGCCCCACAACATCATCCCCAATAAGTACAGTCTTGTTAATATAATATCGAGTAAATACTGACATTTAATAATGTAAGTCTGTGCATCATTGTTCTTCAAGAATGTCTTGGCTATTATTGGCCTTTTGTATTTCAGTATACATTTTCAAATGAACTTGTCAATTTTAGCACAGACAAGAATAGCAGAGTTTTATTGGGTCTGCACTCAATATATAAACTGATAAGTGGTAGCTTTACAACTTTGAGTCTTCTATGTACATGGTATATCCCTCATTAGGCTTTCTTTAATTTCTCTTAATTACTCTTTATAACTTTCTTAAAACCTCTTAAATA
Source organism: Oryctolagus cuniculus (assembly GCF_964237555.1). NCBI lineage: Eukaryota > Metazoa > Chordata > Mammalia > Lagomorpha > Leporidae > Oryctolagus > Oryctolagus cuniculus. Next base: position 38,356,023 of record NC_091442.1, read on the forward strand.
TCTTTCATTAAGTTTATTCCTAAGTATTTGATTATTTTTGTACTATTTTAAATAAAGTGATTGTCACATAGAAGATGGCCAAGAACACAAATAGTACACAGATTTAGCTTAGGGTATCAACACTGATAGATTTTTTTAAAAAGATTTATTTATTTTACTTGAAAGACAGAGTTACAGAAAGGCAGAGGCAAAGAGAGGGACGTTTTTCATTTACTGGTTCACTCCCCAAATGGCCATCAATGGCTGGACCTGGGCCAATCCAAAGCCAGGAGCCTGAAGCTTCTTCCGGGTCTCCCACATTGGGGGCAGGGGCCCAAAGACTTGGGCCATCCTCCAATGCTTTCCCAGGTGCATTAGCAGGGAGCTGAATTTGGAACTGGAGCAGCCAGGACTTGAACCAGTGCCCATATGGGATGCCAACACTGCAGGCAGCAGCTTTACCTGCTATGACATAGTGCTGGCCCCTATACCCACTGTTTAAAGTGTTGCATTGAAAACTGTGAAGAGAAACCCTAGCTCTGTAAGAAATATCCATGTTTAGAACATAAAGTCTGCCCTGGTCTCAACAGTGAGGATGGTAGAACTGTGGATCTGCCATCCTGAAATAAGGAAGACATTCTATGTAGCTCCAAAATGGAAAACCAGGGGGTGGAAGTTACGAAGTGGCCATTTTTTAAATACATATAAGCAACATCTTGTTCACTAGAATTATTTTTAAGTGGCATGGACTGTCTTCTAAGCAGGAAATTTTCCATCTTTAGAACCTTACAAGCAGAAACTGGATGGCCATTTTCCAGTAACCCTGCAGTTGGGGCTCCTGCATCAAATGTGCGGCTGAATTAGAAAATAAATATATTGTTACGACACTATACAAACTCAACTCCTTAATTTCATGAGGTGGAGAAGGGTAAACATCAAATGAACTTTTATAATGAGAAACATCTGTGTTTATATGACTATCAAGTGCTAGAGATGGTTGTAGTCCATAAAGCTCCGCTGTTTGTCAGTCTGATTTGGGGCACATCAAAACCTCTGATTTGTTTAATGTAAGTTTCAGTATTCATTGAATTATCTTTGTTGTCTTTTCTAGCTTTGCCATTTAAAGACACCAACTTTACAAATCAACATCCTTGGGGCTGGCATTGTGGCACAGCAGGTTATGTCACAGCTACAATACCGGCATCCCATTTGAGCACCGCTGGAGTCCTGGCTGCTCCACTTCTGATCCAGCTCCCTGTTAATCTATTCGGGAAAGCAGCAGAAGATGGCCCAAGTGCTTGGGCCCCTGTCTCCCATGGTGGAGATGTGGATAGAGTTCCTGGATTCTGGCTTTGGCCTGACCCAGTCGCAGCTGTTGTGGCCTTTTGAGGTGGTAAACCAAAGGAGGGGAGACATTTTCTCTTCCTTTCTCTTTGTCTCTGTCTCTGTCTCTCTTTCTCTCTCTCTACCTCCCTCCCTTTCTCCTTCCTCCCTCTCTCTGTAACTTAGCCTTTCAAGTAAAATAAATCTTTAAAAAAAAATAATCAACATCTGGCCGGTGCCATGGCTCACTTGGCTAATCCTCCACCTGCGGTGCTGGCACCCTGGGTTCTAGTCCCAGTTGGGGCGCCGGATTCTGTCCCAGTTGCTCCTCTTCCAGTCCAGCTCTCTGCTGTGGCCCAGGAAGGCAGTGGAGGATGGCCCAAGTGCTTGGGCCCTGCACCCCATGGGAGACCAGGAGAGGCACCTGGCTCCTGGCTTCGGATGGGCGCAGCACACCAGCCATGGCGGCCATTTGGGGAGTGAACCAATGGAAAAAGAAAACCTTTTTCCATGTCTCTCTCACTATTAACTCTGCCTGTCAAAAAAAAAAAAAAATCAACATCCTTATAACACAGGATAGAAAAGTACACAAGAGATGGAAGACACTTAGTCAATGAGCTCCAAACAAAAGCACACGCTGATGCTCCTATTCACATCTCATGCTACATTGCATATGGTCTTAATCCTTTCCTCTCATGTCAAGTCCTACACATGATAGAACAAGCTTGAGTTCCCGATCACTGTTTATAGAATGGCTACCATTTAGATTTCTTATGTATAAAAATGCTTTATCACATTAAAACTTTGAGATTTGGTGTTTCATTTATTATTGCAGCAAGAAATAAAAAACACAGAGTTTCATGTTTTTAGACTCATTTTCCTCTGGCCGCTTCACTGTAAATATGAATCAAGTGAAATGTTAATGTAAAACATGCAAAGTATGGCCCAGGCATGAAGGTGGAGGGGGAGTTCTTGGTCAGTAACTCTGGATCCACTCCTTGCTCTGGAAAAGATCTGAGTTTGGCTCAGGTATTTGATTTGGGCAGGGCCAAGTGGACAGAATGAGGTCTGAACACAAATTTTAAAACTCACCCAAATGCTTCAAGCTTTCACCTTTCTTATTCAATATGGTATTGGGAATCTTTGCAAGGGCAGTTAATCAAGGAAGAAATTAAGGGCATGCAAATGGTAAAGAGAGAATCAAAACACCTATGTTTACAAATGACAGAATTTTATACATAAAAATACCTAAATACTCCACAAAACACCTGTCAGAATTGATAAATCAATTCAGTAAAGTTTGATAATAGAAAAATCAACATACAAAAGTTACATTTTTATACGAGTAATGTACTTGCTCAAAGAGAAATCAAGAAAGCAATCCCTGTCACGATGGTTACAAAAAACGTATATTTAGGAATAAATTTAACTAAAGATGTCAATGATCTCTACAGTGAAAACTGTAAAATACTAATGAAAGAAATTACAGAAGACACACACACATACACACACACACAGAAATGGAAAGGTATTCCATGTTCATGAGTTGGAAAAATTTAAATTGTTCAAATGACAATACTACTCAAAACGTTCTACAGATTCAATGCAAGGCTCATCAAAATACTAATGACATTCTTTACAGAAATAAAAAAATTCTAAAATATTCATATGTGAATAGAAAAAAAAACCAGAATAACCAGAACAATCATAAGTGAAAAAAGAAAAGCTGGAGGCATCGGTTTCTGACTTCAAAGCCATAATTAAGACAGCATAGTACTGGCACAGAAACCAATGGAACAGAATAGAGAACACAGAAAGTAATTCACATACGTACAGACAAGTGATTTTTGAAAAACGTGCCAAGAATGTACACTGGAAAAAGAAAATTGTCTTCAATAATTGACACTGGTAGAACTGGACGTACATCTCATAGCATATAGAAAAATCAACACAAAGCATCAAGGACCTAAGTGTAAGACTTGAAATTAGATCAAAACATATAGGAAACACCTCAAGACAATGGTGGAGGTAAAGATTTTTTTGGATAAGATGCCAAAATCACAGCCAATCAAAGTAAAAATAGACAAACGGTATTATATCTAAGAAGCTGCTGCACCACAAAGAAAATAATCAGCAGAGTGAAGACAACATTGACAAAATGTGAGAAAATATTTACATAATTTTCTCAAAATAAAGGATTAATAACGAGAATATACAACTAATTCAAGCAACGCAATAGAAAAAAAATAATTCAAAATTATTAGGAAATGACAAAGGATCTGAATAGATACTTCTCAGAAGAGGATGAATATCCAATAAACATATGAATAAATGTTCAATACCTCTATCAGGGGAATGTAAAAAAAACAAACACAATAAGATGTCCCCTCACCTTAGAATAGATATTACCAGAAAGGCACTGGGGCCAGTGCTGTGGCTCAGAGGGTAAAGCTGCTGCCTGCAATGATGGCATCCCATATGGGTGTATGAGTCCTGGCTGCTCCACTTCCTATACAGCTCCCTGCTAATGTGCCTTGGAAAGCAGTGGAAATTGCCTAATGGGAGACCCAGAAGAAGCTCCTGGCTCCTGACTTTGGATTAGCACAGCTCCAGTTATTGAGGCCATTTGAGGAATGAACCAGCGGATAGAATATCTGTCTCTCCTTCTCTCTCTCACTGTAACTCTGCCTTTCAAATAAATAATTAAATAATACATTTTTTTAAAGGTGCAGCAACTTAAGCCACCACTTATGACTCCTGGTTCAAGTCCAAGCCACTTACTTCTCACCTAGCTTCCTGTTGGTACACCTGGAAAGCAGCAGATGATGTCTCAAGTACTTGAGTCCCAGCTATCCACATGAAAGACCTGGATGGAGTTCCCGTAGCTGGCTTCAGCCTGGCCTGGGCTAGGCTATTGTGGCCAACTAGGGAATTAGCCAGCAAATAAAACGTCTCTGTCTCTGCCACTCTGCCTTTTAAATAAATAAATACATAAATATATTAAAAATGTTTAACATCACACAGTGAATGGAAATGCTCACTAACCTGATTAATCATCACATATTGAGTACATGTATTGAATTATCACACCCATAAATAGGTATACTCAAAATAATTATACACTTTTCTTTAATAAAATGGCAGAGATATCGCTTCTCGGCCTTTTGGCTAAGATCAAGTGTAATAAAATGGCAGAGATAAACTATGCTAGCTTTGTCTTTTTAATGCACTTACTTGCCAAAATAAAGTTGCCAATTTAAAAACCAATGTTCCACATTGGCCACCTATTACACACAGATCCAAGAGCAAGAGGCCTTCCCGACACTACAGCACAGGGGTCAGTTACACTGACAACTTTGCTCCCATACCACCCTTCTGCCACTCCATTTCTCATCCCTGAGAATCATGACCCCTAAAGATGACAACTTTTTCCCTTGTATTTGATTAAGGAATTACTTCACATAGCACAATTAATTAAAAATGCCTAGCCTTTGTCCTAATCCTTATCCTAAAGACAAATATTTGCTTGCTTTTTCCACTTAATACATCCTGAAGCTCTTTCAATGCCAGCAGAGACGACTCACGCTGTTTTTAAAAAATTTTACATAATTTTTCTTATCTGAAAGGCAGAGAAAGGGAGAACTAGAGAGTGAGAGGTCTTTCATCCCCTGGTTCACTCACCAAATACCCCCAATAGCTGGGACTGCACCAGGCCAAAACCAGGAGCCCAGAACTCATTCTGGGTCTCCACTGTGGGTGGCAGGAACTCACTGCTACTTTCCAGGGTGCACATTAGCACAAAACTGGATAAAAAGTGGAGTAGCCAGAATCAGAACCAGGCAGGTGTCTCAAGCAGGATGCAGGTATCTCAAGTGGCAACTTAACTTCTACATCAAACACTCGCCCCTCACCCTCTTTTTGAACAGCTGTATACTATTCCACAGCATGAATAAACAATAGTTCATTTCCATACTATATAATGAGTATGGGTTATCCTCAATAATCTACTACAAATATGCTACCACAAATATCCGTGTATATATATCATTTTTGTATGTGTATAAATATATACTTAAAAAATTTTTTTTACTTATTTGAAAGACAGAGTTAGAGAGAGAGGTAGAGCCAGAGAGAGAGAGGTCTTCCATTCCACTGGTTCACTCCCCAAATGACCGCAATGGCCATAGCTGAGCTGATCCGAAGCCAGGAACCAGGAGCTTCTTCTGAGTCTCCCACGCAGGTGCAGGGGCCCAAGGACTTGGGCCATCTTCTACTGCTTTCCCAGGCCATGGCAGAGAGCTGGATCAGAAAAGGAGCAGTCAGGACTCGAACCAGAGCCCATATGGGATGCCAGTACTGCAGGCTGGGGCTTTAACCCACTGTGCCACAGTGCTGGCCTCAATGTATGTAACTATATTTTTAAGATAAACTCCAAGAAGGATGTTGCTGAGTTAGAGGGCAAATGAACATGTAATTTTGATAGGTATTGCCAAATTGTCCCAGCAATATTTGAGGTAACTAGTTCAATAGTACATTAAAGTTTTAGGCATTTTCTTAACCCAAAACACAGAGCACCCCACAGCAGGTGGAAGGCACAAATGAGGGCATCTTCTCCAGAAAATTCTAGCTGCATTTCACTGTGGACTCCACTTTACCAGACCCCATATTTTTTTTCTCTTCTTTTTTCTTTGCCAGGCAGAGTTAGAGAGAGAGAGAGAGAGAAAGGTTATAGACAGTGAGAGAGAGACAGAGGGAAAGGTCTTCCTTCCGCTGGTTCACTCCCCTAATGGCCACTATGGCCGGCGTTGCGCCGATCTGAAGCCAGGAGCCGGGTGCTTCCTCCCAGTCTCCCATGCGGGTACAGGGACCCAAGCACTTGGGCAATCCTCCTCCGCTGCCCTCCCGGGCCACACCAGAGAGCTGGACTGGAAGAGGAGCAACCAGGACTAGTACCCAGAGCCCAAACTGGGACTAGAACCCAGGGTGCCAGCACAGCAGGTGGAGGATTAGCCAAGTGAGCCATGGCGCTGGCCCAGACTCGTATTTTTTTAAGGGAACCGTATTTTTTTTTTTAAAGAATTTTTGATCTAACCCAATACTCTTCATTTGTCACATGTGGAAACATGACCCTAGAAAGGGGGACTTATTCAAGGCCATGGGGGAAGTTAGTAGTAGGACCAGGGCCAGCACCTGATATCCTGCCCTCAGTTCATTGAACTGCCACTGCTCCTGAAGGGAGGAATAAAGGAACTCAAAGATGCCCTTTCTCTGATTTCCAGAACTTGTGAATATGTTGCTTACATGCAAAAGATGCTTTGCATATGCGATGAAGGTTATAGACGCTGAAACAGGGAGATTAGCTTGGGTTTTGCAGATGGGTCCAATATAACCACAAGAGCCTTTCAAAATGAAGAACCTTTTCTAGTACTGTAATCAGAAGACATGAATAGGAAAGATGAGGCACAAGGAGATGAGTCAGAGACACGGAGCATCAGAATGCCTCTATCGAGGCACTCCTGATTTTACAGATGGAGTGGAGAAAAGGACCAGGAGCCAAGGAATGTAGTTCAAAGCTTAAAATAACCCTTAGCACAGCCCGCAGGGAGATGGGGATCTCAGCCCTACAACCTTACAGAACTGCATATCTACCAATGTGAATGATTTGGAAACAAATCCTCCCCTAGTGCTTCCCAAAAGGAATGCAGCCCCGTCAACCCCTTGATTTTGATTTTGACTTTGGCTTGTGGGAGCTAGGGCAGAGAAACCAAGCAGGCCTTCCAGACTGCAGACTTGCAGAACTGTGAGATATAAATTTGTGTTGTCCTAAGCTGATGAATTCATAGTAATTTGTTATGTCAGCAACAAGAAACTGATACACACCTTCACACTGTCTCTTCCACGTCACCATGAAGAACCTTCATTTCTGCGGCGAGCAGACATTTATTGAGGGACAACTCAGTGCCAAGCACCCAGGAGACCCGGCTGCAGGTACTGACTGAATGACACAGAAACCCGTTTTCAGGAGCTTACTTTGAAATGGAGGCACTTACACCAGAGTAATGTTCTCAGACCTACGGTAGATTAGGAAATGCTAAGTTCCAGGGAAAAAATACAGCAGAAGGGGGCTCTGGAGTGCTGGGAGGATTGTGGTGAGGCGGATACACAGGGACAGACTTACTAGGAAGGTATCATTCACGTAAAGAGTTGAGGAGATGAGGAAGGAGCAAGCTCATGGAGAAGTGCTTTCCAAGGAGGGAGGCGAAAGCACATGTAATGGTTCTGAGACGGGAGGATGTCTGGGCTGCACAGAAACAGCAAGGAAGCAAGGATGACTGCAGCAGCCTGGGCAAGGCAAAGAGTAGGGCATGCGTCAGAAAACAAGGGGGAGCCCGTCCCAAGGCCTGTAAGGTGTGCCAGAAGGCTTGGAGCAGAGGGATGCCATGAGTTTACTCCTGCAGGCTGCCAGTGGATGACTGCCTGTCAGGGCGAGAGTGGAAACAGGTAGAATAGAGAAGAGCATATTGTAAGAACTCAGGTCAAAGACTATCTAGATGGTGGCAAGCCACTGTTAAAATCAGGATACACTTTGAAGGCGAGCCAGTGGGATCTGTTGTTGGGTTTGTTGTAGGGCAAGAGAAAAAAGTAAAGATCCACAGATGTCAGATTAGCGGCCCCCAACAAGTCTTGCCTCTGATATGAATGGCCTTATGCAGTCCCCTCCTCTTGAATCTGGGCTGAACCAGGTGACTTAGCATTAAATGTGGTAAAAGTGATGACAGACCAGTCTCAATGGAAATCTTAAAAAGGCCAGCAGCTTTTGTTTTTGTGCTCCTAAGGGCCTTAAGCTGCATGTGTAGAGATGGCCTCTACACACATGTGGAGACTACATGGAGAAAGAAGGGAGCTCAGACATCCCTGTGTCCCCGCTGAGCCCAGCCCCCAGCTCACCTTCCAGCCAAGCACAGCACATCAGTGTCTACCAGCAAGGGCAGCAGAAAAACCACGGAGGGAAGCCTGAGCAGTTCACAGAACTACGGGCAACTAAAGTAGTTGTTGAAGCCACTAAGGTTTGGGCTGATTTGTGACTGAGCCATAAATACACGAAACAGATGACCTCAAGAGTTTTGGCCACAGCACTCAGAAGGGTGGAGTTATCATTAACCAGATGTGAAGAGAGCTAGTCAAGAGGTTTAGGGGAAGAACTTGGGTGGGAAAATTAAAATCTTACCTCTTATACATGGAAAAGAGAACATGTCAGTCTTAATCTATTAGAGGACATCCTCTATTACTAGGTTATCCAAGGCCAGAAAAAAAGCCATTTTAGGAGTCACTTAGTTCTTTAAATGTTTTGCTTTCATTTGGATTCTAAGGACAGGACTAATATATTTGTTTTCCTCTATTAAAATATATTTTCCAACACATTGCTTAGAAGTGAAAACAATGCTTTCTTAATAGCTTATTAGCTAAAAATTGTGAATCTAGTTATATATATATGTATATATATATATTTAACCGACACACAGTAATTGCATGTATTTATGGAGTACAGTGTAACATTTCATCTTATTTATGCAGTCTGTAATAGTCAGATCAGAGTGACTTGCCTGTCACCTCATAAGGGTAATTCTTTGGAAGTACAACATAATAGTGACAGCAGAGTTTAAAAGAATTGTTATGACATTTTTCTTTCCAGCTTCTGAAGCTCTGTTGACAATCAGAGAAATTCCCTGGCAGTTCAAGGCAGAGAAACCCTCCTCAGTGTTTCTGGTTTTGCACACTGTGATTTCAGGGCTTTGGTGGTTGCACCACGTAAAGGAGAAACCACTGAGCTCACTTTCCCTTCCCAGCTTTCCACAACTGGTCACGGTGAACCACCTTGGGCTTGGCTGCTGGTGTTCTGGAAGCTGAGTGTGTCGCCTTGGAGAGCAGCCCTTGCCAATTTTAGATTTAATCCTTCCTGTGGCCATACACTTTCAAGACAGCAGCGTGTGGAAATGAAAAACTGCCTGGTCAATTTGGTCGGCCTGTGATCATAGACATCTGATCATAGACATCTGGACTAACTGTGGACTTGAACCCAAATGAAGTGTTGGGGAAAGGCAGTGTATTCCTTAAAAATTCTTAATGTTCCAGAACAAATATTAATATACAAGGATTAATTTTATGTTGCCAAGCTGCCATTCATTCCCACTTATAGTTCATTCCATTCACTCACCCATACCTCCTTCCCCTGGTTAATCAGCTTCTGGGAAAGTTAAGAATAGAACCAAAGTAAAACAAATTAACCATACACAGAGGGGTTCATTTCCTGTGGGCTCCAACTTTTCTTGGGCCAGTTAATTTCTTGGGAGAGAGAAGCGGCTACCGTCTAGACTTCCTATGGAGGTCTTCCACTCAGGACTAACCACTGAGATCTTCAGTTGTGCAGGGAGAGGGCTTCATAGCACAAAGCAACTCGATGTTTTAATGTTGACAGAATTTATTTAGAATACAGTTGATGTGTTTGAATTTATACACATTTGGTTTTAAGAAAAATGCTGGGATGCATTTTAAAAAGTTAATCGTGATACACTTATGTTATGGACGCCCAGGCTTGAGATGGCATTGTGGAGATGGGCATCCCGGTGCTGTTTGTGACATGGGACACTGCCACACACTCTTTCAGTCTCTTCAAATCTCTTAAAGTCACGATGTGCTTTTTTCTGGTCTCTTCCAGCAGTCTGGTGCCTGTTAACCTTGAGTTGGTTGTAAACGTCACAGACTTCTGTGGCAGATTCAGCCTTACCACTTGGGGAAAAGCACAATCAGATGTTACCACTGAAAATGGTTCACCAGGAGCCTGTCAGAGGAGGACAGGCCCCAGTAGGGTACACAGATTGGCGAGCTCACCAGAGCTTTATGGCCAATACTACGTGGAATTCCACTTAAGTACCCCCACAACCAACCAAAACAAGGAGTTCAGCACAAGCAGTTCATCTGGGAGGTCAGTCCAGGAAATAAAGACAGAGGAATTGAGAAGGGTAAAAGAAAGGGAAGAAGGCCTCTACAAGGCGTAGTAATAACCAGCCACCTCAGGGGACAGCATATCTGAACTCCTGAGTGAAATCTCTGATAAACAGTGTAAAACATATACCTTCGGATGTTCCCACCCAAGTACAAGGGAGCGAGTCTCTTTGCTCGCCAATTTCTCTTCTTCCTTTGTGTGGAGCTGATTCACAGAAGTACTGATTTTCAGCACTTTCACCTCATGGTGCACAGAAACAGAGCAGCTTTCGATGTTGAAATCACTCTGATCTGAGCAGCTTTCCATAGTTCTGGAAAGAGTTAATTTTTTTTCATGTATATTCCAATTTTTCAAAAGCATGGATTACTTTTGCATTGAGAGTGAATTGAGTTCTCAGCTCCTGGCTTTGGCCCAGTGTTGTGGGCGTGTGGGGAATGAACTTCTGGATGATATCTCCCTCTCTCTTTCGTGTGTGTGTGTGTGTGTATCTCTCTGTCTCATAAATAATTTTTTTTTAATTTTAAGAGACTGCACAACACAATTCCAAATTCAGAATAAAGCCAGTGCTTCTCCAGATCATCCCTTCTTCACTCTCTCCCTCAATCCAGAGTAATTCTGATTATCTTCAGGGAACTGGTATGCAATGTTATCACTCTCAAATACAGAAGAGAACTAGGAATTAGGCAAAAATGTGTTTAAGTAGTACAAAGAGATGTTCCCAAACACATAAACCAACATTCATTCACTTTACCAAATACAAAACATTTAGGGCTCATCTATACATTTTGTATACAATCATAACAGATGTTGAGATCTGAATTCAAATTTACATTTAGAAGTGGCAATTAAAAGACAAGAAAGGGTCTGTCACAGGCAGATACACCAAGGGTAGGTAGAAGCGGCAGAGCTAATAAAAGAGACAAAGTGCTAACAACAAAGCCTTGACCAGGCCACCGTGTGTCCTCGGTCAGCAAAAGCACTACATGTGCCTTGAAGGACAATACATACCCCCTGCTTCCTCACAAAGCCCTGAAGATGTCCTGTTTCTAAACCTAGACTGGGGAAGAGTAAAGAATCCAGAACAGGCTTAATTATACTCACGAGAACAGATACCCAATCTCAGCTCTTAAAAAAGCAATCAAGGGGCCAGTACTGTGGCGTAGCAGGTTAAGCCACCATTTGCAGCACCAGCATCCCATACAGGTGCTGGTTCAAGTCCTGGCTGCTCCACTTCTGATCCAGCTTCCTGCAAATGTGTCTGGGAAAGCTGTGGAAGATGGGACAAGTACTTGGACCCCTGTACCCATGCCAGAGGCCTAGAAGCTGCTTGCTCCTGGCTTCGGAATGGCCCAGCTCTGGCCATTGCGGACATTTGTGGAGTGAAACAGTGGGTGGAAGATCTCTCTATCTCACCCCTCTCTCTTGGTAACTCTGCCTTGCAAATAAATAAACATTTATTTATTTAAAATATTAAATATGAATTAAGTATTTATTTAAAAAAACAACAAAAAAGCAATCAAATGTAGCCATACAGATAGCATCAACCATGTTAAAAGGGGGGACCTTATAATACAGATACAGAATCTTGGTGATATAAGCCAAACAGAGAAGACGATTATCTTCCTACCCGTTTCTACATCTCCTACTTTTGAGTAAAATGAAGTTGATTTTACATCCATCAGTAGTATCCTCTGGTTGCAGTATCTGATCTTTAACATCTGATCTTACGATGGAGGAACTTATATAATTCATTGCATTTTAATCTCCACGATTCTAAATATCATCACGGTTGTTGTTGTTTGTTCTTTTGCCTCTTGGCTTCACGATACTTCTCAAACAAACAAAAAGGTATTTAGAAATTTGGAGAATAAAGTCTTGCCAAGCTGTACTTAGAGTGGCTGTGCTTTTATACTGACCAGTTTTTAAACTCTTCATAAAAGTCATCTTTAACAAGCTCAAACTTTTAAACATGAATGGAATAAAATCAAAAGGAGATGAAAGAGATGGCATTCCTGGTGAAATAGGTCAGAGTATTTTCAGACTCCGAAGTGTCCTGATAGTTTTATATGATCCAGTCCAGTTCCTGAAGAAACCCTGCCGACAGGTAACAAGTCTTTGAAAGTTTTTGAAGCCAAAGTCTCCCCATCAGCCAGCCCATCTCTTCCTAAGTTTTCAGTCTCATTAGGAATGAGAAACAGATACCATGGCACCAACCTGTCTACAAGACACCGCGAGAGAAATGTAATTGCCTGTAGGAGGAATATAAATCAGCAACTCTCAAATCATTCATATTTACACCCACTCCATTTTGGTTGCTTTTCCTTTATAATTTGGTCATACATCAATGTCAAGTGTATAATTTCATATGGTGCTTTATCAGTTACTGCCCAGAGCCATGATTATATAGTGCAGGGGAACTTCTTCCCCCCAAGTAAGTCTATCTTTAGTATCTTCTTGATAACCACTTCTTACATAAAAAAAATCAAAAGGAAAGTCTTGGTTTTCTTATGTGGCTCCAGAGTCCCTAAATATAGCATTTAGAACCAATTTATCTACTGAAACCATCCAGCTTTTAGCAACCACCACAATTTTTCCAAACAAAATATTCTTACTTCTTTCTTTTGTTACTTTTATCAGATTGAAATTGAAATGTTTGGGATTTCCAAATTGACCATTCAATCGTGTACTAAGTTCAACTTTCATCTTGCTCCTGTCTGGATATAAGACTGGATTTTGAATCATCAGAACAGCGAAATGGATTAATGGCAAGATTTCTAGAAGAAGTCTTTTCAAAAAAATTTTAAAAGAAAGTCAATGACCTAGGATTCAAAAGATAATTTATTAGTCTGAGAACAGAAGTCACACTCTATACCCAGTAATATGCTTCTTTTATTTTTGTGCCTTTATCTTAAAAATATATTTAAACAAGAAACAAAGGTAATATTGAATTTTCTCATAAACTTTGCTTTCTTATTTACAGTGTTACATTGTAAACAGCATTCCATTATACACAAATTAAGGACTGTGCATTACTGTATGTTCTCTTTACATATTCATTCATAATATAGTACATATAGCTCATAACTATGCAATATTTAAGCTTAGAAAAGCTCGAGGAAAGAAGTACAAACTTTATCAATAAGACTATTATTTAAAAACATTCTGAGCTTAATTCTCTGCTAGATTGTTTCACTGAAACCATTCTTTGTTAAAGAAAAATGCCCCATATGAGGGATGAGAACAGTTTAAGTTACCACTGGCTCCACTTAAACTGGTTAACAAATAAAAACACCTTATTACTTATTACTGCTTTTAAATGGAGCACTACCACTGTCAAATCATTTAAACAAGTAGGTTTACTCTTCATTTCAGACACATTACATCAAAGACAGTTGGTACCTCTTTATGAAATAAAAAAAGTTTTCTGCAATTTCAGATTTTACTTGTAAACAGTTAAAGCACATATTTTGTAAAGACAATTGTATCATTCCTGGTCTTAGGTTACACAATGAGGAGTCTCTATTTCATCAGGGGAGAAGCAAGTACACACACTGCACACACATACACACACACACACATTCCCGCTCACCTGCTAGAGGCCCATGCGTCACTAAGCGTGAACTACAGCAGCACTTGTGTCTCGAGCGGAACACGAGGTTGCTATCGGAATTATAAAATAACGAAGATAAAACACCCCACTTCAGTTAAAAACCCCAAAAGCTCAGGTTCTGAAACGGCTTTCGGTTGCTTCCTTCTCAGCCTGAGCAGTCAGTTCACTGGGCTTTCCAGGCGGCAAACCCCACCTTCGATGGCCACCGACTGTCCTGCCACTGCACCGGGAGGGAGTCTTGAAATGTGAGTCTGCAGAGGAGACAGGAGAACATCAGAGGTGCCAGCGGTGTCCTCCCATGTCCAAGAAAGGTGGCGGAAACAGTAGTGCATCACATTGTTACTTGACTTCTGAGCATCCACAGAATGTGAGGAAGGTAACAGTTGGGTATGGAAAGATCCTATCTGTTCACATGGCTCCAGGACCTTTTATGAGCAGCTGCCAGATGCCTGGCATAGCACTAGTATACAAAATGGTAATGGTTTTCAATGTGAATATTGAGCATATTCCAGTCATCTGAAAACGAAAAATTTATCTACATGTTGTCCTATAAATATTCAAAGCAACTGAGAATATTTAATTCATGTCTATTTAATCCTTAAGGGATTTAAGTAGCTTACAGAAATTCACATTTCAATTACCTAAAGTGAAGAAGTGAGAAAAAGGAAAAATAAGAATTTATAAAATGAGCGCAGGTGTAAGGCTAACACAAAATCTAGCCTAGGGATAATGCTGTGGTGCAGTAGGTTAAAACTCTGTCTGCGATGCCCGCATCCCATATGGGTGTCAGTTTGAGTCCCAGCTGTTCCTCTTCTGATCCAGCTCTCTTCTAAGGACTGGGAAAGCAGTAGAAGATGGCCAAAGCACTTAGGCCCCTGCACCTGTTTGGAAGACCCGGAAGAAGCTACTGGCTCCTGGCTTCAGATTGGCCCAGCTCTGGCCACTGCGGCCACTTAGGGAATGAACCAGTGGATGGAAGACCTTTCTCTCTGTCTCTCCCTCTCGCTATCTGTAACTCTACCCCTCAAATAAAATCTTAAAATAAAAAAAAAAAAATACTAGCCTAAGAGTTCAGTACCAACCCTGGAAGACTGGAAGAAGACTGTTGCCCTGTCTCTCCATCCTCTGGTAGCCAGGATCAGGTAGGTGGCTGATGTGGTGCACAGGATCATAGCAAACCAACTGCTCAGAGACCAATCATTCCTGGAGCTTTGGCCAGGCAGCCATTATTCTTGTAGTTCTTCACGCAGAACCAGCTACACAACACGGAGTCTTGTAGAGCTGAGTATTACGACACCACTCCAAAGAGGCTGGGGCCAGAAGCGCAAGTGGAAGACAGTAAATGCTAATCCATAAGGAGCCAGGATGCTGTCAGCCAGTAATTCCTTTTTTTTTTTTTGGTATGGGGGTTTATCTGGTTTAATCTAGGGATAAATATTGGAAGTCTGTAAGAACATAGGGACTACACAACCTTCAGTTAATCCTCTCTAATTCTATTTCTCTAAACAAGCTTTTCCTAAGGACTGCGCCCTGTGAGTTCAAACCCATGGATTGAGGTTGTTAGATGCAGCTGGTGAGTTAGCCAATCTAAGATAGCATTGATAGCCTTTTTTTTTTTGACAGGCAGAGTGGACAGTGAGAGAGAGACAGAGAGAAAGGTCTTCCTTTTGCCGTTGGTTCACCCTCCAATGGCCGCTGTGGCCAGCGCGCTGTGGCCAGCACATCGCGCTGATCTGAAGCCAGGAGCCAGGTGCTTTTCCTGATAGCCTTTTATGCAACTAAAAATGAAGAAGTGTATGTTTTAGATGGGCTATTAGGTAACGACTTCTAGTTTGAGGGTAGACACTCTTAAGCAGAAGAACTTAAGATGCTTTCACAACTATTTAATTAGCAAACCACTTCTACCATCAGTGGGAACTAATGAGAATAATGCCTGAAAATGATATATGAAACAAACAGCAGCCATATCCATTTTGGATAATCTCTGTTCATTCCTTGCTGTGTGCACCTCCTTTACTGTGATTCCTTCATATATATATATGAAGGAATATATATATATATATATATATATATATATATATATATATATATAGGCTGTTTCTGAAGCAAAGATCTTGATTAAGTCACCCATTTAACCTTGAAGCTCCCTTGGATTCAATAGCACCCATCTGAGCATTTCTCAGCAGTATAACTCATGGTTTTGGTTTATTTTTGAGTGTTTAGGTCACTATAACTGAAACTCACTCAGAGGCAGGAACTTGCCTTACACCTCAATACCCCCTATATCTGTCAAAGAACTTGATGGAGGCACACTCAGGAAATGTTTGCTGAGTGGATAAGTGACTGAAGCACACATTTCAAGACTATGCTTGTGTGCATAGAAATATAGAAATTATCTCAAGTGACCAGTTTGGTTAAAAAGACAATCAGACTAATTTGCCATAATAAGATTCTTCTTGGTTTTTTCTATTTCATAATTTTGCTTTAAGTGAGCAAAATGTTTTATGCCATAGGACCAAAAAAATAGAATTTATTTCTTTATTAGAATAGTTATACAATCTTATGTTAGCAAACAATAGATCAGTATTTATCAAGACAGGGGAAAAAAGAAATGCAGAGATTCAAGAACACTTTCTTCTCTTCAACTTTAGTAACAGAAGCAGGACTGTTCTTATAATGATCGGCTCCTCACAATAATTAATGTTGTTTTAAGCAAGTGGATGCTGAGATGAGGGGTCGCACACTGGGCCCTCAAGAACACCTTTAGGTTTTTCATCATCTTAACCCATTAGTGCACAACACCAGGCTCAGGAGAACACTCTTAACTTGGTTCTACACATGGGGCTGCCCAAAGAAGGCAATTTCTTCTAGGTTCCCAGAGCACACAATGTTCACTGTGTGAACAATCCATTTCGTTTCCAGAATTATGGCTGGGTCCAAGCCAAAGAGAGATCACGTCTGACAGTCATACCTCCAGGAGACAGAATATCAAAGGATCACTCAGTTCTTGCACTAGAGCCTGTCACAACCCAACAGAAATTGGTGGTGATGGACGTAGTGACCCCAGAAGCCTCTTTAGGAAGTGGCAGGCATCTGTTCATCTCACGGGGTAGCACCACCGTGGTGGACCACGCTAGGAACAGCAGCCAGAAGAGCATGATCTGGGCAGCTCTTCCAGGACTTCCTCCAGAACGAAAAAGTGGCCTTGTAGCTGAAATTCTCTGCTTTCTCGCTAATTCCCTGAGCAATACAGGCAGGACCCTTGAGGTTAACACTTCTGAAAAACTACCAGCTTGTAAAGTAAACTGTCTTTATAAAGCCAATACTCTTATGACTTTATCGCTTTAAAAAACCAAGTACATTTAGCTTGAAGATTTCAAAACAAGAAAGTTAAAGAAAAAGATATTTAAAAGTTACATAATTCCTTCCTATGCTAATCACAATCTAAGTAGCAGCTGAGATTTCCTATCACTTACACTCTCATTTGAACATCTTCTAAGACCACCATAGTGACTACTCTTGTGTGGTTTCTAGAAAAACCACAAGCACACAATTTAATTTTAAAAGTCTCAAAGCCTTTATTTAGTGGTTATATTTTAAGCCGCTGCCTCTCTACTCAACCTACAACCATCTTAGGAGATTTGATCAACGTCTTCTACAACAGTCAAGGGAAGATTCTCTTAAACAAGTCATTATCCTACTTTGGTGGAGTCAGAAAAACAAAATCGAGACAGAAACAATCTAAAAAGGGCTCTTGGAAATATTTTGCTCACTGGTTTCCTAATTCTGAGGGTTTGGGTTTCTTTTCTAAAAAAAAAAAATTTCTTTTAGAGAGCTTGAAGCAAATACTAGAGTCAAAGCAATACACACATTCACAAATAGAACAAATGATCATGGCAAAACACCTACCAGCAGACAGACTTATGAAACAGCACTTCAAGGGGCCAGTGCTGTGAGATACTAGGTTAAGCCTTCCTCTGTGGTGCTGGCATCCCATATGGAGTCCAGTTCAAGTCCTGGCTGCTGCATTTCCAATCCAGCTCCACACTGATGCCCTGGCAAAGCTTGGGCCCCTACACCCACATGGGAGACCTGGAAGAAGCTCCTGGATTCCGACCAGCCTAATCTGGTCATTCTGGTCATTTGGGGAGTAAACCAGTGAATGGAAGACCTCTCTCTCTCTGTCTCTCCCCTCTCTGTAACTCTGTCTATCAAATAAATTAAAAAAAAAAATCTTTAACAACAACAACAACAACAAAAAGAAATAGCATTTCCAAACAGAGTGGAGATGTTCTCATCAACCAATGGCTAAACAAGTACATAAAGCATACAACATATTCTAAAGCTAATCTGCACAGGCATCACAGTAACTGTAAGCAGGGATTGCAGAATTAGAATGTCTGGGGTTCTAGGTCTTATCTTCTACTTCCTGAACAAAAGCAAAACTACACTGCCCAGGCTTCTTTTAGTCAGGTGTACCTATATGAGTGAAATTGCTCCAGGGATCTAGGGTGATAGGCATTCCCACAAGACTGGCAGAAGATCTTCCTTTGGATCAATCTCTACTTTCTTTTTCTGATAATCTTGAGGCCTGTGAGATGGAATGAGTCTGGGACCCCAAAAGGAGAGCCTTTTGCCAGTGAGAAACACACTTTTATAGTATCTGAGCAACTCTATATTTAGGGGGTTGCTTATCACAGCAGCTCCTGGTATCATAAACAATACTGGTTCAATATAAGCCTCTAAGCTTACAGGTTGTGTGATCCCAGCTAGTTACTTACTAACCATCGTTTAGGCCTCCATATCTAAAAGTGAGGATAATAATACTATTTATCATAAAGTTGATAAGGACTATATGTGACAGGGCATGCAAAGAAAACATGTCTCCATAAGTGTTAGAGACTACTGTTGGAAAAGAAAACCACAGACATAATACAAAATATTGTGCAGCAAACTGCTATTAGAGTTTACAGGATATCCCAAAACTGATAAATTCTATCTGAAAAGTTTGGTCATCTGTAAAAATAGAATTAATTATTTTCATGAAAATTTAGTTGCATGCCAAAAGGTAAGGCAGAAGATAATGTTCATTTTCATATGAGCATTTTTGATGCTGCTGTTTTACCACTACTGATAAAAAGGAACTGCTGAGATTTACCAACTGGTGAGGGCTTGCATGTACCAGCATGCTATAACACTAACCGAAGGCTCAAAAATAATTAATTCAACAAGCTTGGGTGCCATAGAGAAAACCAAAAGGGTAGAATATTGGCAAATTACCTTCTCATAACATTGTAATGTCTTGGGGAAGACACATATAACCTTATGAAACAGTTGGAAAACCCATTAACAAAAGCATGGATATGAATCTGGGAAGACACAATTCAGATCACAACAGACAGAGGTCTTAAAGCAACAGAGAACTGAAGCCGACAAGGCCCCCCAGTAAGTCATACAGCTAAGTGCAGAGGCATGGACCAAAATATTTTCTGCTCTCTCCTTCATTCATTCATTCCTCTCCCTTTCCATTTGCCTCCTTACCATTCCTCACCCATGCACCACATTCCTACCTCAAGGCCACTATGTACTCTCCCTACAAAAAGTTCTTCCTTCCAATGTCAGTGTGGCTCACTCACTCAGTCCTGCCAGATCTTTACTCAAAATCTACTTTCTCAGAAATGTCTACCCTGCCCTGCATTTCATTATCACCACCCTTCAACACTGCATATAAGCTTAGTTTCACCAAATCACTGGGCTATTCTGTTTATTTTATTCATTGCCTGTCTTCTGGAGGAACACAAGCTCCCTGAGGACAGGGACATTAGCCTGCTTGTTCACTGTTGTCTTCCCTGAATGTCAACAAATGGCCTATACCTGGTATATGTATGTTTGTTAAGTGAATAATGGATTTTTTTAAAATGGGAGGTGAGAGTGGGACTTGAAAGAGAAAACTGCAAAGTAGATATTTGCTAGTTCTTACTTTTTTATAGTTTTGGATTATAGCTTTTAGGTTAGCTGTAAATTTTAGAAGACATTTGTATAAACTAAACAGTCAAGAAGATTTTGAAGTGGCAGACTTCAAATCTCTAGAACAAAGCCTATGTGTTTCCCAAAACTGATTAAAAAAAAAAAGTAGGAGCAATGTGATCTGACATGATCTGCTCATTTATCCAATCATTGCACTCAGCATGTATATTCTCCTCTTCCAGAGAGATATTATTGAAGATATCAGCCTTCAAGTGGTCAAGTGCAGGCTGTATGCTGGGCTTATCTGTTGTGTTATGCTGCATTAATGAAATTTTGATGAATTCTATGCTGGGAGGAATATGGAAAGCACTAAGGCAAACTTGTTTGTGTGGGCATTTTCCTTTTCTTAATCTTTTTCAAATTGTTGGGTCCTTGATAGATTGCATTTTTCATGCACTGACAGTATCATATGAACTTTCTTAATATAATCTGGAATTGTGTGTGTGTGTTTTATAGAATCAAAACTCATTTAAAAGGTTAAGCTTCTCTTCTATTTATTACCATGCTACTAGGGCAGTATAAAATTTGGAACTGTGAGCTGAGCACACCTTATATCCTTACATAGTGAATTCTGAATAGACATGGTAATACTCTCAGCTTTCTTTACCTAGCACAAACATGACAGACCTTAAATGAATGATCGGAGAGAGAAGGGCTGGGGAAGTGTGTCTGGTTAGCTTTTTATTATCTTGTTTCTATTGTGGGCTTTATTTTTCTGTTAATGAATTGAATAGGGAGATGCTGCTACGCACCATCAGTTTCCCAGAAGTCCCTTGTCCACCACATGCAAGAGCTGTCTTTCAAGGAGACACAACTTGTGAATGAGTATATCCTGGGCATTCTTTGTGTGCAGCAATTAAACTTTGGAATGTAATTAACTGCTGTAAAAATAACTTGGTCTTCAGACCTCATCCTGAAAGCAGATATACTCAACTAGTTGACAGGTTCACATGAGCCTTCTTAATACAGTGAGGAACAGTGAGTAAATTTCATAGGATAAAACCCCATTAACTAAAGGTCAAAAGACCCAGTGCTTTTCCCTTCACCTGTGTGATATTGGGCAGTGTGCATAAAATGAGGACTCCGAGTTGGATTATCTCTAGAACAGGGTCTCTAAGTTTGAAAACTCTCTGACACTGACTTTATTTAGCTTTTGCATGCAAGTTAATGGATCTAAAAACAGGCATTTACATAGAATCATCACAGTCTTAAATTAAAAGTAATAAACAGGCAAGAGAAACTTGAAGATATAATTCCCAAACTCAACCTCACAATTAAAAATATCAACAGAATGAGGAATTAATACCATATGCTAGTCATTTTACCATATGCCACCCCTTACTTCATTTTCCATATTTAAACAAAGATGCCATAAAAGATCCAATGGTAAATGTGGACAAAACACAAAGACAGCATTATAGCAAATTTCATTGTTAGCACTGAAACATGACTATATAAAGGGAACAACTTTCTGTTGTTCTCACGTATAAAGATCATGTCCAGGGAACCTTAAAATAAGATTAAAATGCTGTCTGATGAGAACAGCATGTTGCTCCAGTCTCATGGCCACTTTAGCTCCTTCTTTTACCATGCCTACTGACACCACACTTCAGTCAAAGGCAACATCAGACAAGAGTTTCCTCCTATTTTTAGCTTAAAAGCCCTGTCAAGGCACCCACATAAACATGGCAAGCCTCAGAGTACCTATTAGCCCACCACTCACGTGAAGAATTATCATGAGTATTCACTTTTGCTAAAGGTGATAAAAGCTCTCCACTATTTAGCAAATACTTATTCTGCACATATTATGGGGAACAGAAGAATGAAACACACATAGATCTTGCTCTGAAGGCAATTAGGTCTTTGTAGGATGCAGAAACTAGTTCTCTGTGAAAACTTAATAAAAATTAAAGTGCCTACATTTGCATATTGCTTTAGTTTCCATGTTGCTTTGTACTGATGAGGTTACCTCAGAATTCCCTGGCAGGTAGACAGATATACATAGTCATCTTTTTTCAGGTGGGGAAAAAAAAAAAGCAAGACTTAAAATGGTTATGTGGTTTGCTTATGGTCAGAGAGGAAGTGGAAAAATTGAGACATGAATGAAAGCCTCTGAACTCCAAATTAAGGGCTGTCCACACAAAGGAGGATTCTAAATCTAGCTCTCTTAAGAGACACCTTTCACTGCAGGAGGCTTATGACAAGGTAGCTTTTCAGGATGGAATAGTGCTTGCTCAAAAGCTAAGGCCCACTCATTTTAATAATAAATTTCAGGATGATTTGGGGACTCAAAGAATTGGATTTGAGCATTAAATATGCTGTTGATGGATTGGACAGTCCCTGGATTGGGAAGCTACTAGCTCTTCAAAGTTCAGCACCTTTGTAGGCAAAAATAAGAACATGACTCAATTATACTCAGGGTTCTTTTTTATTCTACATTAGAAAGACTCTCTAAATGTTAAAGAAATAAAAAACCACATCCAGATTTTTCTAGAATTCAGGTTATATGTTTGTTTGTTTTTCTTAATAGCTCTCTAAGAACAAATCAGAATCCCAGCCGGTGCCATGGCTCACTAGGCTAATTCTCCGCCTTGCGGTGCCGGCACACCAGGTTCTAGTCCCGGTCGGGGCGCCGGATTCTGTCCCGGTTGCCCCTCTTCCAGGCCAGCTCTCTGCTGTGGCCCGGGAGTGCAGTGGAGGATGGCCCAAGTGCTTGGGCCCTGCACCCCATGGGAGACCAGGAGAAGTACCTGGCTCCTGCCATCGGATCAGCGCAGTGCGCTGGCCGCAGTGCGCTGGCCGCGGCGGCCATTGGAGGGTGAACCAACGGCAAAGGAAGACCTTTCTCTCTCTCTCACTGTCCACTCTGCCTGTCAAAAAAAAATCAGAATCCCGACTGGTTCAAGAACTAAGACTCACCTTCTTAGCCCAAGCCTAATCCGTCAGAGTAGTTTTCTAAAAGAGTGATCTTAAGACCACCTACCAAGATGCACAACATCAGAGTACAGAGAGGTGGAGGAACAGGAGCCTACAATTTTCAGCCTTCCCTGGGGAATTTTACTTCTATCTCTACAGAAAGAAAGCCTATCCCTAATATCTTTGAGATAAGGTAGAAAGGTCAGCAGGTATATCATGCAGTCTGTAAGGAAATACATACCTGATACCATTAATGATAATAAGTGTACTGAGACTGTAAAGACATTGTACACTCTTTACTTTGATGTTTTAAGTATTTTTAACCTTCTTTTTCAAATATTTTAAAACATATACTTTTTATACATTAAAATTGATTTTAAAAATCAGTATATGGGCCGGCACGGTGGCTCACTTGGCTAATCCTCTGCCTGCGGCACCGGCACCCTGGGTTCCAGTCCCAGTTGGGGCGCCGGTTCTGTCCCGGTTGCTCCTCTTCCAGTCCAGCTCTCTGCTGTGGCCTGGGAAGGCAGTGGAGGATGGCCCAAGTGCTTGGGCCCTGCACCCACATGGGAGACCGGGAGGAAGTACCTGGCTCCTGGCTTCGGATCAGCGCAGCGCCAGCCATAGCGGCCATTAGGGGAGCGAACTAACGGAAGGAAGACCTTTCTCTCTGTCTCTCTCACTGTCTAACTCTATCTGTCAAATAAAATAAATAAATAAATAAATAAAACCCATCAACAAACTCTGAATAAAGTTCTCCTCGTCAAATCATCCTCTTTACAACTTTCCATTGATCTGACAAATATAATGCCAAAGAACTGTTGAGGCGTCTCATCCTAGATAGCAGCATTCCCCAAACTGACTTTTACTCTGTCTCAGGAGGCACTCTTTGAAAAAAAGAACTCTGAGTAAACGTCAGGGAAATGTTGCAAATTTATCTGTTCTGCCTCATTCCACTCTTCTCAGAGCCAGAGAGGCACATGAGTACAGAAAGGTCATGGAATCTGTGCAGGGGCCGGCACTGTGGTACAGCAGGTTAAGCCACTTGGAAGATTGGCATCCCGTATCAGACAGAGTACTGGGTCAAGTTCCAACTACTCTGCTTCCAGCTTCCTGCTAATGAGCCTGGGAAGGCTAAGCCTAAGCCCTGTCACCCACATGGAAGTCCTGGTTCCTGGCTCTTGGCTTTGGCCAGGCTCAGCTCTGCTGCAGCCATTTGGGGAGTAACCAAAGAATGGATGATTCTCTCTCCGCCCCTTTCTCCCTCCCTCTCCTTCTTTTGTTCTGCCTTTCACAGAAATCTTTTTATTTTTTTAAGAAAGCTGTACAATTCTGTTTTAGCCAGTTCACCCCAAATGTCAAAAAATATCTTCCTTGAAGCTGTACCAGAACTACCACGAAGAATATGCTGAAATTTTATTTTACTCCACAATAGAACCTCAGTTTTCTTTCATGGTACCTATCCCCAAGAGCAGTTGTTGGAGTGGAGTGCCCCAGGGTCCAATAGTTGAATCAACTTTCTTCTACTCATTTTGTAGAAAAATACCTGGAACATTTTTAGATATAAAGTGAAGTCTCTGCTAGCATTGGAAAAAGAGGTAATAATAACTCTCTAGATCTTTCTCCTCCAGTTACCACTCCATTTCTTTTTAAAGATTTACTTGAAAGGTAAACGGGGAGAGGGGAGGATAGGGAAGGAAAGAGAGGGAGAGGGAAAAGGGGAGAGGAAGAAGGGGAGAAGGAGAGAAATTTTCCATGTACTAATTGATTCCCCAAACATCCACAACAGTCAGAGCTGGGACAGGCTGAGCCAGGAGCCAGAAATCCCATGGACTCTCCCATACGCATCATCATCTGCTGCTTCCCAGGATGCATCACAGGAAACTGGATCAGAGGGAGCTCAAACTAGCACTCTGATGTGGGATGCACACATCCACTTCTTTACTTCCATTTACGGAAAACTTCCCTTACAGAGTTGTCTACACTGGTGACCTCAAACTATTTCCTTTCATTCTCCTTTTCAACTTTCTATAATCAGCTTTTTGCCTTGAATACTCCACTAAAACCTCTCTCACCAAGATAAGCAATGATTTCCAAAGCCAAATCCAATGGGCAATCCTCAGACCTAAGTTCAAACTGTCTAATATCAGTATCTGACAGAGTTGATCACAGTCTTCCAAAAACACTTCCGCTTGTTTTTCAGGACACCACACTCACCTGCCTTCCTTCTCACCTCTATGATCATAACTTCTTAGTCTCCTTGGCTGACTCCTCAACTTAAAGCCACCATTCATTGGCCTTTTTTCTCTTATCTGTGTTCACTCTCTTGGTGAATTCATCCAATTTTTCTCCTTAATTGTTTCATTTTAAAAGCAGAGAGATTAAAAGAGATCTGTCTACTAGTTCACTCTTTAACTGCCTGTAATAGCCACGAATGGGCCAGGCTGTGTGGTGGAATAAGGCCATGCCAAGGCGGCCACTGGCAAGCGAGTGTCAGTTACTCAGGAATGGCTTTGAAACCCACCTGGCAACGGAGCCTGCCTGGGAACAGGCTGTGATTGGTTGGGGCATAGACCACCCCTTGACTAGATTGGCTGGTCTTGGCTATATAAGATCTTGTTCCAACTGTAATAAACGAGTCTGCGGGCTGCTCGCCTCAAGCCTGCTTTCACCGACTCCCGGGTTCTGCGTGGTGACTCCGCGCCTCTTGCCCCCACCACACTGCTCCTCTCAGAAACGAATCCACTGCAACATTGTTGAGAAATCAACTGCAACAGGGCTGCAGCCAGGAGTTCAGAACTCCATCTGGGTCTCCCATGTGGGAGTCCTTGAGCCATCATCTGCCACTTTCCAGGTTGTGCATTAGCAGGAAGCTGGATCAGAAGTGGAGGAGCCAGCACATGAACCAGGCACTCTGATATGGGTGTCCCAAACAGCATCTCAACCACTGGGCCAGATGCCCGCTCCCAGTATTATAATTAAAGAGCATGCATATGCTGAGATCTTCAAATACACATCCTCAGCTCAGTTCTCTCTCCTGAATATCCAACATGTGTGAGGTAACTTCAAAGAATGTATGGAGGCAGGAATTTGGTATGACAGTAAAGACATCTCTTGGGGCACCCACATCCCACATCAGAGTGCCTGGGTTCAAGTCCTGGCTCCTCTCTCCATTCCAGCTTCCTGCTTGATGTAGACTCTGGGAGACAGCATGTGATAATTTAAGTACTTGAGTTCCTGGCTCTTGACTTCAGCCTGGCCCAGCCCTGGCTGTTTCAAGCATTTGGGGAGTGAGCCAGCAGATGGGAAATCGATTGATTGATTGATCTATCTATCTTTCTTTCTCTTTTTCTTTCTCTCTCTCTGTCATTCTCTCTCTCCTTCTTTCTTTCTCTCTCTCACTCAGCCTTTCTCATAAATAATTTTTTAAGCTCTTGAAAAATGGAATAAAAATGTTTGAAATGATAGCTTGATTTTTTTTTCATAATTTAGACTTCTCATGAACTTTGTGAAGTTCCCTCATCTATCCAATACCTACTGGGCATCCGCATGCAGTACGTAACAGGCATTTCAGAATAAGCACACCTAAAACCAAACACCTGATACTTCCCCTCTATTCTCCTCTTTCTTCCTTATCCCAGGAAATGGCAACTCCAATCTTCTAATGTTTTTTAATGAAGCCAAAATCTTGGAAGTCGTCACTGTCTTTTCTATTTTTCTCATATATCTGTACAATTCATCAGGAAATCCGAAAGGCTCTATCTAAAACCTAACAGCTGTTAACAGCTTCTTACCTGAGTGGCACCCCTCTGCTCTTTACCATCCAAAGACTAAAGCCAAAAGTCTGATGATGACTAATAAGAAACCACACGATCTGGTACTCTAATGCTTACTCTGACCCAAGATAACTGGCCTCTTCTCGGTCCTCCCAGCACAGTAGGCACACTACTAGGTGAGGCCTTTGTACTTGCTATTCCCTCAGCCTGGAATGTTCTTGCCTCGCTCCAAGTCTTCAAAGATTGTCCTGGAATGTCATCTTCGCAGTGAGGCCACCCTGACACTGGAACCTCATACTTCATAACCCCTCCCGAGCTTCTCATCTCTATTTAGCACGTACCACACACATAGTATACCGCTTATTCTTCTTGTTTATTGTTTCCCTCACTAGTACATAGGTCCACAAGTATAGAGATTCTTGTCTGTTTTGTTCACTATTATGTCCCTGAAAAGCACCTGAGTGTAGAAGGCAGTCAACAGTATTTGTGTAAAAAATAATTCATTTTAAAAATGAGATATCGCCGGCACCGTGGCTCAACAGGCTAATCCTCCGCCTTGCAGCGCCGGCACACCGGGTTCTAGTCCCGGTCGGGGCGCCGGTTCTGTCCCGGTTGCCCCTCTTCCAGGCCAGCTCTCTGCTGTGGCCAGGGAGTGCAGTGGAGGATGGCCCAAGTCCTTGGGCCCTGCACCCCATGGGAGACCAGGATAAGTACCTGGCTCCTGCCATCGGATCAGCGCGCTGGCCGCGGCGGCCATTGGAGGGTGAACCAATGGCAAAGGAAGACCTTTCTCTCTGTCTGTCTCTCTCACTGTCCACTCTGCCTGTAAAAAAAAAAAAAAAAAAAGAGATATCATGGGCCAGATAAATGGGCCAGTGTTGTGGTGCAGCAGGTTAAGCCATTGCCTGCAGTGCTGGAATCCTATATGGGTGCCAGTTTTGAGTACCAGCTGCTCCACTTCCAATCCAGCTTCCTACTAATGCAAGTGGGAAAGCAGCAGAAAATGGCCCAAGCCCCTGGGCTCCTGCACCCACATGGGGCACCTAGATGGAGTTTCAGGCTCCTGGCTTTGGCCTGGCCTAGCCCTGGCCATTGTGGCCTTAAGGGGAGTGAACCGATGGATGGAAGAGTTCTCTTTGTCTGTTTCTCCCTCTTTCTGTAAACTCTGCTTTCAAATAAATAATTTAACTCTACTCCTAAGGAAGTTGAAAAAAACGTAACAGCTTAACTCTCAAAGCCAAATAATTCAGGCTTTCTTCAGAGTCAGTTATTAATAACCACTGTATTGACTGGTTAGCTCTCATATTGGTTAATGAAGGATAGTGAGAGATGCATTTTGTGATCTGATGGTGAAAATCTTGTAAATTATATTTCTCTTCAAATTTGGCTTCCTGAAGAAAAGTATAAATTGCTAGATTCGGGAAACTGTCCTACCTCATAGACCAGGCCTTCCTGTCTGTTGATGGGGCTTTGGAAGTTTGAGGGAATTTGGGATGTTCTAGTCAGGAGCTAATGGAATTTATTATTATCTAAGAAGAGGCTGTTTTTCTAAGATCTTTTTCTCCTAAATATACATGTTAAATATTTTTAATGGACTAGTGTGGTTAGTATCTTCTAGCTGTTCAAAGTTTTACCATAATATCCACAAAAAATCATTAATGAAATAAATTAGAGAATTATTGGGTTTCTCATCTTTAGAGGAGGCATGTTTAAAATAACACTAGTTTCGGCCGGTGCTGCGGCTCACTAGGCTAATCCTCCGCCTAGCGGCGCCGGCACACCGGGTTCTAGTCCCGGTCGGGGCGCCGGATTCTGTCCCGGTTGCCCCTCTTCCAGGCCAGCCCTCTGCTGTGGCCAGGGAGTGCAGTGGAGGATGGCCCAGGTGCTTGGGCCCTGCACCCCATGGGAGACCAGGAAAAGCACCTGGCTCCTGGCTCCTGCCATCGGATCAGCGCGGTGCGCCGGCCGCAGCGCGCCGGCCAAGGCGGCCATTGGAGGGTGAACCAACGGCAAAGGAAGACCTTTCTCTCTGTCTCTCTCTCTCACTGTCCACTCTGCCTGTCAAAAAAAAAAAAAAAAAAAAAAAAAAACACTAGTTTCTTATCTCATGTGGAAAAAAAAAAAGCTGTTTCCAAGGTTCTTTGTGTATCTCCTAATAAATACCAAAGTGTTAATACAACCCTCAACCTAGTAAGTTTCTTTGTACTCCTTTAACACTGCAGCAGACAGTACCATCCAAACATGCACAGTCTAGTGATGACAGCTCAAGAGCATAAAAGTAAACTGTCAGCACCTACCATTTATTGCATCCAGAAGTATCTGAAAGGAATGTATACAGAGAGAATAACTCAACCGTATCCAAATGTCTTAATTAGTTAATACTAAGATGTTAAGTTTTCACGAATGTACAGTACTGCTTTATTTACCGGACATAAAAGTCATATACATTTTAACTATAATAAAAGCATTTTAGGGGCTGTGGAGTTGTGCCACAGTGCTTTAAGATGCTGCCTGCATGCTGGCATCCCATGTGAGTGCCAGTTCAAGTCCTGGCTGCTAGACTTCAATCAGGCTCCCTGCTAACACACCTGGGAAAGCAGTAAAAGATGGCCCAAATATGTGGGCCCTTGCCACGCTCATGGGAGACCTGGAAGAAGTTCCTGGTTCCTGGCTTTGGCCGGACCTAGCCCTGGCGATTGTGACAATTTGGGGAGTGAAGCAGTGGATGGAAGAGTTCTCTCCATCCCTCTCACTTTTTCTCTCTGCAACTCTGCTTTTCAAATAACTAAATAAATCTTTAATAAAAAGGCATTTGAATCCTTAGGATTAAACAGAATGGACACTTCAACGTGAAGCCTTAAAAAACAAACAAAAAAAACTATGGGTTTTGAATTTTTGAATATTGGAATAAAAATGTATTCTGGCAGACAGGCTTGATTTAGGCCCAAAAATGTACAACAGAGATTGGTCTCACAGGCTGCGAGGCAGGCCAGGTGTAGGAGTCTCAAAGGGTTACCCAAGCCTCACCAAATAGTATAACCATCATTTGGTTCCAACCAACTGCCACTACACAGAAAGCACATCGCACTGTTGTCAAATCATCTGTTCTTATTAGAAAAAAAAAAACAAATCAGGAGGAAAAGGAGTCAAATGTTATATAAAATTTAAAATGATTAAATAGTACGTAAAATTTAAACATTCTTATGTAAAGTTTTTTAAAAAACTTTTTTTAAAAATTGACTTCTAATCAGTTAAATTCAGCTTTTTATCTCAGATCTGGAGATAACAGGGACAGATGCACAAGACAGACAAAGTGCTCTGTCTAGACAACCATCTTGACCAGAATTTCTACCCTACATCTCATCACAATCACTCATTAAAGAGGTATCTATCAAATGCCTACCATTTGCTGGGTCCTGTGTGGGCATTAGTAGATCCACATATACTGTATGCCTAGTAGATTCTGTTCCTATCACTCATCTATTTAACAAAATAATATAATAAAAGTTGTTTTAACACAAAATCAATGGGAAATTCTGAATTACCACCACAGAAATTAATACCTTATTTCAAATTAGAAAGCTAACATACAAATGACATGATCTAGATTATATCCTATTTTCCCCTTGAGATAAAAAGAAATATATTCATCATTTGTCTACTGCTTTCCAACAAAAAGAAAACATTATTATATAATAATCATTACTTACTCACTGTAACAAGGGCAATCACTCTAAGTATACTTGTCCCATTTACATGTCATGACTATTTGTCTTGTGGGAAAACAGCAATGTACCTGCCTGAGGAGGCGCTTATTTTTCTAACAAAATGAGTATTAGGAAAAAAAAAAAAAAAGAGTATCAGAAGCCAACAAGATGGCATACTAATGCTAAGCTAGACACATATGAGAGTAATTATATAGCATTAGAATATTGTTTTCTTTATTTTTCATGTCCTATAACAAAAAAGAGCTTATTCACTTCATATCATGACTTTTAACAATTTGTGAACCTATGAAACTAAAATCTAAGTAGAAAATTTTTTCATATAAAATATTTCCTTCATTCTCCTTTCTTACAGCACTTACCTTAGCTTTGCCAGTTCTTGAACATCGTATACATGGAATAATTCACAAAGTTTTCTTTTGTGTCTCACTTCTTCAACTCAACAGAATGTTTTTATTAAAGGTATGGTAGAGAATTTATTTAGCATTTTAAGTACCCTTGCCACAGGAAAACCATATTAAAAGTTTTATAAATTGCTTTATTTAGATAAATTTTTAGGATATTTTAGGAGGTTCTCAGACTTAAGTTTGAGAAAGGTAATGATCATCAAGATTTGCATACACGATCAAAACCAAAGTGGTCAAATAAATCAAGGAATAAAGACAATATCCCTCAAACATAGAACAGCAATTTATAGTCAAATATTTATTTCCATTCAATATCTAGCTGATATCTTAATTTATTTTCAATTTTATCTCTGTAAAATATTTCCTCAATACCAGTCACAAATAAACTTTTATTATAGTCTTTTATGTTTGACCTTGGTTATATTTTTATCTTTAAAAACAGTATACACTTGTTTAACCAACTGTATAACAATAACCTAAATGAAGAAAGAAGAGACTTTAAGAACAAATAATGTGGTTATTATTTCAGTGACACTCATCTAATTGCAGAAAAATATCACTTCCCTAAAGCAGCAATTCTGCCCTACAAACTCTATTTCTAAGTGGTAGAATTATGGGAAATCCATGCAGTTTACTAGATATTGCATGTTTTAAATACTACAACACCAGTTAATACTGACAGTCAAGAATTACATTTTAAAATGTACACTTTAATTAAAGTACATTATAAAGTGTATAAACAATTAGGTAAGCTTGTGAAGAAGCTGACCAAGATACATATATACTTTAGGAGATACAAGGGTCTAAATTTTCTTTCATTTTTTAAAATCATATTTTATTTAAGTTGTATACAACTTCTCATTTGTCATCTTGAAAGTTGATACTGCTGACAACCTTTCCTCTGAATATAAACCACATCCACACTGCCAGTGATTACTTTGGATTTCCTCCTCTTTAAAAAAAAAATCTATTAATTTTATTTGAGAGAGAGAGAGAGAGGGAAAAGATCTTCCCTCCTCTAATGTCCACAACAGCTGGGAAAGAGCCAGGCCAAAGCCAGGAGCAAGGAGCTCAACCTGAGTCTCTCATGCGTGTGGCAAAGCCCCCAGTACTTGAGCCATCATCTCTGCCTCCCAGGCACTCCAGCACGGAATGCAGGGGTCCCAAGTGGCAGTATAACTGCAGTGCCAAATACCTGCCCCTGATTTCTTGAGACACAAGCTCCCATCTGTATTTTTAAGATAACATTTGTTAAATCTGCAATATCATGTGGACCCTGCTGCATCAGCAGTCTGATTTCCTCCCTTACAAGGATGATGAAGTTGCAGAAGACTGACACAGCATTTCCAACTACATCAGAGCTTCTGATACATGGAGTTTAGGGTTGTCCCTTCTGTCAGAGAACACTGCCTTCATTTCAGCTGCTTCGTATGTGTCTTAAAGGTCCTCCAAGTATTTTAAAGCTGATTTTTGCAATTCTATATTCTCTGAATTTCCATACAAATTCTAAAACCAGCTAGTTCACTTCTTCTTTAACCACCTCCCCCCCACAGAATTTCAATTGAGATTGCTTTGAGTATATGAATGAATTTGGAAAGATCTAGTATCTTAACATTAATGAATTTTCCAATCCATGAACATGGTATTTCTCTTATCATTTAGGTTTTCATCTCTTTCTCTCAGCAAAGTTTTGTAATTTTTAGGAAACAGATTTTACATGTCATTTGCTAGATTCATTCCATCTCATCTGAGAATCACTATTGTTTTTACTAATTTTGTTCCCAAAGTTTTGCCTATTATTTCTTTTACTTGCTTTATATGTTGGTTACAAATTCCAGTAAAACAGTGCATAGTAGTTATGAAGAGTAGGCCTCTTCTTTGATTTTTCTCAGCATTAAAAAGAAAGTGTTTAGTACTTTAATGATTAGGAATTGAATGATTTTAGCTGTAGGTTTTGGTAGCTGTCCTTAGTAGATGAAGCTTTTCCAGTTTCTGGTATGTTAAGGTTTTTAAAATAAACTAAAGTTGAGATGATCATATAGCATCAAGAGGAACATATAGTTTTTCTCTTTTGTTTTGGTAATACAGTAAAGTACATTGCTTGATACTTTAACTTCTTCATTAAGATATAATTTATATACTATAAAACATTCTTTTAAGCAATTTTCAATCCAATAGTTATTAGTATAAAGGGGACTACATAAAGTTTGCGGAAAATGCGCATTAAGAAATATTTGTGTGTGGATTTTAAAAAATTTGCATCCAAATAATCTTTTAATTCCATTTTTCCATCAGCTTTTTAAGGCTACCTAATATTTATAAAGCTGTGTAACTTTTTACTTCCAGAATATTTTCATCACCTTAAAAAGAAACTGCATGTTCATTAGCAGTCATCCCTTAGGCCCTGGCAACCACTTATCTGTATTCTGTCTCTATGGACTTCCCTCTTTCGGATATTTTATATAGATAGAATCATAAAATAAAGTGGCCTTTATGTCTGGCTTAACTCATTGGGTATAATGTTTTCAAGATTTACCCATGCTGTAGTATGTGTCAGTACTTCATTCCTTTTTTTATAGCTGAATAGTATCCCATTAAAAGAATATGCCACGTTTTGTTTATCTGTTCATCGGTTGATGGACATCTGATTCAACAGTTATTAGTAATGCTGTTATAAACACTTCTGCACAAGTTGTGTGGATTTTTTAAAAATATTTTTGGGTATATACATAGGAATGGGATTACTCTGTAATATGGTAACTTTACATTTCACTTTTTGAGGAACCACCAAACTTTTCCAAAGTGGACACACCATTTTCATATTCTCACTATCAATTTAAGGTTTCAATTTTTCTACATCCTCAACAACACTTGTTAGTGTTCATTTTTTATCATTAACGCCATCTAGTGGTGTGGGAAGTGTTACCTAATTGTGGTTTTGATTTGCATGGAAAGACAAGACACTGTGGCAAAAAATGACCTAAATGAAAGATCTCTGTGAGTGAGATCCTGATAGAAAGGAACCATCAAAGAAGGAGGTACCTTTCTCTGAAGGGAGGAGAGAACTTCCACTTTGATTATGGCCTTGTCTAAACAAGGTCGGAGTTTGTGAACTCAAGAGGCTTCCACAGCCTTGGCAGCTCATGACAAGAGCCTTGAGTGATTACTGATGTCATAAATAAGGGTGCCAATTGTTAAATCAACAACAGGAGTCACTGTGCACTTGCTTCCCCTGTAGAACCTCTGTCCTTAACTATGAGAATTAATGGTAAAACTAGTCTTCAAACAGTACTTTTATACTTTGTGTGTCTATGTGGGTGCAAACTATAGAAATATTTACTTAGCATAGAGTTGATATTCTGTATATACAGATAATTAAAAATGAATCTTATTGAAGAACGGGATGGGAGAGGGAGTAGGAGATGAGATGGTTTGCGGGTGGGAGGGTGGTTATGGGTGGAAGAACCACTATAATCTGAAAGTTGTACTTTTGAAATTTATATTTATTAAATAAAAGTTTTCTATTAAAAATACCAAAAAAAGAAATGCCTATTCAAATCCCTTGCCCATTTTATATCTTTTTATTGTTAATTTACAAGAGTTGGTTATACAAGCTTAACTCAACTCCCTTAACAATTATATGATTCTTGAGTATTCTGCTTATTTTTTCACTTCCTTGATGGTGTTCTTTGAAGCCTAAAAGTTATTAATTTTTGTGATGTCCAATTTATTTTGTCTTTTGTTGTTTGTGCTTTGGGGGTCATATCTAAGAAAGTACTGCCTAATCTAAGGTCATGAAGACTTACTCCTGATTCTTCCAAAGAAATTCATAATTCTTCAGCTCTTAAATTTTGGTTTATTTTTATATATGTTGTGAAATAAAGGTCCAATTTCATGCTTTTGCATTTGGACTTCTGTATGTCCCAGCACAATTTGCTGACATTGATTAAATCATTAAATCAAAGTGCATTTCTTGCAAAAATTTTGCTTAATGTGTATGGGCATGTAATACTGAAAGAATTTATTTCTTAAATGAACTTCCAGATTTTATTATTTTTTTTTGACAGGTAGAGTGACAGACAGTGAAAGAGAGAGACAGACAGAAAGGTCTTCCTTCTGTTGGTTCACCCCCCAAATGGACGCTATGGCCAGTGCTGCGCCGATCCAAAGCCAGGAGCCAGGGGGCCCAAGCACTCAGAGCATCCTCCACTGCCTTCCCGGGCCACAGCAGAGAGCTGGACTGGAAGAAGAGCAACCGGGACTAGAACCTGGAGCCTATATTGGATGCTGGCGCCGCAGGTGGAGGATTAACCAAGTGAGCCACGGCGCCGGCCCCACTGCTAGAATTTTTAGTCCCAATGTGACAATGAATTTATTAGGCATTCTTACATCTATGTTTATGAGAAATATTGGTTTCCCCTTCTTATTTTTGTTCAAATATTAGGTCACCCTTCATTCACAAAATGAGGCGGAAAGCAATTCTCCTGCCTTGTTTCTCTGAAAGAACTGCCATAAGATTAGTATTACTTCTTTCTTAAATTTCTGCTGTAACACACCAGTGAAACCATCTGAGCATTAAGCTTTCTTTATGACAAGATTTTGTTAATAAATGTAGCTTCTTGAATATGTAAATGAATATTCAAATTTTCTATTTCTGCATTATATTTGTTAAATTACATTTTTCAAGGAATTTGTGAATTTTATCAAATGTAGTGAATTTACTGGAATAAAGTTATCTATCTAATGTCTGCAGAACCTGTGATCCTGCACTGATATTGCTTTTCCAATCTTAATATTGGCTATTTGGCAATTTGTGTTTTTTCTCTTTTCTGATAAATATTTCTAAGAATTTGTCATTTTATTAAATTTTTTTTAAAACCAATCTTTGGTCTTGTTGAATTTTATTTTTTTAACTTATTTTCTGTTTATACTTTTACTTCATGTTGGTTTTTAAAATTTTTATTTTACTAATTTGAAAAGCAGTGAGGGAGGTGGGGAGAGAGAGAGTGGGAAAGAGGGAGCGAGAGGAAAAGGACAGCCCACCTGCTGGTTCACTCCCCAAACCTCAGCAACAGCTGGGGCTGGGCCAGGCGACAGCCAGGAACTCAGTCAGGAGTCCCATGAAGGTGGCATGGACCCAACTACTTGAGCTGTCACCTACTGCCACCCAGGGTGCACAATAGCAGGGAGCTGGAGTCACGAGCAGAGAACAGACTGAGACCCAGGCATGTCAGTATGAGAGGCAGGTGTCCCAAGTAGTATCTTAACTGCTGTATCAAAACAGTGGCCCCTATCTTTGTCATTTTGGACATAATCTTAAAGCTTCTTAAGAAGCAAGTATAACTCATTTACTTTAAACTTTCTTTTCTGTCATAAGCATGCCTGGGCATATCAGTTTTGCTGCAGATGCAGTGTTCTGTCAAACTTTGCTTTAAATCTTTTGTCAAACAAATTGTTAAGAATTATATACTGCTATAGTTTAATGGTCTGTGACTGTTTTAAAATTTACTGTATATGAGTGAAACTTACATATTTTCATGATTATTTTTTATAACCCTTGCCTATATTCCTGCTGAACTATAGTCTTTTAACTTTTTAAAGTCTTTATTTAGTTGATCATTAAGCCTTTAACTATAAATTAAAAATGTTATCTCAAAATTAGTGAAGTATTCAGTTAAAAAATAAAATATGCTGGGTAGTAATCAAATATATATTTCTTCTCACTGTTTTATTTGCATCTTTTAAATTTTACTCTTTTGAAATAATTTTAAGTTTCTCTTGGTGAGTAGATTTGTGAATATGAAAAAGAATAACTTGTAAGTGTAGTGTTCTATAAACATCACTTTGGTCAAACTGATTAATAGTGTTGTTCTTATCCTTTCTAATTTTTATTCTACTTATTACCAAGAGAGACAGAGAGATGGATGTTAAAACGTCCCTCTATGATTGGAGATATGTCTAATCCTCCTTTCAGTTCTCTCAATTTTTGCTTCTTTTAATGTTAGCAGGTACGTATACTTTTAGAATGGTAACTTTTCAATGAATTAAACATTATCATTATGAAATATCGTGCTTTACCTCATGTCTTTTATGTCTGACACTGAATGGATCATATTACCTTATGAAATACACTCTTATTTCACAATGTCTCTTATGTCTGACAGCTTCCTTTATTTTAAGATTTATTTATTTGAAAGTCAGAGTTACACAGAGAGAGAAGGAGAGACAATGAGAGGGAGAGAGGTCTTCCATCCAATGGCTCACTCCCCAATTAGCCACAATGGCTGGAGCTGCGCCAATCCGAAGCCAGGAGCCTAGAGCTTCTTCTAGGTCTGCTATGCAGGTACAGGGGCCCAAGGGCTTGGGCTGTCTTCTACTGCATTCCCAGACCACAGAGGAGAGCTGGATGGGAAATGGAACAGCTGGGACTCGAACCGGCACCCATACTGGATGCCGGCACTGCAGGCGGTGCCTTTACCTGCTACGCCATAGCGCCAGCCACCTGACAGCTTTCTTATGATTAGTGTTTGCATGGTAAATATATTTGTCAAGTT
Source organism: Oryctolagus cuniculus (assembly GCF_964237555.1). Classification (NCBI taxonomy): domain Eukaryota; kingdom Metazoa; phylum Chordata; class Mammalia; order Lagomorpha; family Leporidae; genus Oryctolagus; species Oryctolagus cuniculus. The sequence continues at coordinate 38,393,344 of NC_091442.1, forward strand.
TTTACCATTATTTTTATTTGAATCCTGATATTTAATGCATATTTCTTATAATGAGCATATAGTAGGGTCTTATGTTTTTATTCAGCATGAAAATCTCTGCCTTATAAACTTAGTTCTTATTTCACTTATATTTAACATCATTATTGATATGGTTGAAATTAAGTCTTTCGGCATTTGTCCTGTTTGTCTCATATGTTCTTTGCTTTCCTACTCCTCTTCTCTTGCCTGTTTTGGGGTCTAATTTTTCTTAGTGTATCCTTTTATGCCTTGTACTGAAGTTTTTAACTCCAATTTTTTTTTATCACATTTAAACTTGTTATTCTAGAAATTAAGTGTGCATATCACAATCTATCTTCAGACATTATACTGCTTCACAAGAAATGTAAGAACTCCACAGGTATATAGTTCAAGTTGCATATATTGTAGACCATCTGTCAAAGCCCCACAGGTTTCATTTGCTTTAGTAACTTAAATTTATTTTCTCCTTTGCACTTAAGTTTAGGTCATTTCCATTGACTAATTTTCAAGTTCACTAATCTAAATATCCACCTTACTCTCCTATAAGTTCATCAAAAATATTGTTTCTGATATTGCATTTTTCAGTCATATCATTTCCATTTAAAAATATTTATAGTTATTTTATTGTCCTCTGCTAATTTGAACATCTGGATCATCTGTTGTTAACCATCTACTGATTGATTTGTCTCTTGGGTATAAATAATTCTCTTATTTTTTTCCAGAGGGTCCCTAATTTTTACTGTATGATGCAATATGTAAAAAGAATATGTAAAAGTAGATAGCATTGAAAGTAAATATTTACCCTAAGAAACTAGCATCCCCTCCTCTGCGTGAGGACTCTAAGTCAATCTGATCTCTAGCTGAGCTAGCTCTAGGCTTTGTGCCAATTTTAAATTCAGTCCAATACTGGCTATGTTTTAAGGTCCCAATCAGGAATTTCCTTTAAGCAAGGTTTGGTATCTGAGCCTTGGTAAGACTCTAGAGATTTCTCTATTCTTATAGTTCACCTGCCAATATTCTACCAGGGGAAATTCTCTCTGTTTATAGGCCACACCAGCTATCTAAGTTGCTAAAGTATTCTCTTCATAACCTGCCCCAGATTTAGTACCATCGCATATTTCTTCACCCTGCTACACTGGCACGCGCTTTCACAAGTCTGCTGCCTTCCCTTTGATGAACACATTTCAGGTGGGACAGGTTTGGTTCTGTTTTTTCATCTCTTCTTCTTTAACACTCCTTTGCACCTGATAAAGGGCCACTATGACTCAGGAAAATGTCCTGAGTAATCCTGCTCTACCTCTGGTCTTTCTTAGGTCATTGTCATATACTTAATGAAAATCTGATGCACCTTAATGAATCACTCACACTTCTTCACTCTGCTGTAAGCCTTTGGTGTCTTACCATTTGCTGAAGGCTTCAAAGAGAAAAACTGGTGGTAGATCCAAAATTCACCTACAACTAAAGCTTTTCAGGACTTTATCACATCAGCTTACATGTGGCCATAAAGAGTTCATTACAAGTTTGGCTGGTTTCTCTTTATACCCATTGATGTCAGTTTTATTCCCCATCTGCTACTCTGCCAGGACATGAAGTAGTAAAGAGATTTTTGTCTCAAAGAAAGGTTTACTCTTTCTGAAATTCAGATTTACCGATATTTTTTACCCTTCGCATAGAAAGGCACACAAATAGCCAACAGGTATATTTAAAAATGTACAGCATCACTAATCATTAGAGAAATGCAAATTAAACAACAATATCATCTCAGTTCAGTTATCTGGGCTAATACCAAAAGACAAAAGACAGTAAGTGCTGGAGAGAATGTGGAGAAAGGGGAATGCTTACACACTGTTGATGGGATTATGAATTAGCACAGCCACTGTGTAAAACAGTATGGAGGTTCCTTAAAAACTTAAGAGTAGTGCTACCATGTGAACCAGTAATCCCACCAGTGGATATAAATCCAAAGGAAATGAAATTAGTATAATGAAGAGATACCTGCATTTCCCATGCTTATTGCAGTGCTACTCAAAGAGGTAAGAAATGGATACCTCCTAAGTGTCTATCAGCTGAGGAAAGGATAAAGAAAATGTGGTATATGCACATAATGGAATATTACTCTGTCATAGAAAAAGGATAAATCTTGTCATTTGCAATGTGGATGGAAGGGAAGCACAGAAAGACAAACACTGCATGATTTCATGCATAGTGGAATCTCATAGAAGTTGAAAGTAGAACAGTGGGTACTACCAGAGCCTGGGGAGACCAGGGGAGAAAAAGGGATGGAGAAAGGTGGGATAGCAGTTACAAAGTTATAGTTAGATATGAGAATTAAGTTCTGGTGTTCTATTTCACATAATTGTGACTATGGATAACAACAATGTACTGTATTTTTTAAAATGCTGCAAGAAAGGATTTGGAATATTTTTGCCAAAAAGAAATGACAAGTGCCTGAGGAGACAGATACGATTACTCTGATTTATACACTACACCCTATACAATATATACATGAGTCGAAACATGACGTGGTACCCCGTAAATACACACAATTTTATCTGTCAAAGAAAAAGTACTGAGAATCATCTCCATAAAATAAACATGACAGATTCTACATCAGGACTGCAAAAACTCTACTGCAGGTGAAATAGCAGTTTTTTTCCTATGTAGTCCTGAACAAAGAGTTTAGAATATTCCATTAGAAACATCAAGGATTGGAAACAAAGATAAACAGAGTCCATACATCTGTATCCCACACAGATAGTTTTGCTTCTTTGTTCCTATCATACCTTATCCCAGGAAAGGGTTTAGCTAAGGCAAAGAAAGGATGTATTATTTTCACATTATAGATGAAGCCTCTGAAATTCAGAGAGGTAGAGTGATCACACCACGACTTCTAACATGCAAGGAGTGGACTGGACACTTAGGTTCCAAGTTCCTAGAGAGGCATCCATCCTGATAATGCCCAAATAACTAATCAGATGTGCCAAGGATAGAAATCTCGGAATGACCTTGTAAACTTTCCTATTTGAAAGACTTTACAAGCATAAAAAAAGAAATTATTAAGAACAAAATGTACATATTGAGTTGTCATCCAGATTCAGTCCTGTTTCACTACCATGTGGCTCGCACAAGGCTCAGCACCACAGGGCAGAGGAAGATCACAAATAAACATTTTTTTTTGAGTAAATGAAAAAGTAAAAATGGGAAGCTATTATCCTGAAAGATACCCTAAGGTGACACTGCCATCGTAACGAAAGGTAACTTCTCGTAGATCCAGCTAGAATACAACAGACTACTACAGAAAGATTTTCTAAACTATTTTTAAAGAGATTTGTTATTACGCAAATATATTTTGTGTCAATCCAGTCAATAACTCAAAAGGTAAAACAGGCAGTAGTTTGGGAGAATATAAACATTCATCCTAATGCAGACTTGGTTACAAACCAAGGGAACTGTTTCTTTGAACTACATCATTTCAAGTGTAAGGCCCAAAAGAATTAATCAGATGTGCCATAATATCAAATATAATATATTTAGAAATTTCTCACTTGAAAATAATTTTAAAAGTATGGAAGAGTTCAAGAAACACTCATGCATCCCTTACCAGACTTCACTATCACTGCTTGCCTTGAAATGTACTTTTTATTCATCCATCTATCTATGTATCCATATATTTTTCTAAACCATTAAGATATTATATATGTTATTGCCCTTGACCCTTATATCTTCAAAGCACATTTTTAAAGAACATTTTCCTTCACATCACAATAATCCACTTCAGCAAATTCAATAATATAACAATACTTTTTGCTACTCATATTCCTTATGCAAATTGAGTTAATAATATATTTATAGTTTTCCCTGCTCTTCTGTGTAGGATCCAGTTTAAGACCAGTTATTGCAGTTAGTGCCATTTAATCTGCAACATTTCTGTATTATTTCTTAAATTACATTGACAATTTTTTTTATTTTGGTGCAAAAAATGGAAATCTATGCACTATGCATTATTTTTCATAATATGCATTTTCTGTGAACTTTTTGAAGACCTTTTTGGATTTGGATTTCTTTTTTTTTTTTTTTTGACAATTTGACATTGACAGTTTTAAAGAATATAGTTCCTTTTTTCTATTTAATAGCATGTCCTTCATTTTAGATTTGTCTAATGTTTTGTCATGATTAGGCTCAGGTTACATACTTCCAGATGGAATGCTACATACATGATATTGTGTCCTTCTCAGGTTATCACATCCAGAAGCACTTATCATCCATCTGCCCCTCAGGGAGGCTTTTAATTCTGATCACATGGTAGAGATGTTGTATGGTTTCTCCATTATCTAGTTATTATTTTTTCCCTGAAACTAATAAGTCTGTGGAGAGATACTTTAAACCTATGAAACAGCCTATGCCTCCTTAAGGATGAATTTTTATAACAGCATTTTCTTATTGTTTTAAACAGTGACCTCTATCTAGCAAGATAAATCTAATTTCACTTATTATACTTGAACTTTGTCAGTTTTAGTATCTGTTTTTATTACAGTAGTCCATACACACGGGGTATTTACTAAAAACTATTCATTGACTGTCTGCTGTCTGAGTAGGATATGGGCTATGTGCTGTGCTTTGGATTCCATAAAAATAAATCTCTTCATGTTATACTACAGAGGGGTTTAAAAATTAAGTTATAAAACGGCAAGAATGTTTTTTTAAAGAAAAGAAAACTGTAAAAGAATCTAGTCTATTTATTCAAATTAGAAATGGATTCAGTTACAATGATATTGATCGTTCTCCAGCCTTTTCTAAGCAGCATGATTTCGAGGTGAGCTTCAATTCAAAGCTTTTTAAACTTGAATGAAACACAGCCAGCTTATCTAAAATGCTCAAATGGTTAGGTGGCTTTAGGTGCTGGGTTTAGCAACAAAAATAAAGAAACTTTTGGAAAGCAGGGCAAAAAATTTTTTTGAAAAATCTAAAAAGTCATTTTTAAATTAAAAAAAAAAAAAAAGCTTTTAACATGCCTCCTTACTCATTTTGCTTCCATGGCTCTCAGCACTATAGGAGAACACGTTTCACAAGCCAGTCAGCACACTGAACAAGGATATCACTAGTTCAGTAATTCTCTCAAAGAAGCCAAGAAATGGTGGTGATGAGGAAGAGGTAGTCCTGAGGCCTACTCTATTTTCTCTTTTCAGCCCAGCTTCTCTTCTGTAACTTAGTCTTACTTACAATGCAATAAAATTCCAGTTTTTATGACAAACGGATGTTTTTGTTTTGTTTTGCTTTTTAAGTCTAGAATTCAGCAGCCAAAACACAAGTGTTTTTGTTTTTTAGTTCACAGGCTCAGGAAGAAAGTGAGGGGAATTAACTTTCTGCAAGGTAGATCAAACACATAATTTACAAGTGTGGCAAGAGCAGTGGCTGTATCTGCTGTCCCAATCAAGAATACCAGCTGGAGAATTTACCAACAGCATGAAAACTGCGCCTACTAGATGTCAAGCCATAGCAATGGGAGGCCACACATCTTTGGGATCAGCACAGACTCCACTCTTTTTTACCCATATTTCATCTAAAATGGTGAGGTGTCTTCCACAGGCCACCAGCAGGGAAAATGAGAGCAGTTCCACACAAGGAACGTTGTAACATGACCATATCCCATCAGCTGGCTTCAGTGTTAAAGGCAACCTCATGAATCTTTTTATTATTATTATTATTAAGCAATCTTAGTTCAGCATCAACACTGAAGGAGTGAGAGAAATTCAAATGGCTCCAAGCCATTCTCGTGCACGGATTCTTGCGGCTTACGAGGCTTGCTTTATATCTGGGAACTGTTTTGTCACTGAGAAGAAATGAATGTTCTAAAAATACTTAGTGGAATAACCACGTTCCCACTCATTCTTTAATCCTTTGCTATTCATCATGGTAGCCACTAGCAACTTGAGGCTATTTAAATTGAAATTAAGATTGAAAAACTCAGTTCTTTAGTCAAATTAGCCACATTTCAAGTGCTCAACAGTCACACGTGACTAGTGAACACCATACTGAACGGTATAGACAGAAAATATTTCCATCATTATAGAAAATGCTGCAAGACAGTGCTAAAACCTTAAATCACCTTTACAATGGGTAATTCTAATTCCCTTCTCCTAACAGTATGGAATAAAGCAATCTTTATGCATTCTCTTATGAAACAGGTCTATGACGAGGAAGTCTTCAAAAAAGTTGATGGAAAATGTATACTATGAGAAAACTACACATGGATTACAAAAATCTTTTGCTCCAAAATAAACTTCCCATTTAATTCCATTTTCCATGAGTTTTTGGAAGCCTCTTGTAACAGCCAATCTTTGTCTGATGCAATGTCCTTATACACAGAAGCCCTGTGAAGCCACTGGCATGCTGCATAATGGACAGAGGACAGTTCGAATGAACATTACGTGACAAATGAGCAATAAGCTATTCTTTATTATATTTATACTTTATTTATTAATGATTCAGTCTGTGTCAGACGGTTTATAACAGTTTTCCTCCTTTGTATTTTCAAATGTCCAGAATAAATCACTTCTTGTAAAGAAGAGGCTGCTCAATTTCACATCACAGTTTTGCAACTTGTACTCTAATGCCAAGTAAACATCAGATACCATAGCTACTTCTAAAAATGTTATAAACAAGATGAACATGAACCCAATATAAAATAAAATCTACAAATGGTATTTCTTACTCCCAGAATCCACTACCATGAGCCCAGAGAAGACAAGCAACTCTAGAGGTGATGCACGGACACCTACATGATTGCTACGACTCAGTGAGGGATGTGTGTGCCTGTGGCACACAAGGCCAAAGAACGTTGACTCTGCCCACAAAGGCATCACACCTGGGCATGCCAAAACACGCTGGCACATAAGCCAGCTCATTTGCAAGCAGGTCAGCCACCTCTGCCATCAAACGCACAAGGAATGCTTCGCAGGGGCTAAGCTTTCTTTGCCTCAGTTGCCTTTAACTACTATAACATCCATTACACAATTACCCAGTTATGTTACCACATCAGCTTCATTCTCATTTTCCATTCCCAACCCCCAATTTCCTCTTTGCTAGTTCTTTATAATGAACAAACAGGAACAAGTTGGAAAAAATAAAAGGTTTTTCCTCATCCTCACTTGCTTTGTCACTGAAAGCAAAAAAGAACTGCAATTTTTCTTTGGGATCATTAACTGTTCTTAATCAGATTCTTTTAAAGACCATCTAGCTACTGCCAGTGAAAGGCTGAAAAAAATCCATCCATATCAATGTAGCTGCTTAGAGCCTTGTTCAATGGCAACAGGGTTCTCAGGTTATGACCCAGTTTTTCCCACTTACCTTGGCCTTCCCATCCTGGGCTGACATATATCCAACACACATGCTCTCAGTCGTGTGGCTCCACAGAAACTCCACTGCCATGAAAGAGAACACAAATAGGCACATTCAGATCACAGATGGAAAATAAATCTTTGCTTTTTAATAGAACAGTTAAAGATAGCTTTATATTTAACACACTCAGTTCCCCCACTTTCCATTTGCTCCTTCATAAATGTCAAGATGATTTAGTGCTCAAAACTGTGTAATGCCATTTACTGAGAAATGAAAAATGTATTTCTTTCTTGTCAAAACTTATGATTATTACATGTAAAATAAATGCTCTTCTGTTTGAAACTTGTAACATTAAACATGCACACACAAACTAATACATACTGTACATGGTGATTTAGTAAATGTAATATTCCATAGGATAGTTTCTTTTCAAATTCACATACACACACACACACACACACACACACACATACTGTCTTGATTTCTAAATATCATTCTCCATGAAAGGGAAACAGGGTTCCTTAGAAAAATGTCAATTCCAGAAACAGGACAGAGAAAATAATAAATGAATCTTGCGCCAGAATGCAAGGAAATGCCCAAAGAATGAAGAGGCCTTGTGAAAGGCACACAGTTCAGCTTGAAGGGCCCCCACTAGCCAAATCGGTGCCTATCAAAACAAATAACGTTACAAATGAACTATAACCACTACAAAAAGAAGAACTAATGAGTCCATACTACCCAGACAAGTAAGTTAGTAAATGAAGAAGCCAAAGCTCTTCCCTTGTAACACAATGTCAACTAATAAATAGAGAAGAAAGCAGGGGCCAGTGCTGTAGGCGTAGCTGGTAAAGCCACCGCCTGCATTGCTGGCATCCCATATGGGCACCAGTTCAAGTCCCGGCTGCTCCACTTCCAATCCGACTCTCTGCTATGGCCTGGGAAAGCAGTAGAAGATGGCCCAAGTCTTTGGGCCCTTGCTCCCACTTGGGAGACCTAGGAGAAGCTCCTGGCTTTGGATTAGAACAGCTCCAGCCACTACAGCCATCTGGCCATCTGGGGAGTGGATCAGCAGATGGAAGACCTCTCTCTCTCTCTCTGCCTCTCCTTCTCTCTGTGTAACTGTGACTTTCAAGTAAAATAATTAAATCTTTAAAAGAAAAAAAAAAAGAAGAAAGAGCTAGAAAGCCATTCTAGCTGCTAAAACTGGTGAGTAAAAATTGAAGATGGACAGGCTATATTTACATAGTCTCAACATATTTCCTTATAAAACTTTTATTAAACATAAAGGTGCAAAAATGTAAGTAAACTGTGGAAAAAATGTGATGGATTTCAACTTAACCATATGATCAGAGCTAACATCACCAACTAGAGCACAAATTCACACTATGGGCCTTCTGACAGGACGCCTTAACACACAACACCACTTCTACAGCATTCCTCCCAAAACAGTATGAGCAGAGTGGAATGAGGAAACACCAAGCAAACCTAATATACTAAACAATTGGTTCAAGGTGGCCATTTGGCCCAGTTTAGACACATCCCATACTAGAGTGCTGGGTGTAAGTCCTGGCTTCACTTTTTTTTAAAACTTTTTTTTTTTTTTTTTTTTTTTGGGACAGGCAGAGTGGACAGTGAGAGAGAGAGAGAGACAGAGAGAAAGGTCTTCCTTTGCCATTGGTTCACACCCTCCCCAATGGCCGCTGCAGCCGACGCACCGTGCTGATCAGAAGCCAGGAGTCAAGTGCTTCTCCCGGTCTCCCATGCGGGTGCAGGGCCCAAGCACCTGGGCCATCCTCCACTGCACTCCCGGGCCACAGCAGAGAGCTGGACAGGAAGAGGGGCAACCGGGACAGAATCCGGTGCCCTGACCGGGACCAGAACCCGGTGTGCCGGTGCCACAGGCGGAGGATTAGCCCACTGAGCTGTGGCACTGGCCCTGGCTTCACTTCTAATTCTAGCTTCCTGCTAATGTGCACCTTGGGAGGCAGCAGGTGATGGCTCAAGCAGTTGGGTCCCTTACACCCACATGGGAGACATGGACTGAGTTCCCAGTTCCTGGCTTTGGCCTGCTGAGCCCCAGTTGCTATAGGCATTTGGGGAATGAAGCAGCAGATGGGAGATCGAAAGGTATCTGTTTCTCACTCTTCTTAAATACATAAACAAAATAAATAACTGTTTCAAGCTCTTCAAAAATGCAAGTGAGAAAACAGAAAGAAAGCTGAGAAACAGTTCATTTAAAGGAGGCATGACTAAATACAATGTGTCATCCTGGATTGTATTCTAAACAAAAGGTTGGGGGATATTATAAAGGGGCAGCATCAAGATAATTGACAGACTTTTCAAAAGGACTATGTGTTAGACAGCAATGTTGTACCAATAGTAAATGTTATGATCTTGATAAATATACTCTGAATATTTTTTAAAGATTATTTATTTGAGAGGCAGAGTGAGAGAGAGAGGAGGAGGGGGAGGGGGAGGGGGAGGGAGGGAGAGAGAGAGAGAGAGAGAGAGAGAATGAATCAATCTTCCATCTGCTGGTTCACTCCCTAAATGGCCACAATGGCTAGGGCTGGGCCAGGCTGAAGCCAGGGGCTTCTTTCAGGTCTCCCACATGGGTGCAGGGGCCCAGGCACTTTCAGCCATCTTTCACTGCTTTTCCAGGCCATTAGCAGAGAGCTGGATAGGAAGTGGAGCAGCTGGGACTCACACCACGCCCATATGGAATGCTGGCAGCGAAAGCAGAGGCTTAACCTACTATGCCACAGAGCCAGTCCCTGAATATTTAGAATAACATCCTTGTTCTTAAGAATTACACATTGAAGAATTAAAAGACCCTGAGATTGCCACCTTCCTCTCAAATATTTAAAAAAAAAAAAAAACAGTGTATGTGTGTATGTATAAAACAGAGAGAGAGAAAGAGAGAAACGGGGAGGGGAAGAAAGAGGGACAGAAAGATAAACGGGAAAAATGAAAACCACAGGTGAATCCAGAAGAAATCATGGGTGTCCTTCGCACTATTCTTGCAACTTTTCTTTAAGTGTGAAATTAAATCTTAATGAAAAGTTATAAAAAGAAAAATTCAAATATATATGGATATGTACAAAAACTCATCTTCAAGAACATGTTTTCAAAATTCTGAGTTTTTTCTCAGGCATTTTTGATGTTAAGTTTTGATGTCGTTCTCCAGTCCCTGATAATAAAACTACATGGCTCAGCACTAAACCCTTCCTGTCCCAGGCTAGTCATCTGTTTATATCTCTGAGCTAATTAAGCCTGAAGATGAGGGTTTGAGTTGAGGCACAAGCCTGAGATCAGTGCTCCTGGACTCTGAAGGCTTTGCCAGACATGTGGGGAGGAAAGAAGCAGTAAAGGGCAAAACTGAGTTCCTCAGATACATGGCTCATTCCCTCATCATTAATTAATTATCAGACCTGCCAACCTGCTCACCAGACGCTCTGCTGAGGAGTGCAGGGACACAGCATCACGCAAGGCAGAGTTCTCTCCACCAGATGTTTCTTCTTCCCCACACGTCTGCTTTGAACTTCAAATATCTTGAAGTCCAGAGCAAGGTCTGGGATATTCTAAATCGCTTAACACAGCAAAGGCACTTAAGTCTAACTGAAGTTCCCTACACTGGTGACAACAAATTATATTCAAACACAAAGTTAAGGCATTCCTAAAATTGCAGCTTCTTCGTGTACTTCAAATATTAATGTGGCAAATGTGCAGGAACTGATTTTTTTAAACCCTACAGAAATCTTGAAAGTGAATTATAAAAACATACCTTTTCAAAAGAGGCAATTAAAAAATTTAAACTCATTATTCTCCCTAAAATTATAGCCTTCTTTTCAGAAATTCAACTTTCCTGGTTTCAGATACCAAGAGGTTTGAAATAAAAATGTTTCAGTGGGGAGTGAAGAAAAGAGCAGTCTCTTTCAATGATGGTGGCATGTGGTTATTTGGAAATACACTGTCATAATTTCTGGCAGCTATATTCTGTTAGGTGGCAATGAACACAGATTTACAGATGAGGACAGACTTTGATTGACTTCATCAAATAGCTTTTTTTTTTTTTTTTTTTTTTGCCAGGCAGAGTTAGACAGCGAGAGAGAGAGAGAGAGAGAGACAGAGAGAGAGCTATAGACAGTGAGAGAGAGACAGAAAGAAAGATCTTCCTTCCGTTGGTTCACCCCCCAAATGGCCGCTACGGTCGGCGTGCTGCACCGATCACGAAGCCAGGAGACAGGTGCTTCCTCCTGCTCTCCCATGCGGGTGCAGGGCCCAAGCACTTGGGTCATCCTTCACTGCCTTCCCAGGCCACAACAGAGAGCGCTGGACTGGAAGAGCAGCAACCAGGACAGAATCCAGCGCCACGACCAGGACTAGAACCTGGGGTGCCGGCGCCGCAGGTGGAGAATTAGCCTAGTGAGCCGTGGCGCCAGCCCAAATAGCTACTTTTATATTGAAGGATTTTCAGTTACATTTCTAGATAAAGAGTTGGATTTTTTTTTTTTTTTTTGGACAGGCAGAGTTAGACAGTGAGAGAGAGAGAGAGAGAGAGAGAGAGAGAGAGAGAGAGAAAGGTCTTCCTTCCGCTGCGCCGATCCAAAGCCAGGAGCCAGGTGCTTCCTTCTGGTCTCCCAAGTGGGTGCAGGGCCCAAACACTTGGGCCATCCTCCACTGCCTTCCCAGGCCACAGCAGAGAGCTGGACTGGAAGAGGAGCGACTGGGACTAGTACCCAGCGCCCAACAGGGACTAGAACCCAGGGCGCTGGCGCCACAAGCAGAGGATTAGCCTAGTGAGCCGTGGTGCCGGCCTAAGTTTAGTAGTTCCTAAAGAAAGTAACCCAGTTTTTAGAAATGCATTCTTTACTGTATTCATATATACTTATTATCCCTGCCTCATCCCAAAATGGTAATGTATTGTACTAACACATTATATTTAAATACCAATCAATCAGCATATAGTGATAAGCTATTAATTCAGCTCAGCTTTAGAAATTCCAAAGAAATATCTATGATCTATAGACTGTTTTAGAAAAATCCATTGTGTTATTTTCATTTCATGAATAAGACAAATTAGTAAATTATTTCTTAGTTAAGTACTTTAAGGAGGCAGGAGAGGAAGAAACTAACATTTAGAATGTATCACGTGCCAGGCTTTGTCTGTCTTAGAACTCATCAAAGATGAGGCACCTGAGGCTGAGAAGGGGCGTCACCTGGTTTAGGCCAGCTTAGTAATGCACAACTATGCCAGGTGACTCAAAAGTTTAAACTGTCTACAAGGTCTAGCACACCTAGGTGGTTACAGACTATAGGTTATTTTGCTTGGTTGTTTTAAAAACAGGGCCTGTTCTTCATAAAAATAAATGTTTGTAACTGGCTCATTTCTGGCTTCTGTACCTCTGCTTGCTTGATAATGGCCAAGGCCACCAGATTATGATTTTTCCTGTCTTCTCCTGGCTGCAGCCACAAGATAACACAGGTGGCCCCAAGGTCAGTGACACCCTGCTTGACCCTGACTGGGAACAACTGAATAATTAAATTGTTACATTTTTCAATACGGTTATAAAGAAACTGGCTGATTGGCTAACTGCTTCTCGCTTCTGTGTGCCTGTTTTCTGCTTGCACAAGCCCCCACCCGTAATTAAATGACTGATAAAAAGTTGGTTGTGCCTTTAAAAACGCCCTGCTTCTGCAATTCAGGGTGTCTTTTCCAGACTTGCTCTGTGAGAGGGCAGTCGCCAGCTGACTAAGATTTCTAATTTGACATCAAAAGTGTCACTGTGTTTTTAATCTGTGCACCCCACAACAAAACCAGAGTTCAAGCTGGGTTCTTGGACATCAAAATCTGTGGTCTCCCACTGTTCTATTATTCTGAAATTTACTCAGCACAAATATAAAGGAATAACAATTAACAATGCATTTTAAGAATATTAAATTCCTTACAAACATCAAAGGACCACAAAACATCAAACACAAACACCAACGACAACTCTTAAAACATTTTAAATATCTCTTAAGGGAAGCACTTAGTATTATAACAAAACTCAGAGGCCACAAAAGATGGCTATGATCAATATATTTAATATACTTAATATATTAAAGGGTTTATGGGAGTGGCATTTGGCACCACAGGTGATACCCACATCCCTAACAAGGTGCCTGCGTTCATGTATGGCTCTGCTTCTAACACAACTTCCTGCCAGAGTACCCTGTGAGGCAGCAGGTTCCAGTGCTTGGGTCCCTGCCACCCACTTGGGAGACAGGACTGAGTTCCAAGCTTCTGGCTTTGATCTGGCCCAGTTCCAGCTGTTACAGACATTTGGGAAATGAACCTAGAGATTGAAGTCTAACTCTTTCTTTGCCTTTCAAATAAAGATAAAAAGAAATTTAAAAAATGTATTTTTGCCATGTTAAAAAAATATCAAGAAATGAATGCCAAACTTGTGAAAATATCTGCCATTCACAGCATAGACAAAGGGCTAGTTTTCTTAATAAGTTTGCTATACAAATCTATGTGACAAATATTCAAAGAGAAAGCAAAAAGGACATGAATAAAAGGGAATATGAATAGTCCTAAAATATATGAAAAGATGTTCTACTTTATTCATATTGCAAGAAGCACAAATTTAAATCACAGAATATTACTATTTAACTATCCAAGTTTCAAATACCAAGAGGTCTGAAATAAAAGTGTGTCAGCTGAAAGTGAAGAAAAGAGCAGTCTCTTATAAAACACTATATGTCATTTGGAAATACATGTCATAATTTCTGGTTGTTATGTTCTATTAGGTTGCAGTGAACACTGAATTGGCAAATACAGTCATTACTCTCAGAATTGCAGGTTTAGGTTCCTGCTAGCCTCTGGTCACATTTTCAACAAGCTATCAATAAGTAACCTTATTTCATGTGTGCTTCTGTTTTAAAAAGCTTTGAGATATATTTCATGATACATGAGTGCTTCAAAAGTCCACGGAGAGTCCCGCGCTGTGGCATGGCATGTGGAGACATCACCTGCAGTACCAGTATCCCTTGTGGGTGCCGGTTTGAGTCCTGGCTGCTCTACTTCCAATCCAACTCCCTGCCATGGCCTCGGCCTCGGCCTCGGCCTCGGCCTCCGCCTCTGCCTCCCCCTTCCTCTCTGCTTCTCCTCTCTGTGTAACTCTGACTTTCAAATAAACAATAAATCTTAAAAAAAAAAAAAGTCCATGGAAAATGAATTAAAATTTTTATTTTGATGCAAAAATTTCTTTGAAATCCATGCATATAAGAGCTTTTCAAAAGGTTCACATAAAATGCACATTTAAAAACTATGCATAGATTTCAATTTTCTTGCACCAAATTTGTCTTTTAATTAAACTTTTCCACAAACTTGTTTGAAATTTCTTTATATATTTAGCAATACATTTTTTCTATGTCCAAAGAACAAACAAAAATAAAAAATACCATACCCTACAACTTCCCCAAATTATCTTTCCATTAGAAATAAAAACCATTACAGGGGCAGGCATTTGACACAGCAGTTAAGACACCACTTGGGATACTCACATCCTAAATGGAAATGCCTGGGTGCACGTCCTGGCTCTGCTCCAGACTGCAGCTTCCTACTAACGTGCACCCTGAGAGACTATTAGGAATGCCCAGCTCATGAAAAGACCTCCATCAGAAAGCATTAAGAACACAATAAAACCAGTTTCTCAGTAGATTTAATGTGAAACAACTGGACACAGGAATCCAGCAGTGCTTGACCCACATGGCAGATCCAGATTCAATTCTTAGCTCCCAGCTTTAAACCAGCCTCCTCCTAGCTGTTATGAACATGTGGGGAGTGATCCATGAAGTGGGAGATTTTTGTCCATCTTTGTATGTCTCTCTGCCTTTAAAATAAATAAAAGACTAGCAAACACTTATTTGTCTCAAGGGTAAAGTTTACATCACAAAGAACTTTTACAACTATTTAGTTATTAGTTGTCTTGATTTATAATTTTTTAAAAAGAATCAAACTTTTTTAAAGATTTGTTTTATTTACTGATTTATAATTAAAAGCCAGGAAATAGTAGTACAAACTTTGCTCAAAGTTTACAAAGAAAAATTACTGTTTCAGTAAAAGAGCAGCATTTCTTAGCATCGGTCATCTCTAGTAGTCTATAATTTGGTTCCTGATTTAAGAGACTATATTTGAAACTGTCCCATACACTAAAAGCTGAAGTTTATGGCAAAGGTATTAAAAACTGATTTTAGTAATACAGCAAACTTCAGATACACTATTTAATTGGGATTTTTTCTATGTGTAATTAATACACGTGGGAACCATGAACTCTGCCAATAAGCAGGGTAAATGAATGGCATAGAATGATATGTGTGAACCTGCTAAAGTTCTGGCTATCACTGTCTTCAGTATGGTCAAGATCAACCTTATTTCCATCTAGACAATCTCCTATGACCATTGTCTTTTGGTAGTAGCTGGTGATGATTTACAACCTCAACTACTGATTTTTCCATAAGCCGAAGTACAGGAATTTGGTGCTACCCGAAATGCCCAGACCATGAAAAGATCTCCATTAGAAAGTATGCAGAATACACTAAAATAGCTTTTTTAAAAAAGACTTATTTATTTGAAAGGCAGAGTTACAAGGGGAGATAGAGAGAGACTATCTGCTGGTTCACTCCCCAAATGGCCACAATGGCCGGGCTAGGCTGGGTCAAAGCCAGGAGCCAGGAGCTTCTTCCAGTTTTCCCACCTGGGTGCAGGGGTCCACACATTTGGACCATCTTCTGCTACTTTCCCAGGTACATCAGCAGGGGGCTGGTTAGGAAATGGAGCAGCAGGGACATGAATAAGCACCCATATGAGATGCTGGCATCACAGTCAGCAGGTTAATGGCTAGGCCACAACGCTGGCCCCTAAAATAAGTTCTTGAACATGTTTAACATGTGAAGAAAGCAGACACAGAGATTCAGCAAGATTCTTCTCCACTAAGTGATTTCCCAACGTATGGTGTCAGAGAATGAGTCAGGTGATGGTGAAATGAGCATGTGTTCCTCTAGAATGACAGGACACTCACGACACATTTGCTCATAATCTTAGGGTCAGGCCTTTCCAGAGAATTGTATTTAATGCTTTAGCAAAAGCAAATTCACTCTTGAGGATAGTTCCCCTTCAGTTTTAATGGTGCCCTGGTGTGTAAGGAAGTCCTAAGCCCAAAAGCAAGGCTTCTGTCCTAGTGGCATTTTAATGACCACCTTCACTGGCTAATATGGGAATACAAAGTACCCTCGCATGGTTCTTCCCCCAGGATACCTCTTTCTCTTTCAAAATTATCCATGTTATCCTGCTTAAATTGAGACAAACAAAACAAAGCTTCCTTACCAGGTTGCAGTTTTTCTGTCCTGATTCTCTTTCCTAACAAGAAGCCCTCAGCCACCCCTTGTTTTTTTAAAAAATATTGTCCTCCAATTGTTAACAGCCCCCATTTAGAACCTCTCTGCTTGGCTTCACATGTCAGACATTCTTGCAAAGAAAACAGAACTCTAAAATCAGAACCGTGTTGGTCTGGGCAGCTGCCAAGTCAGCAGCCGCTCCTTAGCCTTAGGTCGCATGGCATAGCCTGGGACATTTTGCACAGTGTTTAAGTTACTCTTTATTGAATAAAGAGAAATTCATTTATAAGAAGGGAAGATTGAGGAACCTTATATAAAACAGTCTCCTCTTATCTTGTAGATTCCGCCCCTGGTTGTTAGACTCTTTATAACACAGTAGGAGGTTCAACTTTACCAAAATAAAAATAACAATAATAATAAGCAAAGATGCTTTCCTGTCCTAATGTGGAATCCTTAAGATTCATGGAATGCATGTCCCATTATGGTCATGAAGGAATTGAGCTGGCGGGCTTCCCTGAAACACTTTCACTACTGCATAGTCTCAGGAGCAATGGGACAAAGTTCTATAGAATCCTAGTTATGTCTGGCCAAGAAAATAATCATTTCCTCTTTTCAAGTCTCACTCAGATGTGTTCAAGACTAAAAAGGATGCTGACTAAAAAAGGATGATGTGGGTCAAATAGTAATACAAGCCCTAAAGGGCATTTTAATTCTCTTCCTGTCTTATCATTTTATTATATCTTAGGAACTTCCAGAAATAGGGGGCAATGGTTGGAACTTTGAAGTTCTCTGGTAAACAAAAACCATTCAGTAAAATGAGTTTTACTGAAACATGATTGTATTTATTCAACAAATATTTCTTTGGGTTTATTTCATGCTGGAATAATCTCTATTACCCTCTGAGCAGATGAAAATGGGCTATAAAATTTGTCAAAATGTTTTCCAGAGACTTTTAGAAGAATCAGAGTTATATGAATTACATAATATCTAGCAATCTGTTCATAAATTTTCGTATCCTCTATTTCAATTGGAAAACTCTGTAGCCAAAAAACAAAACTTCTTGATTAGATGATAGCTAGAACTATACTTCTTATGATGGAAAAGAAAATTACAGATGAAAACCTCTATTTCCAATTTTTAAAGAATACATTATTTTTAAAGGAAGTAAAGGTCTTTAATAAACAAAGCAGCAAATTACAGCTACTGTAATCAACATTTTGGGGTTTTAAAACTGAAAATAACAATCTCAGAACACCACAACAGAAAAATGCTACTCTTAGTCACTGAAAAGTTTATGTCACGCCTGCTTTATTCATTTGATATCTTGGGAACTTACTTTGCATCCTTCTATCTGATTCCTTAAATAAGAACTAAAATGCCAGCCTATCTCTTGAAACTATAGTGAAGATGTAATAAGCACAAAACATTGATGATGCAATAAAGAAATGACCTTCCAACTACGACACTGGACTCTGTTAAAGATCAAAATTTTATTTCCATATTTAAGATAAAGTTAGTAGCATCACTAAAGGACTTTCCCCGACTATGAGCATAAAAACTAATTGGCCTTCTCTTTGTTGGTTTTAGGATCATGTGAACCCAGCAGAAATGCCTAATCATAAGGGTTCACAGTGGCGTGTGCCATGTAATGGAAATAAGTGATACTGCTGGTGCCCCAAATGAAGATCCTTTGAAGTGCATGTGTTTATATGGGCTCGCCAAATTTTTAATGCCAGTAAAACCAAAAGGCGGTTGGAATTGCAACTTACAGTTA
Source organism: Oryctolagus cuniculus (assembly GCF_964237555.1). Taxonomy (NCBI): domain Eukaryota; kingdom Metazoa; phylum Chordata; class Mammalia; order Lagomorpha; family Leporidae; genus Oryctolagus; species Oryctolagus cuniculus. Next base: position 38,411,858 of record NC_091442.1, read on the forward strand.
AATGACCTTTTATCTTTTTAAAGTTCCAGGAAGCATCAATTCAATCTAACTGTTTTTTTAATCTTTAAACCATACTATGTTTTGGTGACAGCAACTAAAAAATACTCAAGAAAGGATTTTGCTTATTGTGAAAAGAAGAGGGGAAACACTCCATTCAAGTTCTAATTGGCAACTGCAGAACAGTTTAACTTGAAAGAGTTAAGTATAAAATGATAAAGAAACTCATTATCCTTTCAGGCAATCATGACAGAAACTGAAAACATCTTCACAGAATAAGGCATATGATCTACCACTTACATAGAGCTTAAGACCAAACAAAACTAAACAATACAACATTCAGAGATACAAAGAAAGATGAAAAAGCCGTAAGGAAAAGCTAGGGGGTTAACATGAAATAAAAGATGGAGGAAACAAAGCAGTAAGATCAGAGAGGCCCACATGGGGGCTTCAAAGATATGGGTAATGGGCAATTTCTTATGTTGGGTGGCAGGTCCACAGGTGTTCATTTTATTATTATCTTTTATAACTTACAAATTTATTATGTCCTTCTTTTAAAAACATATGAAAGATTTCATAGTAAAAGATGAAAAAAAATGGGGAAGTAGGGAGTAGGTGGACAAATGGAAGGATTGTATATATAAACAATGATCAGCATCATGGACATATTCCCAGATAGGAAAAAACCTGTAGTTACTTTCTAAATTGGAGTTAACTTAAAGGCAAGGTAACAGTTACCATGTGTGCTCATCAGGTTGGCTCTTGATGAACTGTGGGCCTAAAATCTGCTTAGAGTGAAGAACTCCAACACAGGCTTGGCACAAAAGATCATCAGCCAAAAACATACAACCTTCTTTAACTCCTAAGAGCTTGTATGCTTGCTATCCTGGATTGCTCAAGATTTTCCTTAAATATATGGGGTCTGTTTCTCATTTCTCCCCATACACACTGCTTCTTACTGATCACTCCAAGGCAGGAATCTCTGAACTTCACAGGGTCTATGCAGTGGGGTCCAGGGTAAAAAGGAAGAAATATACCCATAGAGTGAGATTGGCTGTTTACTTCATATTTTTGCATATAGTCTAATTTCTTATAACTAATCACAAGCTTAAAATGATAGAGAACTCATTTTTCCACTGGAAGGCTTGATGTGCCTTTGTTTACACAATTTATTAACCATACTATATACTGCAGCCTCAATAAAAAAGCACTTGTGTAGAGGCCTGGACAGCACATGTAATTGTACTTTAGCAGGTAAAAATATATTGGTTCTTTTCTTTCTAAAAGCAGAGAGAAAATTAATTCTTTTCAGCTGTTTCATTCCAGGGACAACCATTTGCTTTACGTCAAATCTGCAGTTTGTAGGCCAGGGTTTGTCAGCATCTCATGATCTGAGGGGGTGGGAGGTGGCAGGATGAGTGCTGCAAACATGTTCACATCCAAACTGTCCTGTTACAGGCTGTTTTCTGAGGCTGTCTTCTATGATCCATTTAAACTGTCACCAGATCTTCTTGTTCCTAGACACTCATCATTATCCAAAATTTCCAGCCCATATTGTTTTTGTAAGAGCATATGAGGATATTTCAAGTGACATTTAATTTTTATGTAAAAGGAGTACATTTCTTTGAAAGTTTCTCCTAGATAATAGATAAGGTAACTCCATTTAGCGCTTCATTCATTCATCCAACAATCAATGGATGCCTACTATGCCAGTAGGTACAAAGTTCAGTGACATCGTTCCTCCCCTCGCAATCTGCAATTCTACAAATGGTAAAATTTTCTAATGACCGAAAAAGCTATTTTAAACCCCTATGCTCCTCATGTGTATTTTTCTTTTTTTAATTTGTTGTTGTTGTTGTTTTGTTTTTGACAGGCAGAGTGGACAGTGAGAGAGAGAGAGACAGAGAGAAAGGTCTTCCTTTTTGCCATTGGTTCACCCTCCAATGGCCGCCGCGGCCGGCGCACTGTGGCCGGCGCACCGATCCGAAGGCAGGAGCCAAGTGCTTCTCCTGGTCTCCCATGGGGGTGCAGGGCCCAAGCACTTGGGCCATCCTCCACTGCACTCCCTGGCCACAGCAGAGGGCTGGCCTGGAAGAGGGGCAACCGGGACAGAATCCGGCACCCGGACCGGGACTAGAACCCAGCGTGCCGGCGCTGCAGGAGGAGGATTAGCCTACTGAGCCGTGGCGCCGGCCGCCTTTTTTTAATTTTAATTAATTTTTTATTTATTTTTAGTTTTTCCCCATGTGTATTAATGGAGCTTACAGACATGTGATCCATTTCTCTAAAATAACTGAATTCAGAAAAAACAATATTTAAGTACTGGCCTAACACAGAAGTGCAGACATTTCAGTATCTGTTTAGGATGTGTTGTGGTAACTATTACAAGAAAGGCCAGGCCAGCGCCGCAGCTCACGAGGCTAATCCTCCGCCTTGCGGTGCCGGCACACCGGGTTCTAGTCCCGGTCGGGACGCCGGATTCTGTCCCGGTTGCCCCTCTTCCAGGCCAGCTCTCTGCTGTGACCAGGGAGCGCAGTGGAGGATGGCCCAAGTGCTTGGGCCCTGCACCCCATGGGAGACCAGGATAAGTACCTGGCTCCTGCCATAGGATCAGCGTGGTGCGCTGGCCGCAGCGCACCGGCCGCAGCAGCCATTGGAGGGTGAACCAACAGCAAAGGAAGACCTTTCTCTCTGTCTCTCTCTTTCTCACTGTCCACTCTGCCTGTCAAAATAAATAAATAAATAAAAAATTAAAAAACAAACAAGAAAGGCCAATGCAAGGCCAACTGCATGGTGCTAAGAGAGCACAAGGAAAGAGCAAGTTACCTGGGAGAATTTCCAAAAGATTCCAGGAAGACATGTATTTGATTTGGGTCTCAAAGAAGGAACGGTATTGGCCCAGGGCCTTCCCAGCACAGGGAACAGCAGACACAAGTTTTTTTTTTTTTTTTTTTTTTTTGGCAGAAAACATTACCCTTGGGGAAAACCATACACTTTGGAATGGCAGGTACTTAAGATGTTTGGGATGAGCAAAGGAAAAGAGGGCCTAGGTAGAATTAACACTGAATGCAGAATCTGGGGCAGAGCAGAGGGGGACTTTTCCCCTCAAGTTAGGTAGCTCCCATTTATCCTGTAGGAGACTGACCAGCAGAGGTAGGGCGCATTCTCTCTCTCTCCCTCCCTCCCTCCCTCCCTCCCTCTGTGTGTGTGTGTGTGTTGGGGAAATGGTGTCTTGCTTGAAAAATTAAAAGTAGGGAGCACGGAAGTGATAGAGATACATGTTTTATTTTCTAGCATACATAGAAATTTACTCAATATTGGCTTAGACATAGAGTAAACTAATCACAAATACTTGTGTCACTTGTTTTGGCCTCCATCCCTCGGATACTGGTGTGATTCTCAAGGTCAGGTTCTCATTTTGTCCCTTTATGCTTTGGAACAGTATTCTCTCCTGACCATCTCAGGTTTGTGGCTCTCTGGGTCAACTGCAAGTGTTTCACACAGAGATAACCCTGGTGGCAGGATGGAGGTGGAAGTGAGGGACAAATAGAGGCAGTGAGCCTGGACGTGAGGAGCTAAAGAGACAGACAGCTGGAAAAGAGTGATTAGGGACTGAAATGCAGGAGGATACGGGCCAGGTTTGTCCCAGTGGGACCCAAAGATGAGACCCAGGATCCACTGATGGAAACTGAAGTCTAATAGAGCTACCTTTAGATGCAGTAGACGTACCTTCATTTGTCATTGGAGTTCTTCAGATCATCTAGAGGGCCACTGGACAGCGTGAGGGTTTAAAAGTTTTAGTTATCTATTGCCTCATAATAAATTACCCTAGAATGCAATGATTTAAAACAACAGTATTTATTATCTTCCAGTGTTTACAGGTCAAACATTGAGGAATGCTTTTACTAGGGTGGTTCTTTCTTAGGGTTTCTAAGGAAATTTCAATTAGGACACAGCCCAGGGCTGCAGTCATCTGAAAGCTCACTCAACTCTGAAATTGCTGGCAGGGAATTCTCTGTTCCTGGCTGGCTGCTGGAAGGAGGTTGCAGCTTTTTGCTACACGGGTCTCCCCACAGTGCTTCCCAATATGGCCAGTGGTCTCTCCCACAGTGAATGACCCAACAGCGAGAGCATGGAGGAAGCTGTAATGCCTTTTCTGACCCACATCTTAGAAAGCTGCACATTGTCACTGCTGCCATATTCTTATTTGTTGATAGCAAATCTCTGATGTCTCAGTCAGACTTGAGGGGAGGAGAACTAAGATCCATAATTTGAAAAGAGAAATATCAATGACATGATGGACAAAGAACCTTTACTAAGGTCACACAATGGCACTATGAACCTTCCTTCATGTCTGAGGTTCCCCCATCGTATTCCTGGATCAGGACACAGGCCAAACTTCAACAATGTCCTGCACCTGAGTCCTCTCAGCTCTGAAGCAGCCCACTGGAACTCTGGAAATTGATGTATTTGTCAAGAGAAAAGGCTCAGTAATGGCTTCCTGGAAACTCCAAGTGGGAATCGAGTTTGACTGATACTTGTGGTATAATAGGAACATTATTTATGATTTTCAGAAAAGAAACTGGACACAGAAAAGGCTAAAGGCTCTTCTGAGTATAGTAATATTCCTGCAATAAAAAAGTGATTGAATGACATACAACCTTTTAAGTATTTTTTTTTACTTTTGGGATTATTTTATTTGGATGTGTAGGAATGAAAGACATATAAGCTTTCCCAGATACTAGTTGTTACTGAGTATTGCGGAGAAGTACATTTATGAAGTTGTACTTTCATGAGAATCTGAAAAAGCAATAAATGAGAAGTCAAAGTCCAAGCATAAGGCAACTTAAAGTTGTGGCCTGGTTTGGAACAAATGATAAATTATACACAAGGGAATTCACTTGATCTCAATGTCTGAGAAACCTTTTACAAGTAAAGGTTTATGACAGACACTTCCCTTGTTTATGGGTCCAGTCTTCCACTATTAGAATACGAAATGAGCAATGTTTATAAAAGTTGGATACTTCCAATGCAGGTTATTCATTGCCACTGTTTGGAATCAATCCCTGTTGAAAGTATAGAAGACAAGTATAGCTATAGTACAGAATGCAGTCATTAAAAACTACAACAGTGGGGGCCGGCACTGTGGCGAAGCCGCTAAAGCCGCCGCCTGCAGTGCTGCCATCCCATATGGGTACCAGTTTGAGACATGGCTGCTCCACTTCTGATCCAGCTCTCTGCTATGGCCTGGGAAAGCAGTAGAAGATGGCCCAAGTCCTTGGGCCCTTGCACCCTCATGGGAGACCTGGAAGAAGCTCCTGGTTTCAATCGGCGCAGCTCTGACCGTTGCAGCCAATTGGGGCGTGAACCAGCGGATGGAAGACGCTCTCTCTGCTTCTCCTTCTCTCTCTGTGTAACTCTGACTTTCAAGTAAATAAATAAATCTTAAAAAAAAAAAAAAAAAAAAAAAAAAACACACACAAAACCTACAACAGTACTCTCATTCACAGAAGTTAAGCTGAAGTACGGCAGTAAGGGGGAAGAGAAAAGAAAAAAGGACATAAACTTCAGGGCCGGCGCAGTGGCTCACTTGGTTAATCCTCTGCCTGTGGCATCGGCATCCCAAGTGGGTGCTGGGTTCTACTCCTGGTTGCCCCTCTTCCAGCCCATCTCTCTGCTGTGGCCCAGGAAGGCAGTGGAGGATGGCCCAAGTGCTTGGGCGCCTGCACCTGCCTGAGAGACCAGGAGAAAGCACCCAGCTCCTGGCTTCGGATCGGCGCAGCACGCTGGCTGTAGTGGCCATTTGGGGGGTGAAGCAATGGAAGGAAGACCTTTCTCTCTCTCTCTCTTTGTCTAACTCTGCCTGTCAAAAAAAAAAAAAAGTACATAAACTTCTCTTAATTTCCATAGTTAAAGAAGTGAAGGATGGCTGACAGACATTATGTAAAATTAGTAAATCAAGACATGGTGTGTTAAAAAACAACAACAAAAACATCAATCCTGTTAAGAAATGGGCAAAAAGAACTCAACAGAAAGTTGTGAAAAGAAGAAACACAAATGGTCAACAAATATATGAAAAAAATATTCAATAACACTAGGCACCAGGGAAATGCAAATCAAAGCCACAATGAGTATCACCTCATTCCTTTCAAAATGGCTATTATCCAAAAAGACAATAGAGCAAAAAATGCTGATGAAGATGTGAAAAAAAGGGGAACATTTTTTTTCTTTTTAAGATTTACTTATTTATTTGAAAAACAGAGTTGCAGAGAGGCAGAGAGAGAGAGAGATCTTCCATCCACTGGTTCACTCCCTAGATGGGCCACAATTGCTGGAGCTGTGCCAATCCTAAGCCAGGAGCCTGGAGCTTCTTCGAGGTCTCCCATGTGAGTTCAGGGGCCCAAGGACTTGGGCCATCTTCTACTGCTTTCCCAGGCCATAGCAGATAGCTGGATAGGAAGTGGAGCAGCTGGGACTCGAACCGGCACCCATATAGGATGCCTATATGGGATGCCGGCACTGCAGGTGGCAGCTTTACCCCTTAAGCCACAGTGCCAGCCCCAGAAAGCGGAACTCTTACACACTGTTGGTGGGAACATAAATTAGTGTAGCCACTGTGGAAAACAGTCTGTAGATTTCTTTAAAACCAGAAATAGATCTGCCATATAATCCAGCAATTCCACTACTGGTATATACCCAAAAGACATGCTTACACTATACCAAAGAAATACCTGCACCACCATGTTCATAGCAGCACTGTTCACAATAGCCAAAATCTGGAATCAACCAAAGTGTCCAATATTAAATGAATGGATGAACAAAATGTGGCATGTGTACACACACATACACACTGAAATATTCACCTATAAAAAATGGATGAAATTCTATCATTTACATCAAAATGCTTGGAATTAGAAGAAATCATGTTGAGTGAAATAAGTCAGACAGAGAAAGACAAATATCTCATGTTCTCCTTTACATGTGTGAGCTGATTTAAAAAAATAAAAAACAAAAAAAAAACAAAAGAAAAGAGGTAATGCTCCCCCTCTATATCAGTTTTACTGTAACTACAGTGTATTGTCAAAGTGTTTAAAATCTTAGTCAAATGAATTAAGAATCATAGAGCACTACAGTTTTAATGATTTTATAACTGTCTTAAATTTTACTTAAAAAAAGAAAATTTATATAGGTAAAGTTGAACATCTTTTCAGCTGGTTATTATTTATAGGCCTTGCCTACTTTCCCACTTAACTGTGGTCTTTTTACTTTGTTCAATGAACTTGTTATTTAGTGGAACGTTAAGCATTTGAATACAGTGTAAATTTTAAAATGTTACCTCAAAAATATTTTTAAATGGTGAGTTAAATGTTGCAAAATTAAAATACATTATCCCAAGTTGGAGTTGAATTGCAACAAAAACCAGCAGGGAAGAAGACGAGCATGTAACGCAAGCTCTGTTTTCAACTGTTTCACGAGTCAGAAGTCTTCAGTTCTGACCACATTTGACAAGAGGTGAGCCTCAGAAAAGAACTGTGACACTCCTTCCTAGGAATAATATATAAAGCAGTTTTAGTAACTTCTCCCTTCCTAATACTGAAGGTTATTCTGAGTTATTATAGAAATCCAGGTATATCCTCTGCATATTTTAAAACCAATTCTTTACTACCTAAATGTGGAATAAAAGTCAAAAGAATCAACAATGATTAAGATACTAAAGCTAAGCGCTGTATTTGTGCAGATTTAACAAAAGATGATCATTTGAAACAAACATCTCATTGAGGCACCTATTTGATGCAGTGGTTAAAACACCAGTTGGGATATCTGTATCCCATATCAGAGTATCTGGGTTTGAATCAGAACGCCACTGCTGATTCTAGCTTCCTGCTAATGCATATCCTGGAAGACAATGGTGATGGCTCAAGTATTTGGGTCCCTGCCACACACATGGGATTCATTCCTGGACTCCTCGTTTCCACCTAGCCCAGGGCCAGCTATTAAAAGACATTTGGGGGCTGGTACTGTGGCGCAGTGGGTTAAAGCCCTGGCCTGAAGTGCTGGCATCCTATATGGGCACCGGTTCTAGTCCCAGCTGCTCCTCTTCCGATCCAGCCCTCTGCTATGGCCTGGGAAAGCAATAGAAGATGGCTCAAGTCCTTGGGCTCCTGCATTCACATGCGAGAACAGGAAGAAGCTCCTGGCTCCTGGCTTCGGATCAGCACAGCTCTGGCCGTTGCAGCCATCTGGGGAGCGAACCAGCAGATGGGAGACCTTTCTCTCTGCCTCTACCTCTCTCTGTAACTTTGTCTTTCAAATCATAAAATAAATCTTAAAAAAAAAAAAAAGACATTTAGGGGCCAGCACTGTGGTATAGCAGGTAAAAGCTGCTGTCTGCAGTGCCAGCATCCCATATGTGTGCAAGTTCAAGTCCTGGCTGCTCCACTTCCAATCTCACTCTCTGCTATGAACTGGGAAAGCAGCAGAAGATGGCCTAAGTGCTTGAAACCCTGCAGCCACGTGGGAGACCTGGAAGAAGCTCCTGGCTCCTGCCTTCAGGATGGCCCGCTCCAGCCATGGTGGTCATTTGGGGAGTATAACCAGCAGATGGAAGATCTCTATTTTTCTCTCTCTCTCTGCTTCTGCCTCTGTAACTCTGCCTTTCAAATAATAAATAAATAAATCTTTTTTAAAAAAGAAGAATTTTTTTAAAAAAGACATTTGGAGAGCAAACTGGCAGATGGAAGATCTCTCTCTCTCTCCTCTCTTGCTCTCTCTCCTCTCTGCTTTTCAGATAAAATAAAAAATTAAAGAAAAAAAAACAAACCACAAACCCTCCCTTGAGACACCTTGTATCAGGTACTGTGAGTAAAAAGAGAGTCTAGGCAAAAGGTTGGTGGTCACAGTTCAAGTGGAAAAAAGGAACTTTTATATAAATCTCCACTTTTGTTCTTTGAAGAAAAACTGAAGAGATTCTGTGAAAAAGCTTTGAGCTTCTACAGAAAAAAAAAACTTTTTATGGCCATAAGAAACAGTCTATTATTTTATAAATGAATAGAATTTTAGAGTATAAAAACACTTGTACTACAACATTTAAAACAATCATAGAATACAGTTAAGACACCATCCATACTTTACATAAGGAAATTTATAGGCAGGTTGAACCATCACAGCCCCTGTGGATGAACTACAAATGATCTTCAAAAAGTCAGTGGAAAATACCTATTATGGAAAAACTACACACTTCTTTCTTAATTTCATTTTTCAAATAAAGTTTTGAAGTTTCCACAAATAATTCTTTAAAAAAATTAAGAAGGGATTAATATATAGTGCTATATATATCTGAATATTATACATCAATAAAAATGAACAATTAGCATGCCTGTCACATTTAACATGGATAAATCTAAAAAGCTTAATACTGACTGAAGACCAGACACAAATAGTTCATATTCTATGACTCCATTTACATAAAATACGGAACCAGGCAAAACTAACCATGGTGTTAGAAGTCAGCATGTTGGCTACCACTGGAGCACATAGAGATAGGAAAGGGGTCACAAGGTGCTTTTGGGGTAAAATTCTGTTTTTAATCTGGATGCTCGTGGGTTCACTTAGTGAGAAGTCATCAAGCAGTTCCTGCTATGACTTTTCTGAATGTATGTATACTTCCATTAAAAATTTAATTTAATAAAATCACCTAAATAGTCCCTCCTAGCTTAGGTGTTACCTTTAGAAAGACTTTTTTACAGTGTCCCCTCTGGATGGACAGCTTTGAAACAGGCAACCCAATGGGCAAAGATAGCCCCACAAGTCCACACCTCGGCCAGTAGAGGGTAGGTTGGGTTTCATCCCATTGGTATGCTTTGCCAGATGAAAAATCACACATCTGGATGGATGTCTGTGAATCTGTAAAGACACTTGTTTCACTCTCCCTCATCACAGTTTTTTGTTTTGTTTTGTTTTGTTTTGTTTTGTTTTTGACAGGCAGAGTGGACAGTGAGAGAGAGAGACAGAGAAAAAGGTCTTCCTTTTGCCGTTGGTTCACCCTCCAATGGCCGCCGCGGCCAGCACACCGCGCTGATGCTAAGGCAGGAGCCAGGTGCTTCTCCTGGTCTCCCACGGGGTGCAGGGCCCAAGCACTTGGGCCATCCTCCACTGCACTCCCGGGTCATAGCACAGAGCTGGCCTGGAAGGGGGGCAACCGGGACTAGAACCCGGTGTGCCAGCGCCGCTAGGTGCAGGATTAGCCTATTGAGCCGCAGCGCCGGCCCCTCACCACAGTTTTATGAGGAGGGCAGGGCAGACATCCTTATTTTACAGATGAGGAAGTGGTACACAACAGTTAAGACCAACGCACAAAGGCATCATAGCTACTAAGTCATGTAGCCAGGACTAACTCCTAGGCTCTTCATGTGGTTCTGACCCTTTTAGGGAAAGGGAACAGGAACAGGCCTCTATTTACACTTCCGTGTACACAGGTATGGGTCATCTGAATGTTTTGTGGAATCACATAGGAGATGAATACATGGTCCAATGTTCTCTTAATACTAGACTTTTAGCAAAAGTCCTGGGTTCCAAATCCAGTTGAAAAATATGCTCTGATCATGTACTTAAAAATTAACATTCATCTTTTATATGTTTACCCATGGAAAAAGATCAGAATATAAATGTTTAGGTATCACCAGTGCATCCTGACCCTACCAGAGCTTACAATTACTAACTTAAGGATATATATTTTTTCATGTCTTGGAAAAATTGGAAACACACACACATCTCCAACTTACCTAGAAGTGTCTGCTTATTTTGGGATGAGTCAGCCTCTGCAGAACATCTGCATGACCGGAGAACAATCACTCCACCAAGCACACCGTCTTCACTGGCAAGGAAAGGTGAACCTGTGCAGAAAGGACTGGTGTTCGTTTTTCAGTGACTTTTATTCTTTTAATTTTTCGACTGTCAATTCGATTACTAGAAAAAAACGTGGTATGAATAAGATCTTGAAAGATGCCCATTTTCCAACAATCACTGTTCATACTCATATAGACTTGAGGGCAAAGACAGGCTTATGCCAGAACAGGGGCCATTTGGCAAAGACACTGCCAGATGCCGCCAATAAGACCTGAGTGGGGGATGGATGGTGCACCATGGTATTCAGAATGGAACTGGAACTATTACCAGATTAAAGGACCAAAACACAAATACAGGGCAAAATGCTCAATGATTCTTTTGGATCAGCTCTCAGGGATCACTTACCAGGCTCTCCCTGCTGTCAGGGGCATGCCACCAAAAGCTTTGATTCCTTAAATTCAGTTTTCAACAATAAGCCACAAACTTTATTACAAACATTTAAAAATGCTCCTAATAGCTTACACAAATAAGGGTGATACTGTATTTCTGTTATGAGAGTCTGGTGGTTAGAAACAGTCTTGAGAACTCACACACTGCACTGCTGCGAGCATTTCAAGAATATTACATTTTAAAAACCCTCATTTTTCTTCCCCAAGGACATCTTCAAACATCTGGCAGAGCAAGTTAGCACGTGGAGAACAAATGCAAAATTTACCCACGAACTATCAAACAAAGTGGTAAAAATAAAAAAGTCAGCTAAATTGGATTTGGGGGAAGCTTCTGGTTAAACTTAGCATATTAAATGCATGCACTTATCTCCATTCCCACCCCAAATCCCAGTGAACTTACAGGAAAGAAAGAAAAAAGGCACGACTCAGTAAGGGCAGAGAAAAGGCAGTCAAGGAAAAACAGTGAACTTTCTGAAAAGTGGGAAGATGAACAAGCAGTTGCTCACCTAGCAGACCCAAGAAAGCTAAATCCTATGTTCCCATGGGATAGGAAGAACATGGAGTAGGAAGCATCTATAAAAAAAACACCCATTTTCACTATAAAATCCCAATACAATTAGAAACTGGAAATTCCAAGTACTTCCAAAGGCAGAGGAACAGTTCGAGTCCCAGCTGCTCCACTTCCGATCCAGCTATCTGCTATGGCCTGGAAAAGCAGTGGAGGATGATCTAAGTCCTTGGAACCCTGCACTTGGCATGGGAGACCAAGAGGAAACTCCTGGCTCTGGGCTTCAGATCAGCCCAACTCTGGCCATTGTGTCCATTTGGGGAGTGAACCAGCAAAAAATATATCTTTAAAAAAATATGTAAGACACAACCAACTAAGGTCAAGAAGATGATGTCATTTCCAAGGTCACATTACTTAGGGACTTAATATTCTGATGGAGTTCAAACACTTTTAGTTGTTTTAAAAAGTCAAGCAAGCACATCACAAGTGAGAAGAAACACATCATAACTACTCTTTTCCCACTGGGAATGTTACATGTTAGATTGTTTTGTTTTTTGAATAAACAAAGCCTATATTGAAAGGGAGGGGGGATCACAAAAAAGTGACCCATCACCTGGAACAGTACATGGATAGTATCATTACTTTTCCTTCATTATTTATTCATTTATTTATTTGGTAAAGAGAAAGACAGATGAGAGCCCCCACCCACTGTTCACCTCCCAAATGCCTGTTACACCTGGGGCTGAGCCAGGCCTTGAGCCAGGAGCTGGAAATGCAATCCAGGTCTCTTATACAGGGAGCAGACACCCTGAGCCATCACTGCTGCCCAGCAGGAGGCTAAAAGTTAGAGACAGGCATTGAACCTAGGCACTCCAAAGTGAGATGCAGGCATCCTAACTGGAGTTTTAACAGCAAAGACAAACACCTACCACTCTTCACTTACTCAATAATGATTTATTGAGTACTATTAATTCTGTACTCCATTCCAGGAGATGGAGTCACACCAGTCAAAAAGACATACATAGTCCCAGAACACACGGAAGTACATTCTGATGGTGGGGAAGGTCAAACACACACACACACACACACACACTTAAGAGTGGCAACAGTTCAGGCCGGCGCCACGGCTCACTAGGCTAATCCTCCGCCTGCGGCGCCAGCACACAGGGTTCTAGTCCCGGTCGCTCCTCTTCCAGGCCAGCTCTCTGCTGTGGCCAGGGAGTGAAGTGGAGGATGACCCAAGTGCTTGGGCCCTGCACCCGCATGGGAGACCAGGAGAAGCACCTGGCTCCTGGCTTCGGATCAGCGCGGTGCACTGGCCAAAGCACACCAGCCGCAGTGGCCACTGGGGGGTGAACCGAGAGAAAAGGAAGACCTTTCTCTCTCTCTCTCTCTAACTGTCCACTCTGCCTGTCAAAAAAAAAAAAAAAAAAAGAGTGGCAACAGTTCAAACAAGGTGTTCAGATGGAGACTGCTAGGGTGCTTGAAAAACACACTGTGGATGGGCAGATGGCATTTCAATTTTCCCTAAAGGATAAGGAAGAATGAAAAAGATAAAGATTAGGAAAAAAAGAACATTCTAGACAAATGAAATAGCACTTGACAAGGTCCTGAGGTACTGAAGAACCTGGATATTGGGGGGGGGGGAAAGACAAGCAAGAGGGCCAGCATAATGAGCAAGGGAGGAAAGCGGCAGTAATCACATCAGAGACACCTTGATGTAGACTGCCTGTTATCCTCCTGACAGTGGAGGGCCACCAAAGGGTAAGGACATTTGATTTGTATTTTAAAAACACAAATCCTTAGACAAGGAATTCAAACAAGCTGAACTGTGGAGAACAGATGGGGCTGAGGCAAGAGGACAGCTGAGGAGACTTCTGTGTGAGTTCAGATGAGAGTTCCTCAGGAGTGTGGAGAGACATCTCCGTGTCCTGACGGCCGGCCTCGCTTCCTCTGAACATGCGTGGTAAGGGGTGCCAGTAGCTGAGTGGACCATACCCCTCCACACAGTGCTGAGTATATGCTGTGCAGACACTGCGGAGAGCAGACGCAGGACAAGAAGAAAGCTGGCTGGGAACCTTAGCTAGGTGCTGTCCCGATGCGAGCTTTTGGGTCACTGCTCCTCATCAGGCAGCTCAAGGGCTGCACTGGAATGTACGCAAAGGATTACTGGCCTCGACCTATCAGTTTAATCAAGTTATTTATACGTCCTCTGCTCATTACGTAATATCAAATGCAGTGCCCTGGGGACAGTTGTCAGAGAATTCTGGGCATAACAAGGTTGGCTATTTCCTGTGAAATTCCTTCCTTGGCTCAAGGTTTTGAATTCCTTTCCTTGTCAGTCCATCAGAGCCTGGTTTATCTCTGGAATTCCCTCCCTGTCCAATTCAGCACAGCTCTAATTTGTTAACCTTAGGACACTGAGCAGGATCTATTTTTCAGTTTGTCATTTTTTACTAAATAAAGCCCTAAACGTTTTTTTTTTCTTTTTCCCACTTTCATTGTGGAATTTTAGCTGCCCTGTTTAATTGCTTATTTTTACATTCTACACATGCCTAGAAACCTTGGGCTGGGGAGAACATTTTATTATATCTAATAAATGAAAAAGAAGGAACTATAGAATTAAACCATAAATGTTTTCTTAAAGAGTGTCTGTTAGGGAAAAATGAGAACCATGAATTTTAAGAATTTTCAAAACATTTTTAGATGTGAAACCTTATTCACAGAGAAGCTAGAAAGACAGCAAAGGTAACCACAAATTATTAACTCCTTCTCTTCAGCAGTACTGGTAAAAGTATCCTTACTAAAATTAGTATGATATCAGTGCCAATTTGATTTTTTTTGGTCACCTTTGTGGTAATTTACAGAAGGATAAGCAGTAGACTACCAAACTCTAAGAAAAATAAAAATAGTAAAGACAAATGAAATTAAAAAGCTTATAGGGGCTGGCACAGTAGCATATTAGCTAAAGCTGCCACCTGCAGTGCTGCCATCCCACATGGGTACTGGTTTGAGTCCCAGTTGTTTCACTTCATATGCAGTTCTCTACTATGGCCTGGAAAAGCAGTAGAAGATGGCCCAAGTCCTTGGGCCCCTGCATCCATGTGGGAGACCCAGAAGAAGCTCCAGGCTCTTGGCTTCAAATCATCAAAGCTCTGACCATTGCAGCAATTTGTGGAGTGAACCAGTGGATAGAAGACCTCTCTGCCTCTGCCTCTCTGTAAGTCTGCCTTTCAAATAAATAAATAAATAAATAAATAAATAAATAAATCTAAAAAAAAAAAAAAAAACTTGTAGCAAAAAGAACCAAAAACAAAAGCAGATACCTAAGAGGGGGGAAAATAGGCAAAATAACTCAAATGCAAGATAGGATCCTGTGAATTATATACGTTATGAAACCTCATTTTAGATAAAACTTATATATATATGTGTGTGTGTGTGTATATATATATATAAAATGGATGGCTTTAGGAAATCATAAACCAATAAATGATGCCTTATGCCCACAAAAAACTTTTATCTTAAAGAATTTTTGTAAGGAAAAAGTAAAAGCACAAAGCCTTCTGAAGATCTACATGAAGGATCTTAATCCAAATTTACATGAAGAAAAATATTTTACAGGTTTTTCTGTTTCCTTTACACAACATACAGATTGAATATAGAAAACTCTCGCAACTTTGGAAATAGCCATCAGCCATCTGAGATAATGCAAAAATATCACTCAAGAATTTTGGGAAGTCTACCTACAGATTAAATTTATTTAGAAATGCAGACATACAACATTCAAATTCATAAAGCTATGTTAATAAACTGGGATAAACACTAAAATATCACCCTAAGAATTCTGGGAATTCCATATAAGCCGTTTCTGTTTTGGACCTACATCCCAGAAGGGAGTAATTACTAAAGCACAAAAAAGACGCTGTAACCACAGAATTGTCCAACAACACAGAAATCAAGTGAAGCACCACTGTGAAATTCATTAAAAAAAATTCTAAATTTGGGAGGGATGTTTTCACTTGTAAGTTTTCAATTATTGCATTGCCACCAAGAGAGACAACTAAATATAGCACAGTCAGTGGTGGTGCTCAAAACCTTAATCTACTGTGCAACCAAAAAAGTTAATGTTAGAAATATTGGTCAATCCAAAACATTTCAAAACAGCACACATATTTTAGAACCACTTTTAACAAGAGCAAGATCTACATAGTCTGTTAAGTGAACAGTGTTGTTTTGATGGGGACTACCCTAAAGGAAAGAGTAGAGTGGCAATAATTCAAATATTTTGTGTCCATAGTTAATTTAACGTATAAATTTCTGTACTAAAGAAAAGAACTGCCCACTTTCTTTGTACATCTGGCTGAATTCTTTTCCTAGGACTCCTAAGCCCTGTGGCTATTTTATGCTCTTGTCAAAACAAAAACGAAAACCAGCAGATTTGGGGACCTGCATGTCAACTTGCCAGCATACCTTCTTAGTGCTTGTTAGTTCAGAACCTTCCACATTATTTTATTTTTTTAAATTAAATTTTACTTGCCATTTTATCTAAAAGGTGGACAGAGATCTTCTATCCACCTACTCACTCCTCCAATGCCCCCAATAACCAAGGTTGGACCAAGCCAAAACCAGGAGCCCAGAACTCAATCCTGATCTCCCCTGTGTGTTGTAGGGACCCAAGTATTGAGCCATTATAAGCTGACTCCCAAGGTGAACATTAGCAGGAAGCTAGATCAGAAGCAGAGGAGCCAAGACTCCAAGTAGGCACTCTGATAAGGGATGCAGGCATTCCAACAGGCATCTTAACAGCTGTGCCAAATGCCTGCCCCTACAATTTTCTTTCATATTTTAATGGTGATAAAGTTGGCATTGTTACATTTATTAGAGGTTTATAAACTTTGAAATTTATGCCAATATAACTAAATTTCCTCCTCCCTTAACCAGATTGGACTTTCATCTCATAAACATGTTCAGGTGGCAGTTCATCTGTTTTCCTCCAGAGGGCACCCCCATCACCGCTCAAAGATTGATGTCTGAGGGTTCACTGTCCCTCTGATATCCATACCACCATAATTCCTAGAGATTCCATGATACATGAAGATTATCCTTCCAATTCCCTGGCCTTTTAATTCTTTTTTGTTTATTTACAACGTTTTTATTTTATTCATTTGAAATGCAGAGTTACAGAGAGAGAGAAGGACAGAGAGGCAGCGAGAGATTTTCCATCTGCTGGTTCACTCCTCAAATGGCCCCAACAGTGAGACCTGGGCCCGACAGAAGTCAGGAACTTCTTCCAGGTCTCCCATGTGGAAAGAGGGGCTCAAGCACTTGGGCCAGGTTCTGCTGCTTTTCCAGGCACATTAGCAGGGAGCTGGATAAGAAGTGGAACCACTGGGATTCAAACCTCTACCCATACTGGATGCTGATGTCGCAGGCGAATGCTTTACCTGCTATGTGGCCTCTTAATTCTATGGCCTCTTCTCTCCCAATAATCTTCTCCTCAACTCCATGTCTGCCATTCATTCCCCTTACAAGTGAAAACATCCCTCCCAAATTTAGAATTCACCCTTCTCAAATCCTCACTTAGGTCATTAAGTGGGCTAACATTCATGGTCCATCATTATAATTCCCTGCAGAAAAGGGCAGCAAAATTGGCCTGCTCTTGAGCCATTGCACTTACCTGGCAAAACTCCAACCATAATGAAATCCTACTCTATGCCTGCATCCATAGCCAAAAGTGGCAGGAAAAAATTACACTACCATGCTAATCACTCTTTCTTTAAATCCATGGTCACTAACTTCAGTTTGGATCCTTAAGGCTTCCTGACAATCATCATACATTTCCTAAGTAGTCACCTACACTTTCTTGTTTTTCCTCAAATCTCTTCCTCTATCCCAACTCTGCAGCTCTCTTTCCCTCAGAAAAAGAAAGGCAATCATAGAGAACTTCCAAAAGCTTCCACCCCATCTTGATCCATGGACATGAATTCTCTCTTCCCTCCTATTACTATAGATAAATTGCTCATGCTTCTCCAGGGTCAACTGTTCTACCTGTGCTACAGTTTCATTCCTCACTCAAGGATCTGCACCTTTTCCATACACCCATTAACATCAATAAACTGTCTCCTGGATCTCTCATCTCCATCATTTACTCTAATTTTGCCTATGTACAAAACAAATTGACATCAGTTGTCTCCAATTACACAATGAAAACTCTTCCCCTCCAGCAGCTGTCACCCCATTCTCTTCCTCCTTCTTCTTTTTTTTTTTTTTTTTTTTTTTTTTTTGGACAGGCAGAGTGGACAGTGAGAGAGACAGACAGAGAAAGGTCTTCCTTTTCCTTTGGTTCAACCCCCAGTGGCCGCTGTGGCTGGCGCACTGCGCTGATCCAAAGCCAGGAGCCAGGTGCTTATCCTGGTCTCCCATGGGGTGCAGGGCCCAAGCACTTGGGCCATCCTCCACTGCACTCCCAGGCCACAGCAGAGAGCTGGCCTGGAAGAGGGGCAACCGGGACAGAATCCGGCACCCCAACCAGGACTAGAACCCAGTGTGCCGGCGCTGCAGGCGGAGGATTAGCCTATTGAGCTACAGCACCGGCCCTCTTCCTCCTTTCAAGAAAATATATTCCTTGAAAGATTTGTCTCTACTCCCTATCTCCTATTTCTCTCTTCTCATTCTTTTCCCTTATCTACCTCAAACACGATTATAACCTGTACCACTTCATCCAAACCCTCTTTTCAAAGTCACCTATCGCTTCCAGGAGTACTAAAATCAATGAGCAGCCAGTCCTCATCTTACCAGCTATCAGTGGTGTTCGACTTGCTGATTATTTTTTGCCACTTTAAAGCACTGACTTTATTTTACTCACAGGACTTCACAAGCTCCTGGATTTTCTCCAGAAACACTGGCTTCTCCGCCTCAATCTTGTTGCCAGTTCCTACTCATCTTCTTGACCTTAACTTTGAAATGTTCAAGGTTCTTCAATGCCTTCTCTCTTATGTCTGGATCCATTCCCCTAATCTCACACCATCCATCACTTTAAAAATATCATAGCGTATTGTTATTTTCAGATTTATTCTAGAGCAGGCTTTGTCCCTTAACTAACGACTTACATATGTAATTGCCTAACTAACTTTTTCAATTGTTCATTTAATGAACATTGCCTGGAAATCCTGATCTTCTTCACAAGATTTACTTCTCCTGGAAACTTCAATCTTCTAGTTGCCCAAAACTTTTAAAGTCATCTTTGACCCCTCTCTTTACCTCTTATCCTGTAATAACTGACTAGCAGATCATGTTGGTTTTATCTTTAAACACTAGTCAGGATCCAATCATTTTCACTTTCACCACCATCACTGTGGTCCAAGCCATTATTATCCCTTGACTGAATAAACCTAATAGCTTCCAATCGGGACTCTCAGGTTCAGCTTCCCCCAACCTTGGCCCAGACTACTGATGACACTCTAGCCAGAATGTCCCTGTTAAATACATAAGTCAAGCCATGTTATTCTCCCTCTCAAAACTCTCCATGACTCCCATCTTACAATGGCTTGCAAGGTCCTACATAAAGACACTTACCACCTCTTTGAGCTCATCCCCAATCATTCTTCACCTTGCACACTCCTCTTCAGACACAGTGGGCCTCCCTATCATTCAACTACTCCAGACACATTGTGACCTCTGTCTGCAGTGTTGTTCCCTCTGCTGGCCACATGGCTCCCTCTCTCAATTGCAGATATTTTGCTCAAATGTCACCTTCTAAAGGAGGCCGTCCTTGTCCATGCTCAAAAACTGCAAGCTTCTCTCCTTCATAGGCTATCCACTTTTCCTAATTCATTTCTACTTTGTAGTTCTTATTACCATATGATAAAATATAAATTTTGTCGATTTATTATCTGCCTGACTTAATAATACATAACTTCCATGAGGACATGCATTTTGTGTTAGTCATTGCTGTATTCCCAATGCTTGGTAGGATGGCTAAAATCTTATATATGCCCAATCACCACTGAATAAATGAATAAATGTTTGTTGTGGAACCACCATAATAAAAGCATTCTCTAAAACTATCTAGGCCAGGGATTATAAAAGGCCAGACATTAAGATTTCCAACTTTGTAGGCCAAAAGGTCTGTTGTCACAATGACTCAATTTTGCCATGTGCTGTAAAAAGAGCTATGGACAGTATGCTAACAAATATATTTCCCTATAATAAAACTGTGTTTACAAAATTAGCTAGTGCATAGGATTTGACCAGTAAGCCATAGTTTGCCGAAGTCTCTTGATGTACACTATTCTAACTACCCTGAGCATTAAGCCTTTCATCACCAATTCTCCCAGAGATTATTACACAGAGTTTGTAACTTCTAGAGCTAGAAGGACCATGTAGACAAAGAATCACCTAGGCCAAATCCTATTGCAGAGAACAAAAGCTTGACCAGTACCCATTCTTTCCTAACTAAAACAAAGTCAAATATGTGCCTCCTAAGAAATTTTCCCAGTCAAGGCAGTGGAAGATGGCCCAAGTGCTTGGGCCCCTGCATCTACATGGGAGACCAGGAAGAAGCACCTGGCTCCTGGCTCTGGATAGGTGTAGCTCCAGCCACAGCGGCCATTTGGGGGGTGAACCAACGGAAGAAGACCTTTCTCTCTGTCTCTCTCTCTCTCACACTGTCTAACTCTATCTGTCAAGAAAAGAAAAAAAAAAAAAAAAAAGAAAAGAAATTATTGCCCAGTCTTTGAAGCTAGAGGTGACTGTGAACAATGTTCTGGCCAATAAGACACAAAAATCCTTTAGGAAAGATCTGTGAAAGGGGTGATGGGCTCGGGTGGCATCCTTCCTTTGCTCTTTTCCCTCTTCTTGTCTGAAAGGCAGATTTGATGGCCATGGAGTTGTAAGAGGCACATCCTAAGACGCTATAGCAGAGAAGAAAGACAAGACAGTATTACATAGACATTCTGGAGCTGGTCCAAGGACCCCCAGATATCTTATTACGAGAGGAAAAATAAGTCTCTGATCAACCTAAGATAAGTACCTTTTAAAACGTGGGATTTAAAGAGAGAAAAGAGGGGCTGGCACCGAGGTGTAGCAGTAAAGCCACTGCCTAAAAGCCAGGAAGTGGCAGAAGGGAGACTTGAGCTTATTCTGTGGCTTTCACATAAGGAACCTTTCTCTCACGTTACTCCTCTCTCAAGGATAGAACTTAGCCTAATAAATAACATTCATTTACTTTAGGTAAATTTTTGTTGCATTTATGTTAACTATTTGAATAGTCAGAAATGAATAAGAGGGGCTGACTCTATGGCCTTCAGCCTGCCATACTAGCATCCCATTCAGGCGCCAGTTCAAGTCCTGGTTGCTCCACTTCTGATTCAGCTCCCTGCTAATGCACCTGGGAAAGCAGCAGCAGATGGCCCAAGTCCTTAGGCCCCTACACCCATGTGGAAAAACCAGATGAAGCTCCTGGCTCCTGGCTTTGGCCTGGCCCAGTCCTAGCCACTGCGACCATTTGGGAAGTGAACCAGCGGATGAAAGATCTCTCTCTCTCCGGCCGGCGCCGCGGCTCACTAGGCTAATCCTCCGCCTTGCAGCGCTGGCACACCGGGTTCTAGTCCCGGTTGGGGTGACGGATTCTGTCCCGGTTGCCCCTCTTCCAGGCCAGCTCTCTGCTGTGGCCAGGGAGTGCAGTGGAGGATGGCCCAAGTACTTGGGCCCTGCACCCCATGGGAGACCAGAAGAACCACCTGGCTCCTGGCTTTGGATCAGCGCAGTGCGCCGGCGGCGGCAGCCATTGGAGGGTGAACCAACGGCAAAGGAAGACCTTTCTCTCTGCCTCTCTCTCTCACTGTCCATTCTGCCTGTCAAAAAAAAAAAAAATCTCTCTCTCCTATCTCTACCTTTCAAATAAATAAATAAATGTTTAAAAAATTGCA
Source organism: Oryctolagus cuniculus (assembly GCF_964237555.1). Classification (NCBI taxonomy): domain Eukaryota; kingdom Metazoa; phylum Chordata; class Mammalia; order Lagomorpha; family Leporidae; genus Oryctolagus; species Oryctolagus cuniculus. The sequence goes on from NC_091442.1 coordinate 38,433,586, forward strand.
CAATGCATTTAAAAAACTTATGCATTTATATATATATATTTTTTAAAAAATGAATAAGAAAATTCAATTCAGGGTTCAGAATAAAAGAGACAACATGCTACTCTGCAAAGTAGACTACATTTGAATTAACATGGGCCTTGTTTCTAAGAAAAGATCACTTCCCAGGCTCAGATAACTGGGAATTCTGGGAATTTCATCCAGCTTCATACATGGGTGGATCCATATGGTTGACAACTGTAAATCAATTCTGACACTGACAATTCAAAAAAGAAAAGGTCCCTCCACACAGCTCTGGCAGAAAATTCTAAAGGAAGAATGCTGATGGGCCTGACTCTGGAACATGCCCATCCTTGAAACCAACACCATGGCCAGATAAATGACCAGTCTGGTTGGTGCTGACTGCTCTTCTAGCATGGAAAGAAGACAGGGTCAGCCCTCCCCAAATACAAGACAGAATGGTTCCTCCCAGTTAAGAAAGGTTCTGGTGTTAGAAGACATGGGGAGAGGGGCATTAATGTGTACATCCCCTGAGCACAAAAAAAGTGAGGTATGTGTATGTGTGCAGTAAGTATTAACAGTTGTGAGTTGCAGGCGTGGCTCTCTTAACTAACTAGATGCAAGTCGCCAGGCAAATACATGACCTGTGGTTCTGAGTTTCTGATCATTTACCAGAAGGGGATGACTTATCCAGCATAAAGTATTAAAAACATGGGTGAAGGGAATACACTGGAAAAATCTTTAAAAAGTACACAGTACCACATAATTGTGTAGGATTATTATAATAAGTGAAAAAGTACAACTGATATTAAAAGACTCAGGAAAGATATTCTTTCCCTCTAATCAAAACTTTAAAAACATCTATTACTGTGATGCACCAAAAAGGCCTCAGGTCTAAATCATCATAGACAACAAAGACTCCTGCACACCCCTTCTCTGGGATTACCCAGAAGTTGTTTTCCTCAAAATAAGTTGCTTCGTTATATTTATTTCACTGTTCTAATAATCATAATCCTTCATCCTGTTGATATTTAAAAAACAAAATAGGAGTGGGTGTTGTAGCACAGTGGGTTAAACCATCACTTGGGATGCCCATTCTTATATTGGAGGGCCTAGAATTAAACCCCATATCCACTTCTGATGCAGCATCCTGCTAATCATATACACCCTAGGATGATGGCTCAAGTGCTTGGATCTCTGGCACCCATGTGGGAGATCCAGATGCAGTTCCTGGCTCCTGGATTTGGTCCAGCTGAACCCTGGCTGTTGTAGGCATTTGAGCAATGAGTAAATGAAAGAAAAATCTTAATCTCTTGATCTCACTCTCTTTTCCTTCTCTCTCTCTCTCTATCTGGTTTCAAATAAACAAAAATAATTCAAATAAAGTGAAAAATGGCTGGCGCCGTGGAGTAATAGGTTAATGCTCCGCTTGCGGTGCCAGCTCATCAGATTCTAGTCCCTGTAGGGGCGCCGGATTCTGTCCTGGTTGCTCCTCCTCTTCCTGTCCAGCTCTCTGCTGTGGCCTGGGAGTGCAGTGGAGGATGGCCCAAGTGCTTGGGCCCTGCACCCCCATGGAGACCAGAAGGAAGCACCTGGCTCTTGGCTTCAGATTGGTGCAGCGCGCCTGCCATAGCGGCCATTTGGGAGGTGAACCAACGGAAAAAGGAAGACCTTTCTCTCTGTCTCTCTAACTCTGCCTGTCAAAAAAATAAAAATAAAAATAAAAATGAAAAGTAAACATCATACATACTATTTTTAAACTTTAAGTAACTTGGGTGAACTGAAATAGACATGGCCATTTGCAATGATATGTATTCATAACAGCAGAAGACTGAAGCAACCTAATGTTCACTAAAAGCAGATTGGATAAGCAAGTAACGGTGTATCTACATTATAGAATATGAATAGCTGTTAAGATGAATATAGAACTCTTCATATACTTATTTGGATAGCATTGCCAAGATACAATCAGTAAGAAAAGCAACGTAAAAGAACAGTACATAGATTGGTATCAGTTATGTGAAAAGCAAGGAAAAAACATACAAACCATCCTATGTACACACATAAATCCATGTGTTACCTCTGAATGGATACAAAAGAGCTAATTATGCTGGTTGCTTCTATAAAGAGGGACTTTGGATAGAGGACAAAGTTTAGGAGAAATTTTTCCTGTTTATCCTTTTGTATATTTTTAAGTTTATACCACATAGATGTATTTCCTTTGTATCAAATAAATAACAGTATATGCAAACTCTTGGCTCTATTAGCAAAACAGATTGGGATGGGAGGATGAGGTGACCAATTTTATTCTAACGAGAGTTTGTTCAAATATATTTGTCCCTTCCCTCTCCAGCATCCCCCCATTAATGTACAAACATACATATGTACAGACATGCACAAACACACATACAATTTACACTGAAATAAATGAGTGACTGGACGTCAGCACATCTTTCCTCACTTTACAAATGTACACTGAGAATAATATGAACAATGATTTTGGAGTACATTTACAAATAATTAACAGGAACTCAGACCTACTATGATTTAAAAAAATTTAAGTTTACTTTTCCCATTAAATAAGTCGTCTGGAGGAAAGCAGCTCTCACATTCACAGCATTCCATTTCCTCATGGCTACATGATGGCTGCTCTTACTCTGGGCATCATATCTATATTTAGAACAGGAAGAAGGGGAGGATGCCAGTTGCTCCAGCTCTTTTTATCTGGAAAACAAAAAGGCTCCCCCATTAAACCAAAACTTCTAATTAGGTCTTACTGACCTGAGCCATATTGCATGGCCATTGCTTACTTAAAAGGAGTCTTAAGACATGAATACTTGTTTTATACCCTGTACAAGGGAGACACACAAGGGCAAAGGAGGCTGTGAATAATTACTGAACAAGCAAGCCTACAGTGGATGCCACAAACACGTAGAGCACATAGAATGGCACACAGAGCTGAAGAAATGTAACCCGACAGTATTGCCTGTTTTAATATTGTTATATATGTTCATATGATGGATTTTAGGTAAGATGCATATGCTGAGAAGTAAAAATGTCTAGGACCTTTAATAAAGATGAAAATAAACTAACCTATAAGCCATATATTTATATTATGTGCTTTCCTATTAAGATGTTAATTCTCAGAGCAGGCATACAGTGTAGTTGTTAAGACACTAGTTAAGATACCCATATCCCATATCAAAGTGCCTGGGTTCAATACCTGGCTCTGGCTTCCTGCCACTGCAGACTATGGAAGGCAGCAGGTAATGACTCAGGTAATCGGGTTCTTGTCACCCATGTAGGAGATGTGGATTACGCTGCTGGATATTGGTTTGGCCCAAGCCAGCTCCAGCCATAGTGGAAATGAGGAGAGTAAACCAGCAGACAGGAACATCTCTCTCTCTCTCTCTCTTAAATAAAAAGTAATTATTTAAAAAAAAAAAGGAATACACATCTGAAACTTACCTTTATTTCCTCCATATTTAAATTTAAGTTTTAATAATCCATATTGTAATTTTAATTAATTTCTCAGAGATCTACAAACCAGTTCTGCCCCCTCAGCTTTGCCAATGCTAAACAATGTTGTCATAACTTTAAAATCTTGAAGACTGGCTATTTTTATCACATGCTTTTCTACAAAGAAAGTCAATCTCCCTACAGAGTTACATCAGCCTGCAGTATAAAGGCATCATAGAGGGACCAGTGTTGTGGTGTAGCAGGTGAAGCTGCTGCCTGCGACACAAGAATCCAATATGGGTGCTGGTTTGAGTCCTGGCTGCTCTGCTTCTGATTCAGCTCCCTGCTAATGGCCTGGGAAGGCAGCAAAGGATGGCCCAGGTGCTTGGAGCCCTCAACCATGTGGGAGACCCAGATGAAGCTCCTGGCTCCCGGCTTTTGATAGGCCCAGCTCTGGCTGTTGCAGCCATTTGAGGAGTGAACCTGCAGATGGAAGACGGATCTCTTTCTGTCTCTGTAACTCTCTTTCAAATAAATAAATAAATCTTTAAAGAAGAAAAGCATCGTAGACTCAAATGTGGACACTAAGAAATAAACCTAAAAGCTAACAAACTACATTTTAGTGAAATTAAGGAACTGGAACTTTCAATTTTATTAAATATTAATTAACTCAAAGTTAAACAGTCACATGTGGCTAATGAGTATAATAATGTATGGATGCTAATTTTGATGATAGTTCAAAGAATATGAGCTCTATTTCATAAATATGGTGAAAAGGGGATAACTGCCCATATTCCTGTCAAATCCCTGTCTCACATCCAACAGCTTCACCGACAATGTGGCAGGTTGAAGGATTCTCCAAGCATCACAAGAGATACTGAGCTTATACACACATGTCCTCAAAACTTCAACCTGATTTCTATAAACAAAGAATAACGCAAAAAACTAAGTTAAGAGTACAATCCCATTTACAATAGCAACAGAAAGAAAATGATACTTAGGAATAAACTTAATCAAAAGTCAGAAGACATGTACACTAAAAACTATAAACTATAGCTAAAAGAAATTAAAGAACACACAAATAAATAGAAAGAAATCCTTTGTCCATGAGTTTCAAGATTCAATACTGTTAACACGTTAATACTACCTAAAATAGTCTACCAGGTTAATACAATCTCTACCAAATATTTCAATAGTGATTTTCTTTTAGCAGAATAGAAAAAAATCATCCTAAAACTCACATGGAATCTCAATGGATCCCAAATAGCCAAAGTAATCTTGAAAACTGAGAACAAAGTTGAAAGATTCACATTTCCTGATTTCAAGCCAAAATAGTATAGCACTAACATAAAGATGAACATACAGACCAATGGAATAGAATAGACACTGGTTCTTGCATATATGGTCAAATGATTTGCAACAAGGGTGATAGGATCATTCAATGTGATTAAAAACAACCATTTTCAAAAAATGGTGCTAGAAAAACTGGATGTACACATAGAAAGAACAAGGTTAAATCCTTACGTTACTAAACCCTTACGTAAACTATTATGCTACTATAGTGTATAATTTATACACTATAGAGTATATATAATATATATAAGAATCAACTCCAAATGGATCAAAGACTTAAACATCAGAACAAAACCTATAGACTCCTGGAAGGGGCCTGTGTTGTGCCACAGCAGGTAAAGCTGCCGTTTGCAATGCTGGCATCCAATATGGGCGCCAGTTTGGGTCCCAGCTGCTCCACTTCCAATCCAGCTCCTTGTCAATGAGCCTGGGGAAAACACTGGAAGATGGCCCAAGTGCTTGGGCCCATGCACCCATGTGGGAGACCCAGACAAAGCTCCTGACTCCTGACTTCATTCTGGTCCAGCCCTGGCTCTTGTGGCCATTTGGGGAGTCATTCAGTGGATGGAGGACTCCCTCCCTCCCTCTCTCCCTCTGTAAATCTGCCTTTCAAGTGAAGAAAATAAATTTTAAAAAAAGAAAAAACCTCTGGGAAGAAAATAAGAAAGCCTCATAACACTGGATTTGGCAATGATTTCTTGGATACTAAAAGCACAGAAAACACAATTAAAAACAAATTGGATTACATCAAAATAAAAAACTTCTATGCACCAACAGATACAATCTATGGAATGGAAAAAAAAGTATAAACCATGTATCTATGGGATAAGGAGTTAAAATAAAAAATATACAAAGAATTCCTAGATTGTATCAACAAATAACCCATAACCAAATAAAAAATGAGCAGAGGGCTTAAATAGACACCTCTCCAAAGAAGATATACAACTGGTCAACAAATACATGAAAACATGTTCAACATCACTAATTAGGAAATGTAAATCAAAACCACTATGAGATATCATCTTACACCCATTAAGATGGCTACTGCAAGAAAATAAAACAAGTGTTGGCAAGGATGCAGAGAAACAGGAAGATATGCTTGTTGGTAGGAACATAAAATGATACAGCTGCTATCAGAAAACAGTATAGCAGTTCCTCAAGAAACTAACAACAGAATAACAATATAACTCAGTAACTCCACTTCAGTAAGAAATCAAAAGAACTGAAAGCAGGGTCTTGAAGATGTGCCTATACACCTATGTTTGCAGCATCGTTATTCACAATAGCCAAAATTCTAAATTATGCCTCCACCAGCAGCCTCACCCACAGAATGCTACTGTATGTGGATGAGGTCTTTGAAGAGGTAAAGCTAAGTAAGTCACTAGGGTGGGTCCTAATCCACTACAGCTAGTGTCCTTATAAGAGGAGGAAATTAAAACACAGAAATACACATAGACCATGTGAAGACACAGGGACAAGCCCACTGAAGAGACTTCAAAAGAAACCAATCCTACTGACACATCAAGCCTCCAGACAGCAAGGAAATAAATTTCTGTTGTAAAAGCCACCCAGTTTGTGGTAATTTGTTATACAGAAAATTAATACAAGGTGGAAAAAATTTAAGTGTCCCTTTACAGATAAATTAAAAAATAACATGTACTAAACATACATACAATAGGATAATATTTAGACATAAAAAGGAAGGAAATTCTGACACAGGCTACAACATGAATGAATACTGAGGACACTACTCTAAGTCAAATATGCCATTCACAAAAAGACAAACATGTATTATTCCATGTATAAAATATACCTAGAGGGGCCAGCACTGTGGCATAGCAGGTTAACTTGCCATCTGCAGTGCCAGCATTCCATGGGGGAGCCAGTTCTAGTCCCAGATACTCCACTTCTGATCCAGCTCCCTGCTATTCCACTTCTGATCCAGCTCCCTGCTGGCGCACCTGGGAAAGCAGTGGAAGATGGTCCAAGTTTTCGGACCCCTATCATCTACGTGAGAGACCCAGAATAAGCTCCTGCCTTCAGATTGGCCCACCCCCAGCCATTGCAGCCATTTAGGAAGTGAAACAGCGTTTGGAAGATCTCTCTCTCTCTCCCTCTCTGTAACTCTGGCTTCCAAATAAACAAACCTTAAAAAACAAAACATCTGAAATGATCAAATTCACAGAGACAGAAACTATATCAGAAACACAGAGAAAGAAACTATAATCATGGACTACAGAAAGGAGGAAAAAGGAGTTGCTGTTTAATGGGTATGAAGTTTTAATTTTGTAAGATGAAAAGAATCTGGAGATGGGTTGTACAACAAGGTTAATGTACTTAACACATTGAACTACCCCCTTTACATGGTCAAAAAGGTAAACCTTATGTTGTGTATTTTACCACAAATTTTTTTAAGAAGTACATGACTGAAATAAACACTGTATCACTATACATCTATCAGAAAAGCTAAAATAAAAAATAGTGACAACACCAAATGCTAGCAATGATGTGGAAGATTGGATCACTTACACCTTGTTAGCAGAAATGTAACATGTAACAGCCACTCAGGAAAACAGTTTAACAAGCTTCACGTAAAACTGAACATGCAAATACCATACAACACAACAAATGTCATTTTGGGCACTTATCTTAGAGAAACAAAAAGTTGAGTGAACACAAAACGCTGTGTGCTGGTGGTTACAGCACCTTTATAATAACCAAAACCCAAAAACAATCCAGATGTCTTGCAGAGAGTGAATGATTCAACATACTATGATACACGGAGTACTGCTGAGTAATGAAAAAGAGTGAACTATTGAAAAATAACTTGGATGAGTCCTAATGGAATGTTGCTGACTATAAAGAGATAATCTCAAAAGGTTTTATCCTGTACAATTCCAATTATATACATTTTTCAAAGGCTAAAATACCAGACATGAAGAAAAGATTGTTAGTTACAAGCAGTTAAACTCAGGATTGATTGAAAAGAAGGGATATAATTATAAAGAAGCATTCTTACGGAAGGAAAAGTCTCAAATTTCTATCACTTTCAATTTTCTGAGCATTATCTATCTAATCACTCTTTCAATTCTTCAATCTATCTTGGTATTCTCACACATTCTTCCCAAATCTTGTTTCAAAAAAGGGTATGTCTTAAATCTCAGTTTAAAAAAAAAAAAAAGAAGAAGCCTTTCTAGGAATTATTTCTGAGCTCACCATAACAACTCCCAGAAAGAGAAAAAAGTAAAAGGCATTCAATTCTGCATAAGCTTTCTAAAGAACACTCTTAAAGGCCCTTAGAAAACCACATTCATTTCTAAAATGACTGTCATCCTTTTTCAGATGACTTGTCATCTTTTTCCTTTTGTCCCCATTCCACCCACTCACTTAAAAGCATTCTGATTTCTAAATCTTCTATACAAGCAAAATAGTCTGGAATTCTACATATGTGTTATCTGTCACAAGGGAAGAAAAAATATGATTTATCTTGCAACTTTATGACCCTCTATGAGATATCCTCCAAAGTAAAAAAAAAAAAAAAGATGAAAAGCAAAGTATTATTCTTCAATAACTTATGTAATATTAGCACTCAGCTTAGAAGCAAACTTATTTCAGTCATCTATTGAAGTCTAAGCCAACTAATTTGTCAACAAAGATCTTGGCTCAAAATACCTTCATCATTTCTTATCCTCTTTCTCTCCCACCTGCCCACTGGAGTCTTGTACACACTTAAAAGTTAATTCATAACCTTCTAATGCTGAAACCAAAAAGTCTTTTCTCCATACTCACTTACATCTCTAAACACGTGGCAATTTTTCTATCTCAGGTTTCCAGATCACAGTGTTCCTCCTCTATGCTTTTTTCCTCCCTTTCCTAACTGTTTCACGGGATACTCTTTGCTGAGGTTTGCACCTTCCTCTTCATTCTCATTCATTTGCTCCAAAAATATTTCTATTTTCTAAACAATATTCTACCTCTAGTGTTAAAACAAGGGAAAAATAACAAAGTCTGTGCTCTCGTAGAGTTTTCTCTGCTGAACAAAGATACACAATAATAAACTAAAAATACAAGAAGTCAAGAAAGGCTAAGAAGAAAGATAAACCACAGGAGGAAGGTATGAAGAGCAAGGTTTTAGGGTGGGTAGTGTATTAACCCATTTTCTATTACTAAAACAAAATATCTTAGACTAGACATGTTATAAAGAAATTTAGTTCACAGTTTTGCAGGCAGGAAGTCCAAGCCCCATCAGTTTGGCCTCTAAAAAAGGTATCCTACCAAAAGCAGTAGAAGATGGCCCAAGTCCTTGGGCCCCTGCACCCACGTGGAAGACCTGGCTCTTGGCTTCAGATCGGCACAGCTCCGGCCGTTGCGGCCATCTGGGGAGTAAACCAGCGTATAGAAGACCTCTCTCTCTATCTCTACCTCTCTCTGTAACTCTGTCTTTCAAATAAATAAAATAAGTCTTAAAAAAAAAAAGGTGTCCTATCAGACGGCATTACAATGGTGAGAGTATATGCAAAAGTGATCACTTAGCAAGACAGGAAGCCAGACAGTGGTGAGGGACCAGCCTGGCTCTTTTCATAACAACTCATTCTCACAAGAACTAACTTACTCTGCTCAACAAGACCAGCAATAATCCTTCTGAGGGTGATGCTCCTCGAAGACCCAATTACCTCACACTCAGCCCGACCTCATAAAGATTCCAACACCTCCCAAGACTGCCACACCGGAGACCAAGCTTCCAACACATGAACCTTTGGAGGGAAAACCACAGCAGGTGGTTAGGAAAGAGCTCTTTAAGGAAATGACATGTGAGCAGACCTGGTTTCAAAGCTGGCTCATCCATTACACAAAAAATAACAACAAATTAGGGGCCGGCACTGTGGGGTGGCGGGTAAAGCTGCTGCCTGCAGTGCTGGCAACCCATATGGGCACCAGTTCAAGTCTGGGCTGCTCCAGCTGTCTGCTATGGCCTAGGATAGCAGTGGAAGATGGGCCGAGTACTTGGATCCTTGCTCCCATGTGGGAGACTTGGAAGAAGCTCCTGGCTCCTGGCTTTGGATAGGCCCAGTTCTGACAGTAGTGGCCATGTGGGAAGTGAACCAACAGATGGAAGATCTCTCTTTCCCTCTGCCTCTGCCTCTCTGTAACTGCCTTTCAAATAAATAAATAAATCTTTAAAAAAATAAAATAATAAAAATTTACAAGGAGAATTCTAAAGTCCCAACTTCCCTCTCAAATTCTAGCCCACAATGCCAGCGCTGCGGCTCACTAGGCTAATCCTCCGCCTTGCAGCGCTGGCACACCGGGTTCTAGTCCCGGTCGGGGTGACGGATTCTGTCCCGGTTGCCCCTCTTCCAGGCCAGCTCTCTGCTGTGGCCCAGGAGTTCAGTGGAGGATGGCCCAAGTGCTTGGGCCCCGCACCCCATGGGAGACCAGAAGAAGCACCTGGCTCCTGCCATCGGATCAGCGTGGTGCGCTGGCTGCAGCGCGCCAGCCGTGGCAGCCATTGGAGGGTGAACCAACGGCAAAGGAAAACCTTTCTCTCTGTCTCTCTCTCTCACTGTCCGCTCTGCCTGTAAAAAAAAAAAAAAAAAAAAAAAAAAAAAAAAAAAAAAAATTCTAGCCCACACAAGTAATTAACTGCTGTGGCTAAAAACATCAAACCCAATCTCATTCTCTCTACATGACCAACATTTTATATAGAACACTCTTAAAATTTCTTATTGACATGTAATTCCATGTCCTTCAAAATTAAAACTCTAGCCTTTCCCACTATATCTGTCCATTCAGTCAGTCATCAAACCCTTGAGATTCTCTCTTGGAGAGTTATTACTACACGACCCTCTTTTCTGACCAACCCAGTCTGCTTCTCTAATTGTTGTCATGGCCTACAAATTAGTACCTCATCTCCAAGGTCTCTTTCCTCTAATCCATCCCATACCTTAGTATACAGCCCTATTGCCAAAAGCCTAGGTGGCAAGTCCAGTACTGTGGCGTAAAGGGTGAAGCCGCCATCAGCAGTGCTGGTATCCCGTATGGGCACTGGTTTGAGTCCCAGCTGCGCCACTTCCAATCCAGCTCTCTGCTATGGCCTGGAAAAGCAGTAGAATATGACCCAAGTCCTTGGGCCCCTGCACCCACATGGGAGACCTGGAAGAAAAAGCTCCTGACTCCTGGCTTCAGATCGGCACAGCTTCAGCAGTTGAGGCCTTCTGGGGAGTAAACCAGAAGATAGAAAACTTCTCTCTCTGTCTCTGCCTCTCTGTAACTCTTTCAAATAAATACATAAAGCTTTGAAAAAAAAAAAAAAAGCCTAGGTGGCTGTCTACCACAATAAGTACAACTGCGTGTTATTTATTTATTTATTTATTTGCTTACTTGTAGTAATACCATTCTCTTGAATATACTCTAATTCATAAACTAGATCACTTTCTGCTTGTGAAACAAATCCAAGATTTCTCTCCTGAAGTTACTTCATTTAAGACACATCCCATGATGTAGCAGACATGACACCTTCCTATATATCTTTTGAACTCCTCTGCCTTTCTTTCTCTCTTAAAAAATTACTTATTTGAAAGTAAGAGAGAAACAGAGAATGATCTCTCATTTTCTGGATACCCACCCAAATGTCTGAAACAGTCATGGCTGGGACAAGCATAAACAAAAAGCCAAGAACTCAATCCCAGTTTCACATATGGTGATAGAGACTCAAGTACTTCAGCTTTCACCTGCTGCTTCTCAGAAAACACATTATCAAGAAGCTTGAAATGGAGTGTGCATTTAGAACTCAAGCCCAGGCACTCATTTAAGATGTGGGTGGGGCTGGCGCTGTGGCGCCAGTTCAAGTCCTGGCTGCTCCACTTCTTATCCTGCTCTCTGCTATAGCCTGGGAAAGCAGTGGAAGATGGCCCAAGTCCTTGAGCCCCTACACCCACAAGGGAGACTGGAGGAAGGTGCTGGCTCCTGGCTTCTGATCCGCACAGTTCCGGCCATTGTGGCCAATTGGGCAGTGAACCAGTGGATGGAAGACCTTTCTTTCTCTCTGCCTCTCTTTCTCTCTTTGTGTAACTCTGACTTTCAAATAGATAAATAAATCTTAAAAAAAAAAAAATGTGGACACCCTGAACAGCAGCTTAACCTCTATGCCAAATGGCCACCCTTCCCTGGCTTGCTTTCTTTATTATACTAAGAATTCAACAATGAAGGTTTTCACAAAACATAAAGAGAATATATATAACATATAATTTATTGAGAATATTAATAAGAAGAAACTCAACAACAACAACAACAAAAAACAAAACAAGTAATCCAGTTAAGAAGTGGGCCAAGGATATGAGCAGGCATTTTTCAAAGTATGAAATACAAATGGCCAATTGTTACATGAAAAGATGCTCAGGGTCACTAGCTATCAGGTAAATGCAAATCAAAACCACAATGAGGTTTTACCTCAACCCTAGTTAGAATGGCTACCATCTAAAATCAAAAAACAGCAAATGCAGGCAAGGATGTGGAAAAAAAGTTACCTAATACACTGTTGGTGGGAATGAAAACTAGTCTAGCCATTATGGAAGACAGTATGGCAATTCCTCAGAAATCTGAAAACTGATCCAACCATTCCATTCTTCAGTAAGTTTCTAAAGGAAATGAAATCAGCATATGAAAGTGTTATCTGTATCCCCATGTTTATAGCAGCTCAACTCACAATAGCTAAGATATGCAATCAACCCAGATGTCTATCAACTGATGACTGGATAAAGAAAATGTGGTGTATATACACGATAGAATACTACTCAGCCATAAAAAGAATGAAATCCTGCTTTTGCAACAAAATGGATGCAACTGGAGACCCTTAAGCTTACTGAAATAAGCCAGTCCCAAAAAGACAAATATCACGTTTTCTCCGATTTGTGGTAACTAATATATACAGAGTACAAAAAATGTAATATATGTGAGTGAAATTGACATCTTGAGATTTGATTACTGTTTATAGCACTTTTCTACACTACTGAAAAACAGTGGTCCTTCTACTTACTACTTGTTAAATTCTTTATTTAGTGGATGATTAAGCTTGTAATTAAAAGGTAGATTGAAGGGGCCGGCACCAGTGGCTCACTTGGCTAATCCTCCGCCTATGGCGCCAGCATCCCATATGGGCACCAGGTTCTAGTCCTGGCTGCTCCTCTTCCAGTTCAGCTCTCTGCTATGGCCTAGGAAAGCAGTAGAAGATGGCCCAAGTCCTTGGGCCCCTGCACCAGTGTGGAAGACCCAAAAGAAGCTCCTGGCTCCTGGCTTTGGATCTGCATAGCTCTGGCCGTAGCGGCCATTTCGGGGGGTGAACCAACGGAAGGAAGACCTTTCTCTCTGTCTCTCTCTCTCTCTCACTGTCTAACTCTACCTGTCCAAAAAAAAAAAAAAAAAAAAAGTAGATTGAAAGTAATGTCATCACAAAAAGAAAAGAAAGGGAGGAAGGAGGGAAGGATAGGCGGGAAGGAGGAAAGGGAGGAGATGTCATTATATTCTTGAAACCATATATTTGAAATATATGAAATCCGTATGATTTATATAAATTTAAAATGATAAAAAAGAATATTAATAAAACATGTATCTACCAATTCAATAAATTATTAAAAAATTCAATGCTACCAATACTGTTGAGAAATGCTAGGTCCTCCCTCCCACAGGAAACCACTACCTCAAATTACTTATATTTTAATAGCTCCTTGCTTCCATTTATAGTTTTATCATATATGTATTTATAATTAAATAATGTTTGACTTTGCAAAGTTATATTAATGATGCTGCACTGACTGCAGTCCTTTGTAAACTGCATTTAAAAATTTTTTTTATCTAGTTGAAAGACCGAGAGAGAGAGGAAAAGAGAAAGAAACAGAGAGATCTTTCATGCATGGTTCACTCCCCAAATGTCCACAACAGCTAAAGCTGGGCCAGACCAAACTCAGAAGACAGGAACTCCATCCAAGTCTCCCAAGTGGGTGGCAAAGGCCAAAGCACTTAAGCCATCATCTGCTGCCTCCTTCAATGCATTAGCAGAAAGCTGGATCAGAGGCAAGGTAGACAGAACTGGAACCAGCAGTGCTCAAACCAGTACTCTGATACTGAATGCAGACATACCAAGCGGTAACTTAACCCATTACACCACAACACTGCTCCCTGTAAACTGTATTTTTGAACTTAACATTATTAAGATTCGTCCATGATGATATGTGTACTGTAAATAAATCCACTTCCACCACCAGTATTCTCCTGTTGATGGAGTTTTATTTATTTGCTATTAAAAAATAATGCTATAAATATTCTTATGCATGTTATCTGGGATACACATATATATCTAGGACCAGAATTTCTGGGCTATAGGGTAGGCACATGTTCTACTTTTCATAAAAATAACAAGTATTTTCCCAAACTAATTGTGTCTATTTAAAGACTTCAATGTCTAATATTTCCTATCTAGTAACAAATATATTAAGTTTTTGGTATCTGGGTAAAGTTTTTGTTGACATAGTAACTCTCCTTTATGTGTTTTACTTTATGTGTTCATTTTGGGTTCCTATATGAGGGCTTTAAGATCTAAATTAAAAGTACAGTCATCATTGAACACAATGCCCACCCCCATCTTATAGTTTATTTAAGGGTGAATTTCTCACAATAGCCAGCAAGTACCTTATACATCCATGGTTCTTAATGAGTATTTGTTGAAATAAAATGATAAATAATATCCTAAAAGTACAAGAGCCTATAGCTCAAGAATTAGTGATAAATAATGTCTTAGCAATTGCCTAATCTATTATTTTTGTTGTTTTGCATTTTTACATGAGTATAACAAGCTAAATGTCAGTGTTTGTAATACTGAAGGAGAAATATCTGTCATTTTCTGAACGATAAAATGAATAACTTCTCTTAAGAGTTTGTCAAGTTCCAGATAGTTGCAAAGAAAAAAGATTTTAGTGTCTGCGAAAGAGAAATGCGTATACGGAATATGAGAAAAGGTTTTGTAAAAAATGTACTGGAGAAGAGAATATTATATTTTTAGAGTTTTTCTAAATTATAAACAAATTCATGAAACACTGTTGATGATCTCAGATAGAGTGGTAAAAATGTGTAATGACAATGTACTTTTCATCTTCCTGTAGTGTGGACATTCATGAATTAGTAGGGTTTTGGCTAAGAATTTGATGATTAAAAGAAAATTAGGGGATGCCATTGTGGCATAGCAGGTAAAGCCAATGCCTGCAATGCTGGCATCCAGTATGGGTGCCAGTTTGTGTCCCAGCTGCTCCACTTTTGATCTACCTCCCTGGCCTGGGAAAAGCAGTGGAAGATGGTGCAGTGTTTGTGTCCCTGCCATCTATGTGGGAGCCCTGGAAGAAACTCCTGGCTCCTGGCTACAGCCTGGACCAGCCATGGCCATTGCAGCTATCTGGGAATTGAAACAGCAGATGGAAGATCTCTCTCTGTTTCTGCCTCTCTGAAACTCCAACTTTCAGAATAATGTTTAAAAAAGAAAAGACAGGACCACCAATTTGGCCAGGCCTTATTAAAAAAAAAAAAAAAAAAATTGGTTAAATGTAACTTTTCTATTTGGTAGAAAAATCACAAGACAGGACTCCCTTCAATGTCAATTGTTGACAGTAGTCGCATTTGACAGTGAATATCTGATGCCAATAATAGCATAGAACACCTTTGAAAAGAGTTAAATATAGAACAAAACTGCCTGTTTTTATCATAGTAATACTGTACCCTATATAGAATTTTTTCAACAATAGTGACATAGACTATAGATTGATAATAGTAATGAAACAATTCAAAGAAAAGGGAAAAGTGATTAAAACAGATAACATTCAACCAAGCATATTTAGTAGTAAGCAGAAAACAATTAAAAATATACTGTGATATTACTTGTCCAGTAGTATGCAGGAAGCCTAATGTAATGCTACCCTGAAGTTCAAAACTGCCACACGTGGAGCCGGAATTTGCATAAAAAGGAGTAATTCATGAAACCAAGTATACTCAAAAATAATCATGAATAGGAAAAAACACATCTAAAACATTTGAAGAGCTTTTGTGTTGTTACATGTTCATTTTAGAAAAACAACTAAAAAAAGAAATCTCTTTCTTTTCCCACTTAACTAAGCATTCAGTATACAGTCAGTTGGTTAACATGAAGTGTTAGTAAGGTACTATTTTTACGGTACCCATTTTCATGAGTTTTGTAGGTTTGAACAGTGGGGCTTTTTTAATGCATGAATTGATTATTCTCTTTAATGTTTTTAATATTAAGTCAAACCAAAGCTCCAGATCTTGGCATAACAATAATGCAAGTGGAAACAGAAACATTTCCATCTAAAATGTCTTTACATTTTTACTCCATTCTGTTACATTAAAGTCTTGTGTATCAAAACATTTAAATAAACCATACATGTAAGATAACTTCAGAGTTTACTCAAAATTGTAAAAATAAAGATGGAAAGAATCATTTTAATAAGTCACTACTATTGGGAAAATACATAAAAATAAGATTAATTAAATCATACTGTAAAATTAGTTTTTCAAAATTCCCTTATTATTGGAAGAAAGTCATACATACTAAACACATCAATTTTTCAGTTCCATACAGACGATTACTGCAATGCCGTTTTGGAATCTTTCACTGAAGGTAATTTTACCCTAAATAAATGTTAAGTGCGAATTAAAAGAAAATCATAAGACAGTACAACAGAAAAATGGGCAAAAGTTGTGAGATGATTCACAAAAAATCAAAAAGGCCAAATTATATGTGAAGTTTCTCAACCTCATTCAAAATCAGAAAAAGACAAAACTAGAAAACACTTTTCCACAATTTCACATATTTTTAAGAATTTGATAACAGCCATTAGAAGAGGGTCTGAAAAAGACCTCAGTCTCCACTCTGGCATAACTTGGAAATCAGCACTCTGTCCTAACAACAAGTTGGGTGGGGGGTGGACAACGAATGTAAAAATCAGAAACCTTTTTCAATTTTCAGCAAAAGTCACAGGACTACTGCTCCTACAAGTATAGAAAATCACAACTTCTCAAAACAGAAACCTCCCTGGGAACCAGTACCAGGATAGGAAAACCTAAACTGTAATTGATAAATTACTGGAAGCTTAGTGTGGCAAAGTTTCAATTAGAAACTCCAGGGGCCACCAGTCATGGGGGGATATCTAAACTTTTTCTGAGTTTTACCTTCAAGAGTTAGACCAGGTTCTCTCAGTGAAAACCAGAAAACTTCCTTCCTGTATCCCACAGTGGAAGGAGAAAAAGAATCGTTTTGAAATATGAATGTGACAGAGTGCTCTGTTCTCAAGGAGGCCAGCCCTTACTTAGGAGAGCCTAGCCTGTTGGCATTTTATCAGAGCCTCACCAACCTGGGGGAGGGAAATAGACAACTCCAGGCC
Source organism: Oryctolagus cuniculus (assembly GCF_964237555.1). Classification (NCBI taxonomy): domain Eukaryota; kingdom Metazoa; phylum Chordata; class Mammalia; order Lagomorpha; family Leporidae; genus Oryctolagus; species Oryctolagus cuniculus. The sequence continues at coordinate 38,450,835 of NC_091442.1, forward strand.
CTTTGCCATGCTGTTCTACCCAAGGAGGGAGGAGGGTGCAAAAGCTGAGAGGCACTTGTGAAGTTCACCGTCCAGGGCACGGGATCAGTAACAGACTTACACCTAATCACAGGACTATAAAATTATTCCCCTCCTCCACACTAAAGGCCTATTTTACAGGACTTCCTTTCACCCAGTATATAATGAATGGCTTTAAAATTACAAGGCATAGTAAAGAGCAAAAGACACAGTTTAAAAAGACAGAGTAAGCATCAGAACCAGACTCAGATGTGACAAAGATGATACTCGCCAGATCAACATTTTAAATAACTATGATTAATATGCTAAGGGCATTAAAGAAAAAAAGTAGACAATTCCAGGAACAAATGAGTAATGTAGGAGAAAAGAAATGGAAAATTCTAAAAAAGAGCCAAAAATAAAATCTAGAAATCTAGATACTGTTAACAAAAATGAAGAATGCCTTCAATGAACTTACTATTAAATGGAAGACAACTGAGGAAAGATCCTCTGACTTGGAGGCTATCTCAGTAGGAAAAAACTTCCTTCTAAAATGGAAAAGCAAGGAGAAAAGAGATCAAAAAAGAAAAAACAGAACATCCAAGAACCATAGAATAAATACAAAAGGTGTAATCTGTATATAAAATTAATTTCAGAAGGAGAAAAAAGAAACAGAAGAAATATTTAAGGCAATTATGACTGAGAATTTCTCCAAATTAATATCAAACACCAAACCAGAGACCACCAGGTAGAATAAATTCCAAAAACTATGCCTCTGTGTATAATAATCAAACTGCATTAAATAAAAGGTGAACAAAAATTATTGAAAAAAAGTCAAAGGTGGGGGGAACCACCTTACCTACAGAGGAGCAAAGTAAAGAATTACATCTGACGTCTCCTTAGAAGTCCAAATCAAGCAAGAAGAGTGACATATTTAAAGTGTTGAGAAAAAATATATCAATCTTGAATTCTGTACTCTGTGAACTTCAAAAGTGAAGGAGAAATAAAGACTGTCAGACAAACAAATATTGAGGAAATTTGTTGCCAGTAGGCCTGCCTTGCAAGAAAAGTTAAAAGAAGTTCTTCAAAAACAAAAAAATGTATATAGGCCAGAAACTCAAAACTGCATAGAGAGAGGAAGAGAATTAAAAAAGGAAAAAGTGAAAGTAAACCAAAATTTTTATTTTTCTTATTTTTAATTGATCTAACACATAAAATTCATTGAAAATAATAATTAACAACATTCACTTATGTACACTTATGTATAAGTGAAATGAATGTTTCAAAGGATGGGATAGAAGAGTAAAAAATAATTTGTTACTATAAGCTTATGAAGTGGTATAGTGTTATTAAAACTCAGATTAGTCATAAATGTAGATTCCAAACACTAAGGCAATTATCACTGATATACTAAAAAAGCAGAAAAAATGGAATCTCACAAAATGCTTAATTAATAGTGTGAAGGAACAAGCATTCATACCTTGTAAAATGATACAGAAAAAACTACAGACAAGTGACATCTTGTCATCTCTTTCAGTAGGGGAATAAATAAATTATGGAATCACAGCATACTGACATACTATCAAGAGTATCAAGATATATTAAGTGAAAAATATGCTGAAAAACAACATAACAGAAATCTCTTCTCCATGATTATTTAAAATGATGATAGAGATAGATGGACAGACAGACTGACTATAATGGTGCATACAAAACTGTGAGCACTGGTTCTTTTGGCAAGAGAAACGGGACTCAGATGAATGAAAAGGAGGTATTTCACTTATACAAAAGGTTTCTATGCATATACTGCAATGAAACTCTTTAGATATATCATGTATACCAATTATTTTGAAAGAAAAAAAGGAATGTCAGTTTTCAAAAGTAAAAAATGAGGAATATCTTAATTTCCATAAAACCAAGCTAGTAGTTGGAGTTTTCCTCAATCACTGCTAGAAAGGAATTTAGCCAAAGTACTTCAAATAGGACTTGAGCTCAACCATTTACTGGTTTTTAATTTATAATTTCAATTAGCAACTAATTTAACTTTGTACTGCATTTACATAAGTACTTTAGACTGATCTCTGAACTCAACCAAGAATTTTGGAGCTGGTTGGAATTTCAAAGACCAAGTAGAGCTGTCCCTTCATTCTACACATGAGAAAAGTGAGAACAAAGAGACTTATCCTAAAGCAGCTACTTATACCTACAGTACATTAAAAGAAAGAGCCCAATCTTGCTTCAAGTTCAGGCTTTTGGCAAATTTGATTTAGTTTGTTCCAATTATGTTGTAAATAACATGCTGTAATTCTCAAAGAATTCCCCTAAAATCTTTATTTTCAAATCTCATTTCCAATTCCGCTTAAAAATAATTTCACATTTATTGACCGATTCTAGTAGAGTTTTCATAGAAACTAGCATCATAAAATACTGCTCCTTGTCTATTGTTCTCACTTTCTTAAAACAAAACTGCTTAGGTAACTTTCTACACCCAGAGTAAGTCGAACACATCTGAGAGTAGAAGGAGGCTGTCCTGACTCCCAGGATATGGAACTTAAAATAACTTTCTTCGACTATTAAATAAGCGCATTAATTAGGCAAGCTCTCAAGTTCCTTGTTCCTTTCTGAGAGCTGGGAATTTTTAAGACAGGATTTAATATGCATTAGCTAATGGGCAAAAATGAAATACTTCAGTTCAACTCTATAAGCAATTTGGAACAGCTATACAGAATGAGGGTACAGTAGAGCAACAGAAGAGTGACAGGAGCGCCTTAGAAGGGACACAAATGTGGAAAAGCAGAACTGGCCAGTGAACCTGTGGTTGTAGATTCAGTAAAGTGCATCAGGTCATTCTCAGCAAGCAGGAAGTTACCATATGTGATAATTACACGCTCATCACAGGGTTTCTAGAAGTTTCCTTAAATGTCCAGTTTTCAACTCTAATCTTTCCTTTTAATGTTCTAGAAATGCATCTACTATATACATCTGTACAACTCACAGCAAATTAGATAAATCACATACGCCACTAAGGTCAGAATTTGGTTTTCCTTAAAAAGAACACTCAATAATGGTAATTGTTATTAGAAAGTTAAGACTTAAGTCTGATTCTGATCTCAGTAACATAAATGTAGTCAATCTTTTCCGAAAAGTCACTGGAGGCAGACTGCAATGTCTTGTTTACAACTTGTTTATTACTCATTCCTCAGCACATACTTTGTCATTTGAGCAGTTCTAATAAGTATACACACAGCTAACACTATAATTCATATCTTCACAACCTCAGTCCAAGTAACTGTGAAAAAGCACCTGAATAAAATTCCTTCATCTATTCTTCATTCAGATAAACCAATTCAATTCTTTTCTGCCCATCATCTGCTTTTTTTTCTCTCTCTCTATGGCCAAAACTTTTATTTTCCTGATAGGGTATAATATATTATTAAAAGCCTGAACAGGGGCTGGCACTGTGATGTAGGGGTGGGGCCACCACCTACAGGGCCAACATCCCATGTGGTGCCAGTTCAAGTCCTGGCTGCTCCACTTCCAACCCAGTTCTCTGCTGTGGCCTAGGAAAGCAGTGGAAGATGGCCCACGTCCTTGGGCCCCTGCTCCTGGGTGGGAGGCCTCGAGGAAGCTCCTGGATACTGGCTTTAGATCGGCTCAGCTTCAGCCATTGCAGCCATCTGGGGAGTGAACCAGCTGATCCAAGATCTCTCTCTCTCTCTCTCACTCTCGCTCTCTCTCTGCCTCTTTCTCTTTGTAACTCCGCCTTTCAAATAAATCAATAAATCTTTAAAAAAAAAAAAAGTCTTAACAACAATGCTTACTTTCTGAGGAAGTAATCCACATTTTACCCCTACACCAGGAACCTTCCATTTAGGCCAACAGTTACATACTCATCTAGTTGAATTCAGTTTTATCCTTTGAGCTTCTAAGTGGACTTTTTACAATTCTAAGTACAAACAGCTTTGGGATGAAATGTGTTTTGAGTAGGTCATGGCTAAATTTTAGCAAAATCAATAGTTTGAAGGAATCCTTATATTGTGAATATGTTCTTTGCCATGTTTTGATTCTTGAATCTAAGTAAATTGGTATTTTAATTATGATGAATGTGACTATGCTCTGACAGCCCTAACTCCATTTTGAACTTTTTCTTGCAATACAGGTTACAACCAGGCCAATCAGCTAACTGGCAGCAAGGAGGTCCATTATTTCACAATGGTCAAGTGACACGCTACACTGACAACTGTGTTCTGATGTGCAAATACGGTAACTTTGTCCAGAATTTTCCCTCCAAGGTTAACATCTAGAAGCTAAGGAAATACACCTTCTGTGGCAATAACTACCAGTGCCTTCAACTTGTCATCTGAGAGACATCTTGCCATGACTCCGCTCTGCAAGAATTCACTCTGAAAAGGCATCTGGTAGAACGAAGAGCCCTTGACTTCAATGCCGACAACCTGACAGCAGTCTGAAACTGAAGAGTCTCCTTGAAGGGGTAGGTTTTCCTGGGCAATTTCCCCCATAGACATACAGTGCAAGCTTATTTCCAGCTCTCAGTGCTCAAGTAATTATCTCTTACCTATTTTTGCCTATCATTTCATACAGTGATCTTGCTTATTTCTGAATATTCTGCTTTTATGTACACATAAAACATACTAATTAAGGAATAATCTTTGCCTCACCTGGCTTGTCATTTGCTTAAAGGGTACTAGGACCTGCCATTTTGGAAAAGTTAATATAATCCCAGAGGTTGAACTTCTCACCAGATGTTAGGGAAACTGAGTCACCCTGGTTGTTCACCAGGATCCTACCACAATCCTAAAGACAGATTCTAATTCCATTGCCATGTCTCTGTCTGTGCTCCTCTGTTCTCTTTCTCACCTATCCCAGAGATTCTGGGGCCAGTTCTAAGAGCCCTTTGTCCATCAGCCCTTTGTGGGGGTGACTCTTCCTGTACTGTGGGAGTTATGTCCTCACCACATATTTAGTACCTCATTATCCCATTTTAATTCTTTAAGTGGGGGACATTCCCCTTGCCGCAGCTTAATCCCATGGTGTTCTTTCTCACTAGCTTATGTGTTCATGATTTATTACCCTAACCTCTTTTTAGCTATGTTTTATGTTTCTGATACAATTTCACAGGCCTTTCATAGTAGTAAGCTAAATGTTAAATGATGGGGAAACCAGACTAAATCAAATGGCTTTAACTCAAAGTAATAGCTATGTATAGGGCCATTGCTAAGCCAAATAAAACTTTTCTACAGATTAGAAAAAAGCACTCCTCCAGGCAGATGTAGTTTCACATCAGGTTATACAGCTGGGCAAATGGTATCCAGGAGGGATTGCAATTCAGTCCTATGCAAGTGCACATGGCAGTACCAGATACAGGAATGTAGCACTGATTTAAAAGAATGAATCAAATTGTATTATAAAAATTTTACAGCAAATTGCTACTTGAATTTTAGTTTTGCAGGAATTTTATTCTACTATATATCATTGTAATCCTGGACTAAGTCTCATCACTTGGGCATTGGAGTTCAGCAGGTTTCATGCTGTATTACCTACTGTGAAACTTTTTTTCATGACCAATATTAACTAAGGGTCTAAGTCTATGCTGGGTCCTTGAGCTAAATATATATATATATATATGTATAATAAATATATATATATTTATATATATAAAATGTAAATATATATATCTCTGTGTGTGTAGAAATACACACACACATATACAAATATATACAGTGTACTTGACTCAGCACTTATAGCTCAATGAAACAATCTAGATGTAGAAGGATGCAATTTTTTTCATGTCATACTTACTGATAAACTTGTTTTGCATAGTCTCCAACAGAGCTTGGTGAGCATCTTCAGCTTGTAAAGCATGTGAACATTCTCTAGCCAGTATGGTGCGCACGAGATGCTCTCCACATCCTAGAAGTCCAAGGAAATCAAGAATGATTGAGGAAAAGCAGTACTGAACACCCTGCTTGTCTGACTCACAGACAAATTACTCCCCAGTATATTAGTTAAGAAGTACTTATACTGGAGACCAAGTCTGTGAGGAATGAAATGACTTCTATGAACAAGCTGGTAGATTTAGTAATGAGAATTAGTAATGAGAAACTAAAGATACACATGACTGTCTAATACTAAAAAGAAATAAAAATAAGGGTAAAACCCTTTTTTTCTAGGAATAATTTATATAACACAGCTATTTAGATTCTCCAAGCAGAATTTCTCCCACTGTTAGGTAAACACAGAAGACCCTGTTTACAGTTTCTTGATTTGTTTCCTTCCAGTTGGCCTTAGTGTCCCATCAGTAACTGACTATTTATGGCCATGAGCCATTTTCCTTCTTGCACCCACACACAAGAGTGTAAGGAAGGGGGCCGGCACTGTGACGTAGCGGGTAAAGCCACCACGTGCAGTGCCGGCATCCCATATGGGCACCAGTTCCAGTCCCGGCTGTTCCACTTCCAATCCAGCTCTCTGCTATGGCCTGAGACAGCAGTAGAAGATGGCCCAAGTGCTCGGGTCCCTGCACCCACGTGGGAGACCTGGGAGGAGCTCCTGGCTTCGGATCAGTGCTCCTCTGGAGATTGCAGCCAACTGCAGAGTGAACCAGTGGATGGAAGACCTCTGTCTCACTGCCTCTCCTTCTCTCTATATATAACTCTGACTTTGTCTCTCTGCCTCTCCTTCTCTCTCTGTGTAATTCTTATTTTTTTTTTTAAGATTTATTTTATTTATCTGAACAACAGAGTTACAGTGAGAGGTAGAGACAGAGAGAGGTCTTCCATCTGCTGGTTCACTCCCCAGATGGCTGCAACGGCTGGGGCTGCACCGATCCAAAGCCAGGAGCCAGGAGCTTCTTCCGGGTCTCCAACAAGGGTTCAGGGGCCCAGGGATTTGGGCCATCTTCTACTGCTTTCCCAGGCCAAAGCAGAGAGCTGGATTGGAAGAGGGGCAGCCAGGCTGGCACCACGGCTCACTAGGCTAATCCTCCACCTAGCGGCGCCGGCACACCGGGTTCTAGTCCCGGTCGGGGCGCCGGATTCTGTCCCAGTTGCCCCTCTTCCAGGCCAGCTCTCTGCTGTGGCCAGGGAGTGCAGTGGAGGATGGCCCAAGTGCTTGGGCCCTGTACCCCATGGGAGACCAGGAGAAGTACCTGGCTCCTGGCTTCGGATCAGCGCGGTGCGCCGGCCGCAGCGCGCTAGCCATGGCAGCCATTGGAGGGTGAACCAACGGCAAAAGGAAGACCTTTCTCTCTGTCTCTCTCACTATCCACTCTGCCTGTCAAAAAAAAAAAAAAAAAAAAAAAAGGAAGAGGAGCAGCCAGGACTAGAACCGGCACCTATATGGGATCCTGGCGCTTCAGGCCAGGGCTGTAACCCATTAAGCCACAGTGCAGGCCCGTTAAAAAAAAAAAAAAAAAAAAAAGAAGAAATCTAGGCAGACAGGGCAGCTGGAATCTTACCACTGATCCACTGATCACCACTGATCCCCACCCTACCTACTTTTCAGTGCACTGTCATCACAATCAACAGTTAAATAGTGGTCTTAACAAAATCACACCTTTCTCACTGTCTTACATAATTTTAAAGCTTTCAGGGTAAAGATTCTCTCTAGTGCTAAAGAAATAGTACATTTTAATCCTGAAATGAACTTGAACCATTCAAATACACCAGGTAATGGCAGCAACAGAGGTAGGGAGATACTTCCTATACCATTAAGTTTTATAACTTTTAAAAGTAGAAAGTAACTGTAAAAGTAGGACAAAGGCTATTTAATTTATCAATTGATGAGTTCTAATAAAATATTTCCAGAAAAAAACTTTGTTTTCCTTAGAAGTAACCAAATTCTTAAAGCCTACTCTTATAAACATTGGAAGAGAAAGACTTTAAAAAAATAGTAAATGACCCTTGAAACACATCTTTTCTGGGTCTGGTGCTGCGGTACAGCAGGCCAAGCCACCATTTATGATGCCAGTGTCCAATATTAAAGCACTGGTCCAAGCACCAGCTGCTCTGCTTTCAATCCAGCTCCCTGCTAATGTGCTGGAAAAGCAGAAGATGGCCCAAGTGCTTGGGTCCCTGCCACCCACATAGGAGACTTTGATAGAGTTCCAGGCTCCCGACTGGAGCCCCACCCAGAGCTGGCTGATGTAGCCATTTGAGGAGTGAAGCAGTGCATAGAAGACCTTTCTCTGTCTCTCCTCCCTCTCTTTCTGTTGCTCTGCTTTCAAATAAGTAAATCTTTAAAAACAAATAAATGAATGACATGCATCTTTCATATAAAACAAATTCCATTAATGAAAATGTCAGTGTCCTTTTTCCCAAACAAGAACAGTAGATGCACAAGATCACCACAAATATTTTTTCATTTACAAGTTTTTCCACTAAAAATAATTCTTGCCAAAAGTGCTATGTTCATTTATTAGAAAATCAAGTTCTCCATTAATTCACATAATAGATAAAGCCTATAAATTAATCCTAAGCATTCGAAGAGACTCAGTTCAAGATGCCTCAATTCTATCCTCAAAAAAAAAATCACACTAAAATAAAGAGTATCTCAAAGATACACTCAGATTCCTTAACAGGACCAGGGACAAAGTAACATTTTTCCAAATCATTCATCTGCATACACATACACGCATACACAGACACACAAATGTAAATGAGAAGGGAAGGTTCCTAGTAATCAAAAAGAAATGGGGGGGCAATATTTGGGGTAGCAGTTAAGCTGCAGCTCAGGACACCCACATTCCACTTTCTGTGCCCAGGTTGGAGTCCTGACTCCACTGGTAGATACTAGCTTCCCATTAATGAGAACCCTGGGAGCAGCCGCAGATAATGGTTCTAGTAGCTGAGTCTCAAGTCACCTACATGGGAGAGGCAGATTAATTTCCCAGCTCCTAACTTTGGCCTAGCCCAACCCTTGCTGTTGCAGACATTTGGGGAGTGAACCAGGGGATGAAAAATTGATCTCTTTCTCTCTGTCTCTCAAATAAAAAATAAATAAATAAAATAATCTTCAAATAAATAAAAGAAATATGGACTAAGATTGTTAAATCAAACTTCTAAATAATGGCTTCAAATTTTTAAACCCATGAAACTAAAAGGAATACAAACTGACATATAACACATATTTCTTTATTCAGTTGGTATGCAATGTGACAGCATTAGACACTAGCAAAAATCTCCCTAAGAACTATTCTTAATATTTATAACATATATAATATTTACAAACCATGTTGATGCCTTTCATTTCAGCAATGTTCTCTTCATATATTCGTCTCTCCTGTCACCCTCCCTCCTTTTTTTCACTCCCCCTATATATACACATGCAAACATACAGAAAAGCACATGTGTTCATTATACATGCATATAAAATATACACTTGTTGCTGAAGATACAAATAGTTCATAAAAGTGCAAAAGATTTGAAAAACCATCTGATATTTGACTAGAAATAACTTCTCTGTATTTTTTGGTAAACTGTAAATTTGAACATTCTCCAAGATCGAAACATCTCTTGGTGAACAGCTCCATTTAGAGAAAGAATGACATATGTAATTAATACAAGGAGGAGAGGTCCTCAAAAAGTTCATGGAAAAAGCATATTATAAAAACTGTGGGCCGGCGCCGCAGCTCACTAGGTTAATCCTCCGCCTAGCGGCGCCGGCACACCGGGTTCTAGTCCCGGTCGGGGCGCCGGATTCTGTCCCGGTTGCCCCTCTTCCAGGCCAGCCCTCTGCTGTGGCCAGGGAGTGCAGTGGAGGATGGCCCAGGTGCTTGGGCCCTGCACCCCATGGGAGACCAGGAAAAGCACCTGGCTCCTGGCTCCTGCCATCGGATCAGCGCGGTGCGCCGGCCGCAGCGCGCCGGCCGCGGCGGCCATTGGAGGGTGAACCAACGGCAATGGAAGACCTTTCTCTCTGTCTCTCTCTCTCTCACTGTCCACTCTGCCTGTCAAAAATAAAAAAAAAAAAAAAAAAAAAAAACTGTGCATGAATTTCAAAAAATTTATTTATTTATTTTTTTGACAGCCAGAGTGGACAGTGAGAGAGAGAGAGAGAGAGACAGAGAGAAAGGTCTTCCTTTGCCATTGGTTCACCCTCCAATGGCCGCCCGCAGCCAGCGCACTGCGGCCTGCGCACCGTGCTGATCCGAAGCCAGGAGCCAGGTACTTATCCTGGTCTCCCATGGGGTGCAGGGCCCAAGCACCTGGGCCATCCTCTACTGCATTCCCTGGCCACAGCAGAGAGCTGGCCTGGAAGAGGGGCAACTGGGACAGAATCCAGCGCCCCAACCGGGACTAGAACCTGGTGTGCCTGCGCCGCAAGGCGGAGGATTAGCCTAGTGAGCCGCAGTGCCGGCCAGCTTATGTTTCAATTCTATTTTCTATTAACTTTTCAAATATAACTTTGTGAGCAGGATTATGGCAATCCTAATTTTGCTAATTTTTCCAACATTATTTTTATAATCAGAGAAAGGAAAAATAAAGCTAATAGGAAGAAGACATGTTTGACACTGCATAAAGATACTGTGCTAAACTCATGAAACTGTACAATTTTTAAATCCCTTTGTACACAAAACTGATGTTGAACAGTGAGATTTTATACTTAAGGGTGATAACAATTGTTGGGAAACTGGCATATTTAAGTTAAATGAATCTTCAGAAAGTCACATATGCATGTGTCAAGTGAAACAGCTAAACCATAAGAAGTCAACAAAAATACATGTGTGTTAGGGGAACTTCCTCCTCTGTTGTAAAACAGAAATACACAGTTTTTTAGTGACTAATTTTTACCAAGAAATTTTTTAAATGAGTAATATTATTGACAGATATAGCTTTTAATCTGAGAGACAGGATATCAAATGCTTGTTCTTCTGCAGGTTCCCCACCAAATTGCAAGGCTTCTTAGAATATGCTGCCACAGAGGTGAAGTGTGATTCAAAGGTAGAGTTCCAACCTTTACTCAGATATCAGAAATAAGCACTTCATTACACCCTCTTTTAAGCCTTACTTACATCTGAGTATGCTTATATTCTCAGATCTTAGCAGAAAATGTGAATTATTCACAGAATAAGAACTTCAATAAGCCTAAAGGAAATGTGGTAAATACTAAATTGTAAAAGAACTTAAAAAGTAAACACTTATTCAGCATTGCTAAGAATGACAAATGAATGGACTGAAACACAAATTCGTAACTTAAAGCACTGATCGCCTTTGGAGGATGCTACAAACCAATTAACTATTCTGAAAACTGAGAAATGAAAGAAAACAATCAAGCACTCTGTCCTAAGAGGAATTGCACAGCAAGGTAACCAGAGTCTATAAAGGGAAATTTCTCTATGGAAGTATCTCAAGTAACAAAGAAAGGGGCCAGCGCTGTGGCACAGCAGGTAAACCACCACCTGAGTGCCGGCATCCCATATGGGCGCCAGCTCGGGTCACAGCTGCTCCACTTCCGATCCAGCTCTCTGCTACGGCCTAGGAAAGCAGTAGAAGATGGCCCCAGTCCTTGGGCCCCTGCACCCATGTTGGGGACCCAGAAGAAGCTCTAGCCTTTGTGGCCAATTAGGGAGTGAACCAGCGGATAGAAGACCTCTCTCTCTCTCTCTCTCTCCTTCTCCTTCTCTGTGTAACTGTGAATTTCAAATAAATAATCTTTTTTAAAAAAGTAATAAAGAAAAAACAGAATTAGTATATAAATATTTATAACTGTAAATTAACTGATATAAATAATAATCATTGATGACTGATAGTATCATAGATACAATCAGATGTTCTATGTCTCTGAATAAAATTATGCTTATGGGACTGCCATTGTGGCATAGTCAGTTAAGCCATCACTTGCGACGCTGGCATCCTATATCAGATCTGGTAAAAACCCACTCTGGAATACCAGTCAGAATAGTAATATTTGACTGCAAAGACAGACAACTGTCAAATCTCAGTGACTTAACATAACAAAAATGCAATTTTCAATGTTTATAGGCCATGCCTGGGTCACCTGGGGAATCTGTTCCCCACACTTTCTCAGGAACAAAACAGGCCAGCAGGAGGCTCCTGCACCTCAAAATGCACTCTCTTTACCATACACAGGAACAAGAGCCACCTATAGCTGTTTTTGCTCTTTAGAGTGAAAGTGACATATATTATTTCCACTCCAGTCATTTGGTCAGAAACGACTTTATGTTCCCAGGCAACTGCAGGGATCAGTGTAACATGAGGGAGTATATGGATATTCAGGGAACATTAAATTGAATGTTTCTAGAACATCTGACCAAATCCAACTTTCCATGTGTTACACTTGCACAGCTGAGGGGTACAGCAATCTTCCTGTGACTGAGGGGCGACATGAATGAGCACAAATGCTTCATGAGCTTCTTGAAGACCCCTCACCTTCAAAGATTTCAAAAATTTTGTACAAAATAAACTCATGTTGAAATCCCATTTTCCATGAATTTTTTGCAATACCCTCATGCTATGGTTTGGATATTAGTTTGGGTAGCCCCCAAAAGCCCAGGTCTTAAAGACTTTGGTCCCCAAAGTCTTAGGTTAGGGTCACTAAGGGGGCAAAAGGGAATCCAACTATGTTTTTTAGATATGAAGTCTTTGAGAAGGGATCAGACTAGGTTAGGTTTTAGGGCAGAGTCCCCACAGTCAAACTGTGGTGGCTTTATAGAAGAGACACAGTGATACATTCTCTCTTTTGCCACGTGATGTTCTGGCTGCCTCGGGACTCCACCAGCAAAAATCCCATCATCATGTGCCAAGCCAGTGGGGCCTCCCAATATTGCACTGTGAAATTCTAAAACTATGAGCAGAAATAAGCCCTTCCTAAGGTTAGCTTCTCTCAGGTACTTTCCCATAATAATGAAAAGTTGATGAACACACCTTATAAGAACCATACAATATTTATCCTTTTATGACTGACATGCTTCACTTAGCATCTTCAAAGCTCATTCATGTTGTAGTATATGTCCAGATTCCCTTTCTTTTGCAAAACTGAATACTACTCCATTATCTGTATGTATCCCATGTTCTTTATTCACACATCCATTAATGAACACATGGGACCAAATGCATTCTTGATGTGTATAAAGGGCTCTTCCTGGCAAACAAAAATGGCTCAGAAAATTTACACTGAAAGATGATGACTACTAACTACTTTATCTAACTCAACACTTTGCATAGATTCAAATATAATTTCTAGGAAGCTCATGTGTATTTATTTATCAGACATCACTAGTGCAAATACATGAAAAAAATTATTTGGGATGAGACCATTGATTTTAACTGAGTTTTTTGGGGAAACTTGATACATTTAATTGTTCCAACAGCCAAATTTCTTTTTAATTAGTTTCAATAAAGGGGCCAGTAATTAGCTTAAAGTAAGTATTTTACATTGCCTGAGAAATGGAATCTTACATATTTAAGAGTGCCTTTCATCCATGTATAGAATAACTGCTCCCTCAGCCACGTGATACCATTTTAGGGAGGCCATCTTTAGAACATCTGTTTGTGGCTTTGTTTAGAATCCAGAAAGAGTCAGCAAAACCCCAAGGAAAGGAGAAGAATTAACAGAGTAACTTTATTTTCCCCTCATCTTTGTTTACAACAGTGCTACCATTTCTGTAGTAAATACATGGGCTTACATTACAGAAAGCTTCCGTATCTTTATTAAAGGAAAAATACAAGATTTCTGGGTCAACCATGAGGGTCGTCTTTTAGGAGAGTTTGCCCATTTTAGTTATTCAACTCATTCACTCATTCATTTTCCTTTTCTCCTCCTCCTTCTTCCTCTCCCTCTACATCTCCGAAATCCCCTCTTTCCCTCTCCTTCTCTCTCCTCTCTCACACACACACTCCTCAACCTTAAGGCCTGTAGGGTAGTGGTTAATATTATCTAGTCTATAGTCTTGTTGAACCCAGCTCGATTACATTGGGATTCTTTAAGACTCAAACTCCTCAGCTGTGAAATGGAGAATGTTATAACAACTACCTTACAGGGCTGTTACAACAACAAAATGAGACAAAGCCACATGCTTGTAGCATGAAGTTGAGCATATACAAGGAACAAGCACAACAATGAGAATAATGACACTTAAGGGTAACCATTTTCTCATTTTACTGTCTCTCCTTATCTTATTCTCTGATTTCCTTCTGTTAAAACAAAGTGATTCTCAGCTAGCCTATAATCACCACTGAGAGCACAAAACTGAAATAAAGGAAGTTTATTCTTTAATTTGAAACTCTGACTGCCATTACTTCAAAGCGCACTAAGCCATTACCTAGAGTCAAAATGAATCCCGAGTAAACTGCTAATATCAAAACAAATAACAAAAAGATTTCTCTTAGTCTGTAAGGACAGCCTGTGGTTTTCCAGGGATTGTAGAATATGCATGATTTTTATGTTACTTATTTCTTTCATTATAACTATTTTTTCTCCAACTGGTTGATTACTGACTTCAATATAACAGTCCTGCATTTTTTTTTTTTTTTTTTGACAGGCAGAGTGGACAGTGACAGAGAGAGACAGAGAGAAAGGTCTTCCTTTGCTGTTGGTTCACCCTCCAATGGCCGCCATGGCCGGCGCGCTGCGGCCGGCGCACCACACTGATCCGATGGCAGGAGCCAGGTGCTTCTCCTGGTCTCCCATGGGGTGCAGGGCCCAAGGACTTGGGCCATCCTCCACTGCACTCTCTGGCCACAGCAGAGAGCTGGCCTGGAAGAGGGGCAACTGGAACAGAATCCGGCGCCCCGACCGGGACTAGAACCCGGTGTGCCGGCGCCGCAAGGTGGAGGATTAACCTAGTGAGCCGCGGCGCCGGCCAATCCTGCATTCTTAATACCTTCTCTTTAATCAAGGTAGAAAGGTCAAGGTGGAACCTTGAGTTGTGATACAGTAGGCTAAGCCATCTCCTGCAATGCTGACATCCCATCTGGGGTGCTGGTTCAAGTCCTGACTGCTCCACTTTGGATCCTGCTCTCCCTGCTATTGTGCCTGGGAATGCAGCAGAAGATAGCCCAAGTGCTTGGGCCCCTGTCACCCAAGTCAGAAACCCAGATGGAGTTCCACACTCCTGTCTTAACCCTGGCGCAGCCTTAGCCATTGTGAGTGAATCAGGATAGAAAAAATCAATCAATCTCTCTCCCCTCCCCTACACCCTTTGTAAATCTTTCAAATAAATAAGCAAATCTTTTTCAAAGGGGGGGGGGCGGGGCTGGGGCAAGCAGAGATGCTGATAAAGGAATTTAGTTTCATACACTTCACAGCCCTCTAGCTTGAATGCATGAGTTGGTAAGAGTTAAGAACAGGTGCAATGATTGCTTCATTTCATCTGACTTTCATCACATATTATCACATATTAAGACTTTTTTCTACATCAACTCTAGCAAAAGATGGAGCCTTCCAATTAAGATAATTAAATTCTAAATATAAGTAATACAGCTCAAAAAATCACATTGTCAAGTCATGTTTTAGTTCCAAAAGGCAGAAATAACAAACAGAAAAGCTTTCGTCATAAGGATAAAAAAGAAATTTATCAACTCCAGACTGACATTTATTTACTATCTTTTTTATCTTCATTTCATTTAGTGGCAGCAACAGTGGTGGTATAAGCCACAATATTACAAAATAAAAATTAAAGGCCCTTATGTGCCCAGTTTTTAGTGTAGTGTTCCAATGGGTAACAACTATGATACAATTCCTCCACAGCACATCAAATAAGATTAGGATTTTTATATGTAACTCATAATCTCCAGATGTTTCTCCCATTCATTTCTTCTATAAACCACTTTCCCCTCAATCCTGACACAATGAGCCAGAAACAGAGTAAAAGTGAAGTTGTATTCAATATTCTTAGGTAGTCTGCTCCCAAGAACCCAGGTCTGCAGTCACCAAAGCTCACCTTCAGTACCACTGGCACTTCACACATCTCTAAGGATACTGATGATTTTGAAGTATTTATGCCATCTGTAAATGCTGCCATTCACTCCCATTGTGGCTAGTGGGCATCTGAAGAATCTTTCAACACATCCCCTGTTAGAAGTCCACAGGGACAGATAAATAATGAGGAAAGGACTTTCCAAATTTAAAAGGAAACATTTGGTACTTCAGTTTCCAGTATTGCAACATCTCTTTTTCAACAAAGGAATTTATTACACAGTACGTCACCTTTTCCCTGTCGGAGGATTTACTGCCAATTTTGGAGTTGGGTTACTTCTGGTTTTCAAGCCTGTCTTGTGAAATTAAAAAGAGGGCTGCCTTAAAAGTGATAGAACACACATGATTCCAGTCTTCACAGTGTCCCCATGGTTATCAAACCTGGAATCTATTATACACAAGCAGAAAACATAAGGAGCTTTATAGAGAGATGGAATAAGTGGTGAAGATGTCTAATTCAGTTAAGGCCAAAGGTTATAGCTCAACAACACAAATTTAGTGTTTCCCAAGTATGTATTCAGTTCTCTCTAGTCTACAACCCATCATCACACTTTGGGTATTTGTAGTAATATATCAAAAGCAATGAAGGTTTTTCCACCTTTTCTTTGACAAATGATAAAGAGCCAAAAGAAAAACTAATTTTATAACTTTCTCCTAGAGATACCATCTCTTACACACTGGAAATGTTATTAATACATGTTCTAGCATTTCATAATTATTTAAAATATAAAAAATAATGTTAAAACAGAAGCAACCACCTCCAGTAGAAGTGGTGTTCTCCTCCATGATGGCCTTTCTAAACTTCAATCATTACTACCACACTGATCTGGGAAACACAATACATGTACAAGCATTAGATGGATCCACACCTGAGAACTCCCTGAAGGCAACAGCTACTAAAAAAGCAGCACTGGGAGCCCAGCACTGTGGCGGGGTGAGTGGGGCCTCCACCTGCAGCACCAGTGTCCCATGTGGACACCTGGGCACTGGATTGTGTCCCACCACTCCTCTTCCAATCCAGCTCTCTGCCATAGCCTGGGAAAGCGGTAGAGGATGGCCCAAGTGCTTGAGCCCTGCACCCGCTTGGGAAACCAGGAAGAAGCATCTGTCTCCTGGCTTCTGATCGGTTCAGCTCTGGCCACTGCAGCCATCTGGGGAGTGGGCCAGCAGAGGGAAGACCTTCTCTCTGTCTCTCCCTCCCTCTGTAACTCTATCTCTCAAATAAATAAATAAAATCTTAAAAAAAAAAAAGTTGCACTGTTTGTGATATTCAGTTGATATTTTGCCATTCTTCCATGCGGATTTCTGTTCCATCAGAGAGAAGCCATAAAGTGAACCAATTTCAGATGCAGAAACTAAAAGAGTCACTTAAGATGTACATGCCTCAGTTTCCCCATTTGAAAAACTAAATGGCTTAGTTTACGTGGTTTGAAATTCTTCACAAGACAAAATATTTAAATCTGAATGAACTTTAAGAACTCAAAACACTTCCTGGTTAAAATTCAGTTAAGAGACTTGAAATGGGCACTCAATATGACAATATCCTTTATAAATGCTATTAATTAATGTAATTAATGAAGCAGTATATTTAGATTATATTCAATTATGGAGAACTTAATTTCAGGGAGAAGAGGTCATTGTCTCATTGATTCACCATTAAGTGATCAACTACTGTATTTCTGGGGCTTACACAAATATCTATAAGGCTTTACAAATATCTTATAAAGATGGTATTACCATTCCTATTTGACAAATAAAGGTAAACTGAAAAAAAATGATATTCTAAGATCCAAGTCTTATCACTCCAAGTAATAAGCTTGCTCCATAATGGTCAGTCACTATAATTATCACATGAATAAAGGAAATACAAGGAAGAAAAAAACAAGTCTTGAACATTTTAATCCATGATCAAGACCAAAGTTATAATTAGGTGTAGATAAGGAACACAAAAGGATCTGATACTGACAGATTACAAATAGTCCCCAATTTTAACCACAAAGTCCTAGAAACAGTAAGTTACCAAGCATATATCCCAAAACAATGTTAAAATTGTATATGCTGAAAGAATATTGCTAAAAATGATGACTTTGGGGCCAGCACTGTGGCGCAGTGAGTTGATCCTCTGCCTGCTGTGGGGAGCAGGGCCCAGCGGGGAGCAGGGCCCATCTCCCGTAACACGGCAGGGCCCATCGCCCGGGAGACAAATAAGTACTAAGACTGTGGACAAATAAATACTGAGGACAAATACTGAGATTACCGAGACTAGACTAAACTACTGGAACTGCTAAGACTAATTCTATGCATCTGATCTCCCACCATATGGCGCTGAAAGGGAGTAAGCAACTTCCACACAGCTGCCTCACCAATTCGACTAACAAGCTGCAGGAGCTGATCCTGCCCCTGATTGGAGGAGAGCAGCGTGCTCAGTGCGTGGGAAGAGAATGCCAGCAGAGTTGGGATTGGTGGAAGAGGACTATAAAGGAGGAGAGAGACAACCTGCAGGAGGAACATCTGAAGAACCCCCTGAGAGAGCTGGCCGGCGGTGTGCCGCTCCTCCGCAGAAGTGGGGGAAGCGGCGGGAGTGCCGCCCCTCCACAGAGGGCGGGGGGGGGGCAGCAGCTAATCCGGGGAGGACCGGGGAAAGAAACAACAGCAAATCCGTTGCCGCTCCTCCGCAAGCCTGCGGAGCGAGTGACAGCCTGCAGTGCCAGCATCCCATAAGGGCACCAGTTCTAGTCCTGGCTGCTCCTCTTCCGATCCAGCTCTCTGCTATGGCCTGGGAAGCAGCAGAGAATAGCCCAAGTCCTTGGGCCCCTGCTTCCATGTGGGAGACACTCTTGGCTCCTGGCTTCAGATTGACTAAGCTCCAGCCATTGCGGCCATCTGGGGAGTTAACCGGCAGCTGAAAGATCTATTCTCTGTCTCTCCCTCCTACTGTTTGTAATTCTTCCTCTCAAATAAATAAATAAATAAAATCTTTTTTAAAAAAATGGAGGGCCAGCACCGCGGCTCAATAGGCTAATCCTCCACCTGTGGCACCGGCACACCAGGTTCTAGTCCTGGTCGGGGCGCTGGATTCTGTCCTGGTTGCCCCTCTTCCAGGCCAGCTCTCTGTTGTGGCCCGGAAGTGCAGTGGAGGATGGTCGGAGTCCTTGGGCCCTGCACCTGCATGGGAGACCAGGAGAAGCACCTGGCTCCTGGCTGCGGATCAGCCA
Source organism: Oryctolagus cuniculus (assembly GCF_964237555.1). Lineage (NCBI taxonomy): Eukaryota > Metazoa > Chordata > Mammalia > Lagomorpha > Leporidae > Oryctolagus > Oryctolagus cuniculus. The sequence continues at coordinate 38,470,004 of NC_091442.1, forward strand.
CGGTGCACCGGCTGCAGCGCGCCAACCGCGGCAGCCATTGGAGGGTGAACCAGCAGTAAAAGGAAGACCTTTCTCTCTCTCTCTCTCTCTCACTGTCCACTCTGCCTATCAAAAAAAAAAAAAAAAAAAATGGAGACTTCACTTTGTATCAAAGCCAAAGTATACACAGTGAGTATTTAATTACTCAAAAAAAGCCAAGATTCAGTTATGAATATCTACAAAAACATGGATGCAATGTAAAATGAAAATTTCACTATACATTTTGATTATAAATGCTGTATAAAACTCACAGAAAGAACATAAGCAAGACAGTTATACTACTACCATAAATTTAACCTATAACTACTAAGCCAGCTGTATATATTAAACATTTAATTAATAACTTTCTAAATGACTTAAAATTTAAAAGTGATTTATGGGAGTGATTTGAATAACCAGGCCCTCTTTAAAATAGAATAAGGAAGTTCAAACTGATGTTATTTCTCAATAAATTCCTCTGTACAAAGGAGAGGCAATATAAATCATTTCATCAGTTTTAAAGTTGTATTCAAAGTTTAAAAACAGCATTCAATATTTAGAGGCCACATAAAGTTTGATGGAAAAAAGTCTTAAATCTGTTCACCAGTCATTTTGTATCCCGTTCTCAATTCAATACAGTACCAAAGTGGTACTGAGGATACAGAACGATACAAACATTCTGAAGGAGAAAGGGGGAAATGAAAATTATATTGTCTATATCAGGGTAGAATTCAAGGAATATGAATAAAGAAGTGGTCCAAAATCTATCTTATTAACAACTAGAATAACACAGAAAAGAAGAGGCAAAATTTATACCTGAGATATATAGTAAAAAGGAAAATAGATAATATAAGTTTAGCACTCACCCAGGATATCCTCTGATACTATTATTAAGAAATAGTACTAAGGAAATAATGGAAACCACATACTTGTATGAATTTTTGTCAAGAAATTTATTTACAATTTTATTTAAAATTACCTAAGAATGTGCTTCTTGATCTCTCTCAGGTTGTGAGAAAGGATATATTATTCTTTTCTGAAATTTTCAGTCTCAGAAAATTCATAGAATGTTCAATGAAAACCCATGAATAGATTCCATAGGGACCACAAGCCCCAAATTAAGAACCCACACAGCTATAAATTTATTTAAAAATCTACAGGCATATGGTTTTGAACCACTAAGTTAAGCTTTCATTTTGATTTTCAATTAAAAAAAAAAAAAACTGCTGGGACCATGAAATCCATGTGACAAAGGCAATAACGACACTATCAACACTTAGAGGTTAACATGAAAACGGCTGTAAAATTTTAAAAATTAAATTAAATGACCATGTTGGATCATTTCCTGTTAAAAAGAAAGAAGGCTGCTTAGAAAGATGACTGTGTCTAAGAGGAGTCTGAGACATTCTGTTCTACCTAAAAACAAGGAAACTACCAAAGATAGGGAGGGCAAAGCCCATAGAAGCCAACTTAAAAGGCCTTCACTGACAAAAGAGGGAACAATTTGACCAGCCAAACCTCCAAAACTTATCTCTTGGATCTCCACTTCTAGCTAGGAACGAGAAACTTACAAAAGTCATAATGCCATCTAGCAACAAAAACCAGACAGATAAACTATAAAATCAGTTTTATTTTTAAAGATTTATTTATTTGAACGATACAGTGAGAGAGATGGAATGCCCTCAACACTGGGGACTGGGCCAGGCTGAAGTCAGGAGCCAGTAACTCAAGCTAAGTGCCTTGGGCCATCACCTGCTATCCCCCAGGTGCATTAGCTGGAATCCGGATCAGAAGCAGGGAGCAGCCAGAATTTGAAGCAGACAATACAATATGGGATGCAGACATCACAAGCAGTGGCTTAGTCAATGCTTGACAACCCCCATCCCATACAGATTTCTGTTTGTTTAAGTCAGAGAAAGGATATCTCAATGAACCTAAGAACAAAAAAGGGCAAGGTCCTTTTTAATCCTGAGGAAGCAATGAAAACAGAGAAATACCTAAAATAATGATAAAGAGAAACTAGCAGCGCTTTAAGAAACTTTAAGTGATCAGGTATGGACTATCTTGGCAACTTAAAATCAAGACAAGCCCCATTCACTAAGTAAGTCTGAATCCATTCACCAACTCTGTCCTTTAGTTCTTCACCAAGAGCTTCAAATACTTGGAGCAGGGCAGAAGAACTGAAAGACACCCACATCCTCAGGCACAGAGCAGCAGCACACTGGAGGCCAAGAACAAAACAGGAGAGGTGAAAGAGAACCTCCCCAGACAATCTAGATGCGTATAGCCATCATCTAGTATAAGGCAGAAGTCCCTGAACAACGGAAAAAGAAAATCTGAGAGAAATCTCTCAGAGGCACACTGGGTCTTTCCTAGGTGCACTGAAACAGTGTTCTTCCAAAGCAAGGGCAGAGAAGAAGGTAGGAGGAAAATCTCAGAATTTAAAATCTGAGGGTAGAAATTTGAAATCTCTGTAGTGACCCAATAAGCTAGAAGTCAGACTGCACAGAACACAAAGAGAGTGAATTTCCCCATGATTTCCAAAGCTGACAGCTTCTACTGTTGAAATCCCAAGCTCTGCTAAATGGCAAGTCTTAACACTATCATCAAAATATCCAAAGCCAGGATTAACAGCACTACTGCTACAAGTATATCCAGTCCCAAATCAACTACAGAAAAGGCTACCAAAATTTGTCTTACTGGATGCACGGAAGAAGTACTGTTTAGCAACAAACATTTACTTTGGTCTTCTCTACTTTTCAAATATAATGTTTAGCAAATAATCAATAATTATGAGACATGAAAAAGCAAAAAAAAAAAAATGTGATCAGCAAACAAGACAAAGAATAGTCAACAGAAGCAGACTATTAACAACCCAGATGTTGGAATTACCAGAAATGATTTTTAAAATAGAAATAATAGTTTATGTAGTTATCTAGTAGAGAAAATTAAACCAAAAAAAACAAAAAAATATATAGTATCAAAAATGAAAATGAGGGGGGCTGGCACTGTGGCGTAGCAGGTAAAGCTGCCGCCTCCAGGGCTGGCATCCCATATGGACACCAGTTCAAGTCCTGGCTGCTCCACTTCCAATCCAGTTCTCTGCTTATGGCCTGGGAAAGCAGTGGAAGATAGCCCAAGAACTTGGCCCTCTGCACCCACATGGGAGACCTGGAAGAAGCTCCTGGCTCCTGACTTCAGATCAGCCCAGCTCTGGCTGTTGTGGCTATTTGGGGAGTGAACCAGCAATGGAAGACCTCTCTCATTCTGTGCCTCTGTCTTTCTGTAACTCTGTCTTTCAAATAAATAAACCTTGAAAAAGAAAAAGAAAATGAAAATGAGGGGTTGGCACTCTGATGTAGCAGGTAAAGCCACTGCCTGCAGCACTGGCATCCCATATGGGCACCGGTTTAAGTCCCAGCTGCTCCACTTGTGATCCAGCTCCCTGCCAATGAACCTGGGAAAGTAGTGGAGGATGGCCCAAGTACTTGGGCCCCTGAACCCACATGGGAGACACAGAAGAAGCTCCAGGCTCCTAGCTTCAGGTCGGCCAAGCTCTGGCCATTGTAGTCATTTGGGGTGTGAACCAGCAGATGGAAGATCTCTTGCTCTTTCTGTAACTCTGCCTTTCAAATAAATAAATAAATCTTAAAAAAAAAAGTTAAGAAATAACATTTCAGACAGACCAAACCAAGACAACTGATTGCCACCAGACATCCAGACATTAACTACAAAATACTAAAAGGCATTCTTTAGGCTACAGAGAAGCAATACCAGAAAGAAGCCTGCTCTTTCTTTAGGAAGAAATAAAACACTAATATGAGGAACTTTCAAAAATAAGAGAGGGGCCAGCGCTGTGGCACAGTGGGTTAAAGCCCTGGCCTGCAATACCGGCATCCTGTATGGGTACCGGTTCTACCCCCAACTGTTCCACTTCTAATCTAGCTCCCTGCTAATGCACCTGGAAAAGCAGTGGAAGATGACCCAAGTCCTTGGACCCCTGCACCCACATGGGAGACCCAGAGAAAGCTCCTGGCTCCTGGCTTCAGATTGGCTCAGCTCCAGCTGTTGCGGCCATTTAGGCAGTAAACCAGCAGATGAAAGCTCTCTCTCTGTCTCTAACTCTCTCTGTAACCCTTTCAAATAATAAAATAAATATTTTTTTAAAATAAAAGAAAAGCTATTACAGAGGGGTGTGAGTCAGTATGAGAGTGTGTCTATGAATATGTGTATGTATATATGCAAATTGTATTAAATATAACTTACTGCTTAATGTAAAAATGTAAAATTATGCATGTATGTATGTATGTTTATAACATAATTTAGATGCTACAAAATATTCCCAAAGCTCAAAAGGTAGAAAGAAAATCATGAATTTATACTGCTAGAAGGTTCTTGCATTGTTCCTGAAGTAATGTTATCCTAAACTAGACCATGATAAACTAATGATGCATAATATAATACTCCATGTAAAGTCAGAGATTGCCAATACTTGTTAAATTTTTAAATGGAGAGCTTAACTGTCATTTCTTTATAAGAGATACACTTGATATAAAGAGAAGATAGGCTGTAAGTAAAATGGATGGTAATCAACAGTCCAGACAAGGACTAAGCATAAAAAAGTTGCTTTGACTATAATGCTTAAAAAGTAGAAATCCAAACAAAGAGAATTATCCAGAGATAAAAAAAATATTTTATAATGATAAAAAGGTCAATTGGTTAAGAAGCCATAACGATTATAAATGTGCAACCATCTAATAATGGAGAACCTAATGGGGAAAGGTAATAATTGATACAATGGACTGAATTACATCAAATTTAAAAAGTCTATAAATTGGTAATTTTATGAACAAGCAGGTAAATAGTAAAATTTTTAAGAATATATGAAATAGGCTGGCGCCACGGCTCAATAGGCTAATCCTCCGCCTGCGGCGCCAGCACCCCAGGTTTTAGTCCTGGTCAGGGCACCAGATTCTGTCCCGGTTGCTCCTCTTTCAGTCCAGCTCTCTGGGGGTGAACCAATGGAAAAGGAAGACCTTTCTCTTTGTCTCTCTCTCTCTCACTGTCCACTCTGCCTGTCAAAAAGACAGAAAGAAAGACAGAAAGAAAGACAGAAAGACAGACAGAAAGACAAAAAGAAAGAAAGAATCTATGAAATAAATAATAAAACCTTATCCAAACACCTTCAGAGATTAACTGGGTTTCATCTCATTATTTTTAAAGTTAATATTGGGGCCAGCGCTGTATCCCATATGGATGCCGGTTCTAGTCCCGGTTGCTCCTCTTCCAGTCCAGTTCTCTGCTGTGGCCCGGGAGGGCAGTGGAGGATGGCCCAGGTGCTTGGGCCCCTATACCCATATGAGAGACCAGGAGGAAGCACCTGGCTCCTGGCTTCAGATCGGCATAGCTCCAGCCGTAGCGGCCATTTGGGGGGGTGAACCAATGGAAGGAAGACCTTTCTCTCTGTCTGTCTCTCTCTCACTAACTCTGTCAAATAAATTTTTAAAAAAGTTAATATTTATAGAAAAGACTTAGCACATCTTTGCTGCCACTCCTGTATGAACTGTATCTTTGCATAAACAAACAGATAATACATGAAAAGTCTTCTTTTTAAAAGAATTATAGTTAATAAACACAGGAGAAAACACATAACTCTGGAATAAAGTGATACAATGCAGTATTACACAATAGTTAAAACAAATACACTACATTGAGAGAATAACTATATGAACAAATACTACGGAAACATAATATTTAGCAAAGATTATCTAAAGAATGTTGAGCAAGATTGGAGGCATGATACTTTCTAATTCTAAATTATACTACAATGTTAATCAAAACAGTACAGACCTGGCATTGAAAAACCCAGCAGATAGAAGAACTCTCTCACTCTCTGCCTCTACTTTCCCTGTAACTCTGTCTTTCAAATAAATTAATTTTTAAAAATATATTTAATTCTTAATAAGAAAAAATTTATCTCAAAGACAAAAAACATGAAATTAGCTCCTTATCCTACATGAGACACAAAAATCAACTCAAAATGGATAAAAGACTTAAAGATCTAAAACTGTAAAACTCCCAGAAGAAAATATAAGGAAATTGGTCAATATCTATCAAAATCCTTAAAAATGTTCATTCCTTTCACGTTGGAAAGCATTTTTCAGGAACTTGCAGTCAGGAAATAGACACATCTAACAAAAACTATATAAAAGAAAATCATTGCTATTAGAGTAGCAAAAATAAAAACAAGAAGCATCCAAATGATTGAATACAAATGATACTAGTAAACAATCACAACAGAACTTTATATACTTTTTTTTTTATTTGACAGAGTTATAGACAGTGAGAGAGAGAGAGACAGAAAGGTCTTCCCTCTGTTAGTTCACTCCCCAAATGGCCACCGCACCAATCCAAAGCCAGGAGCCAGGTGCTTCTTCCTGGTCTCCCATGAGGGTGCAGGCAGGCACCCAAGCACTTGGGCCATCCTCCACTGCCTTCTGGGGCCACAACAGAGAGCTGGACTGGAAGAGGAGCAACCAGGAGTAGAACCCAGCACCCATATGGGATGCCGGCGCCACAGGCGGAGGATTAACCAAGTGAGCCTCGGCGCCGGCCCCTATATACTTATTTTAAAATGATAAAGCTATTACATAAATCACTAACTTAGGAGTTAGTAAATCCCTAACTTGTATGTGTTAGACCAGGAATATACAAGCTGATATTGAAATCAGAGAAGACCCCTTAAAATCTACACTGAAGTATGGCCCCTTAAAGTTCCCTAGAAATGCTATTCGGGGTGCCACATGTGCTACCAGAACTTGGGGTGCCTTATGATTTCACCACGGGCTTATTACTAAATCCCCAATATTAATAAGCCCAAGAGGATTCTTGCCTAATATTTAGAGAATTCTAAACACTGGCACAGATAAGTGAAGCAGCATGGTACGTTTTAAGCTTTTATTTAGTAAAAAAGATGCATAAGAGAGTGAGAGCTTTATTTAGGAGAGAGAGGTGAATAGGGGTTCATACCAAGCACCAGGAACCAGCCACATGGATAAGCATCTAGGCCAGGAAGCCCAGAGCACACGGCCTGAATGCCATGGGCTCCCAAAGGGGAGTGGTTAATTAACCTGATTGGCTGGTGGGCACCCAAGTGTGGCCAGGTAAGGAAATGAGGCCACACTGGGGCGTGGCAAAGGCATCAGGTAGGGGCATGAGGTCACACAGGGGTGTGGTGAAGGCACAGTCTTCCAGTTCACAAATCTGATCAGTTTTAACGTGTATGCCTGCCTACTTCAATATTTCATTGTGAGGAATTAGGCAGTTAGGTCAGGAACCTAAGAGAAGGGCAGATTTCCTTCAAGAGTGAACAAGCACTTGCCTCCTCCCAGAGGCTACCTGTGGCAATGTTTAACTTTTTAATCATGAACAGGCTAGACATGATTACAAATCCCCAACCCTCTGATGGGTTTTTTAGTTTTATCATGAGCAAGCCAGACAGAATTACAATTCCAACCCTCCGATGGGTTTTGTCCTTGCCTCTGAATGGTTACCATCCCAGTCTGACTGGTTGTTATCCCAGCCTACTGATTGGTGGTTATTCTAGCCCTCTGATTGGTTGTTAGCTATTATTCTGCTTCTCCTTTGTTTGGCTAAATCTAGGTAGCTACTTTTGTGCCCCAAAGACCCAGCACTAGCAAGTTTTCCTGGGTATTTCCTCCCTTGCAGGCCACCTTTCTGGCTGCTGTGGCAGGGGCTTCTCACCTCAATAAATCTTGATTTCCTCACTGTCTCTATCCTCAGGGAAATTCTTCTTCACCGTGAGACAAGAACTGAGAGCACAGTCAACATTCTGTAACACCACGACTAAGAATCCATTGAAATTTCAAAAGAATTACACTCGTATTTACGCAGGTAACAGTTCATATGCATATTTCTAGGGGGAAAAAAGCTATAGGTTTTTTAATATCAAAGGGAGAATGGCTACTCAAATAATAATAATAATTACTATGTTTACTCATCTCCAAAGATATCCCCCAAGGAATCAGGCTATGAGATTCCATGCCTTTATATGATACCCTCCTACAATGAATATGGATTGACTCTGTTTCACTCTAACAAAGAGGGTTCTTCAAAAGTTCGTGGAAAATGATATTGAAAGATTAGTTTCAGGGTAGGCATTTGAAATAGCTATTAAGACACCAATGGGAAGCCCACATCTTAATCACAATGCCTGGTTTAAGACCTCTCCATTCCAGCTTCCTGCTAACATGCACCCTAGGAAGCATCAGATAATGTTCAAGTTCTTGGGTCCTTACCACCTATATTGAAGACCAAGATTGAGTTTCTAGCTCCTGGCTTCAGCATGCTTCCCCCACCACCCCAAGCTGATGCAAGCATTTGGGGAATGAACCAGCAGATGGAGGATCTCTCTCTCTCCTCTCTCTCTTACCCTCCCTCTCACCCTCTTTCTTTTTAACTCTGCCTTTTAAATAAAATAAATAAATCTTTTTTAAAAAACAAAAAATTAAGAAGAATATCACTCAAAAACAAAAATTTGTTTTGGTGCAAAAACTGGAATTTCATGCAAAAAGGGGGCTTCAGAAAGCTTATAAAATATGTATTATGAAAAAACTGCTTGGACTTCAAAACATTTTACACCAAAATAAACATCTTTTCATTCTATTTCTACAAGCTTTTTTTTAATGTTATGTATTGATTCATAAGGCAGAGTTAGAGATAGAGATCTTCCACCCACTGGTTCACTCCCCAAGAGGTTGCAATGGCTAGAGCTTAGCCAGCTGAAGCCAGGAAGTTTTTCCAGGTCTCCCATGTGGGTGCAGGGGTCCAAGCACTGGGGCCATCTTTTGCTGCTTTTCCAATCACATTAGCAGGAAGCTGGATCAGAAGTGGAGCAGCTAGGACATGAATCAGCTTCCACATGGGATGATGGCATCATAGACAGTGGCTTAATCCATTTCTCTACAACACTGGCCCCCACAAACTTTTTGAAGTACCTTCATACAACGCTAGTCCCAAGCCTAAGCTCTAAGGAGGCCTGACAGCTTTTATGTCTGCATGCTTCAGAGTTCTAAGCTACCATGTAAGAAATCAATTATTTTACTGAAGAGGTCACATTTAGACAAACAGGACCCAGGATACTACAAGGGAGCAAAGTGAGAACAAAGCCTATCAGAACACCAGATGAGTTCAGTCTTCTCCTAGAGCCCACAAAGGTGTCAGCCACGTGAATGAAGGCTTTATGGACATCCTGTCAGGCCATCAACTGACTGCAGTCACTTGAGAACCTCCCAGCAAAACAACTGTCTATGTGAGGCCTCGTCAATGTGAAAAATAACAGGGACTGTGCTCAGCCACAAACTGTGAGGGTTTTAAAGGTACAGACTGATCACCTAATTAAAACCTAATAATTTTCTGAAACAATCAGAAGTTATTCATTAGGGCATATAACATCACTTATCGCTCCTCAAAACCTTTATCTATATGTATATTTGTGCATACATATACATACATATGCATACACAAGCACAGGATGCCATTTATACAATAATTTCATTGAGTAAAAACAATTATCACTTTGATTTTATGTACTTTATTTACATAGGTTCTTTTATTACACACAAATGAAATATAGATCAAGCATCTAAATTTGCTCTTTTATTAAAAGAGATTAAAAAAAAAGAGCCAGTACTGTGGCACAATGAGTAAAGCTGCTGTCTGTGATGCCAGCATCACCTATGGTTCAAGTCCTAGCCGCTCCACTTCCAGTCCAGTTCCCTGCTAATGACCTGGGAAAAACAGCAGCAAATGGCCCAAGTGTTTGGGTTCCTACCACCCACAGGAACCAGGAGGGAGACCCAGATGAAGCTCCTGCTTCCTGGCTTTGGCCTGGCTGAGCCCTGGTCATTGCTGTCATCTGGAGAGTGAACAAGCAGATGAAAGATATTTCTCTCTTTCTTTCTCTCTCAAGTCTTACAGGTAAATAAATAAATCATTAAAAAATAAAAGAGATAGAAAGGATTAAGATCCACAAATGATCCTTCATTTTAAATACTGTAATGCTTATTAATGCAAAGTGCCTTCCTCTCTTCTTAAACAAAAATCACAAAGTAGACTGAGGCTTAGGGAACACACTTTTGAAGGGTATTTTATAATGCTAATAAAATAGTATTGTACTGTATGATGTTGTATTAGGACAAACACGCTCACTGCTTACTGAACAGAAATACTTTCACTTAATTAATTTCTATAATAATTTGCAAATGATACTTGAGAGGAAAACAAATTCTAACAGAACTAGGAGTCTGGTTCCAGAATCAAAAAGCAAAGCAGAACATAAACAATATGAAAAAGACCAGATCCCATTTCATCTATTCACTTTTGGTGAAATGAAGATATAAACAAACTTTGTGGTCGCATGTTTTTTTTTAATCTACTGTATTTGATTTTTCAAAACAAAAACATCCATTTTCCACAGCCAACCCACTGTTAGCCAAATATAATGGCAAGAGACATGGTTTTGGTAAGGACAGATTTAAACAACTAAACATCTTTTAACTCTCTAGGTATCTAGTCAAAAACATTTCTAGTTAAAAAGGAAAGCAATCAAATTTAGATTTAGTCTTTCTTCTGCTTTTCTCACATTTCTCTACCATCAGTGACTGAAGATTCTTTTTTTTTTTAAGGATTTATTTATTTGAAAGGCAGAGTTACAAAGCAGTAGAGGCCAAGGCAGAGGTCTCCCATCTGCTGGTTCACTCCCCAAATGGCTGCAACAGCCAGAGCTGGGCTGATCATAAGCCAGGAGCCAGGAACTCCATCCAGATTTCCCATTTGAAAATGAGAATCGTGAAAAATGCTAACCACAGTGCCTGACCATAGAAAATGTTCCACAAATACTGGTAATTGTCATCATTCTTATTGATCACAAAATGATGGCATGTGTCAAATATAGTAGGATGTTGGCGATTACCTGCAAAATGACTATTTCCTTCTTCTTCCCTAACACAATTCTGAATTTGCTCTGCTTTCTACCTCCCCTTACCCACAGAAATGTACATAATTCACAGGCAGGTGCTGTTCCCATGACTGTTCCCATGGGTAATCTCATTCCTCTCTGTCAATGACTGGTTTAGGAATAGCTATGCAGTCTTAGCCAATCAAGTAAATGTGAGGAGAAGGTAGCTGGGAGCTTCTGAAGAAGTTGTTCCTCACTAGAAAAGTGTTATAAAAAGAGATCAATTTCTTTTTCTTTCCTCTGGAGACTTTTATGTGATGAGTTTTCTGACAATGCAGTAGCCATTCTGCCATCAGCTCAAGACAAAAGGCTAACAATGATGACAATACAGCAAGGGAAATGAGAACCAGGGCCCTTGATGTCATCAATGGAGCCCTGGACTCAACTGAAACTTTTTAACTTTCTCTTACATGAAGAAGAAAATTGTCTTACGTATTTCCTGATTTATTGAAGCAAATTTGAGTTGTGATTTCTTTAGCCTTAACCAAAGCATCTTAATTACAGATGCACCTCAACTTATAATAAATGAGGTCATGTTAAAACAAACCCATCAGAAACTGAAAATACTATAAATTTAAAAATACATTTAATGCACCTATTCTACCAAACATCACAGCTTAGCAATACAACACTATTTCACCTTATGACTGCGTGTCTCACTGGAAACTGCAGCTCCCTGCTGCTGTCCAGCAGTGCAAGAAGAGAGTATCATTAGGCATATTGTTAGCCTAGGAATACTCAAAATTTGAGCTACATTTTCTACCAAAAGTATATTATTTTCACATCATTATAAGGTTGAAAAATCATTAGACAAACCACCAGAAGTGCAGGACTGTCTGTACTACAATAATGGAAAAATGTGAAAGGTTTATAGAGTTTAACCAAAAATAAACAAAATTTATTTTTTTAAAGATTTTATTTATTTATTTGAGGGGCAGAGTTACAGACAGTGAGAGGGAGAGACAGAGAGAAAGGTCTTCCTTCCGTTGGTTCACTCCCCAAATGGTAGCAACAGCCAGAGCTCTGCCAATCCAAAGCCAAGAGCCAGGAGCTTCTTCCCGGTCAAGCACTTGGGCCATCTTTTACTGCTTTCCCAGGTCACAGCAGAGACCTGGATTGGAAGAGGAGCAGCCAGTCTGCTCCACAGGCAGAGGATTAACCTACTTCACCTCAGCACCAGCCCCAGCAAAATTTAAACCACCCTTCTCTTCAGTAAAACACAGTCTTTCATTAATATTTAAAGCTCTTAAACGGGAACACTAACTCTGGTTTACCAAACTGCAACAAGTAAATCACCTGCCAATCAAAATCTGCCTGACAGTGCTTGAAAACAAGAAATAGCTTGCTGAATTTAATTCAACAGACATTTATTGAGAACCAAGGGTATCTTTAAGCCACCAACCTATCCTCAAAGAGCTTCCAAGTTTTGCAGGGAAGAACAATCATAAAACTTCTATAAGTGCCGGCGCCGTGGCTCACTAGGCTAATCCTCTGCCTTGCGGCGCCGGCACACCAGGTTCTAGTCAGGCAATGGATTCTGACCCGGTTGCCCCTCTTCCAGGCCAGCTCTCTGCTGTGGCCAGGGAGTGCAGTGGAGGATGGCCCAAGTGCTTGGGCCCTGCACCCCATGGGAGACCAGGATAAGTACCTGGCTCCTGCCATCGGATCAGCGCGGTGCGCCAGCTGCAGCACGCCGGCCGCGACGGCCATTGGAGGGTGAACCAACGGCAAAGGAAGACCTTCCTCTTTCTCTCTCTCTCACTGTCCACTCTGCCTGTCAAAAAAAAAAAAAAAAAAAAAAAAAAAAAAAAAAAAAAAAAAAAAAAAAAAAAAAAAAAAAAACAAACCTCCATAAGTGCCACATCACAGCACCACTAATCTCAGGGAAAATAATTCTATGGGTTTGGGCATGGAAAAAAAGGATGGAGGGAGAGAGGGATGGGCAAAGAAGGGGAGACATCAAGAGGGGTCAGGGGAAAAAAGAAGGGAGGGAAGAGAAAAGGACTGCAGAAAATAGAAGACATTTGAGCTCAATCTTAAAGGACAAACTAGGCTTCACCAGATGGCTAAGAAGGGAAGGGATACTAAACAGGAGAAGAAAGAAAAACATGTAATCCTCCTCAAGAAATTATGCTAAGGTGTTTATATTGCAATGGCAGCAATAAAGAAATATTGCAATCAATGATAGCTAGGGCTTTCTAAACAAGAGTTGTCCAGACTGACACATAAATTAAAATAACAATTCACACAGAGTTGCTCAAAACTTGATGACATGAGCAGAGTTTAATCTGCAAATGCTGTTCCTAGGGGAGCCCAGGACTGCACCACTAATGCTTAGTCCAGATCCAAACAAATTATCATTCTGATGCAAAGAGATACAAGAAAGAAACCTTTACTAAGATGTAGAATGAAATCAAAGCAGACAAGGTGAAGCAGACAAATGAGGGGTTGTAAAAGAAATATATGAAAAACTTCCAGTTGAATTGTATTGCCATATCACACTAAATTTACTTAGCATAAGAAAATGTAACAGTTAAAATACACATTTTAATTGTTAAAATACACATACAAATTTTAAGGACAAGGAAGAACTCAGATGTAATAAATGCTCAGTAAATCTTCAAATCCCTATTACCTTTCAACACGAATTTTACTAGAAAAATTAGCTAAATTAAAGCAAATTTTTTTCAAATTTCTGAGACATAATACTATATTATATTATTAGCACAACTCATTAGTCTATTATTATTTGTAAACAAGGACAAATATAATAATTACAAAACATAATTTCCCAAGAAATGACAAAGAACCCTAGTAAAGTATTCTCATTGAAAGCTATAATAAATAAAGAAAAACAGAAAACAGAACTGTTCAGCATCATTATACACGGCCATAATACTGAGTGCCAACTCATGGGAGTAGCACCTTTAATGATAATCAGCATGCCTGTGTGTCCCTCCTTTGTAAGGGAAAGGTAGACATAATCCTTCCAATTTGCTCTCTCCATAAGGATTCCAACCCAAGTCTGATTCCAAATTCTCTAACTATCCCCCACCTCGAAGTCCCTCCCAAATGTACCTGTCACTCCATTCAAGATGGGAACATGCAGACTTAAATTGCACTATAGAATTTTAGTTGAATTCTCTAAATCTTCAATATTCAGCTCAGATTTATTTTAAAATGACTACCTATATGTTCTACTTGCTAGTATTCATTTTAATAATTTTCATCAAAACTAAAAAAATAGCATATAAATAAATGAAATGTCTCACAAAATGAATGAAGCATTCTGAAAATTTTTTAAAATGGAAAGTATCCTTTGATCATGATATGCTATACTGTGGGCTGGATCATGCTGTGATTTACTAATGAAAACCATGACACATTCAATAACATGTTAATAAAAATACAAATTGTACATTTTACATTTACATACATTATAATATAAAGAGACACAGAGCATTCATCCATCACTTCACTCCCCAAATGCCCACCACAGCCAGGGCTTGAGCTGGCCAAAGCCAGGAGCCAGGAATTCCATCCAGGTCTCCCACATGGGTGGCAGACACTCAAGTATTTGGCCATCTGCTGTCTTCCTAAGTACATTAACAAGAAGCTGGATCTCAAGAGAGGGAGCCAGGACTCGAACTGGCACTCTTGGTGTGAGATGCCAGCATCGCAAGCTGTGGCTTATCCCACGGCACCACAACACCAGAAACTACAAGGTCCCACTTTTCCTTCAAATTAACCAGCTACCATGGACAGGGCCAGTTTAAAAAAAAAAAAAACTGGTTAGCATTATGGCTTTCTAATCCTACAATCAGTAATATTTAGGGTTACTGTTTTTGCTTTATCCACTTATGTTTGCAATAAGAACCTTGGCTAACATACAGGGCTAGCTAGGTAATACCCCACAAGACTGTAAAAACACAAATATCACTTCATGCAGCAGAACAACCTTGCCCAGTAGTCCCTACCCATTTTGGCTCACCATACATTAATGCACACAAAGATATCCTAGAGTCAAAAATATAGATCACATCTTCTTGGGTATATTTTTAATTTTTTAAATTTATTTATTTAATTTTATTTGAAAGAGAGTGAGGCAGACACAGAAAGATCTTCCAACTGCTGGTTCACTCTTCAAATACTTTCAATAGCCAGGGCTAAGTGAGCAGCCCAGAACTCAGGCCAGGTCTCCCCATGGGTAGCAGGGACCCAAGTACTTGAGCCATCATTTGCTGCCTACTAGAATGCACTTTAGCAGGAAGCTGCACTGGAAGAGGGGGAGCCAGGACTCAAACCAGGCACTCTGATATGAGATGCAGGCATCCAAAGCAGCAACTTAACTGCTGCACCAGATGCCCACTCTCTTCTTAGCTCTAGATCACCAAACACAATGAGAGAAGACATTAGCAAACTGCATGTGGATTGGTGTTGTAGGCAAGACACAGCTGGGTGACAGCATATTTTGACCATAGAAATGTTGTCTTGCTGCTTACAGAACCATCTGTGGACCAGCAAAACTGGCACCACCTGGAAACTGGGGAAAATGCAGAATCCCAGGATTCTCCACATGGTCATTAGATCACCATCTGCATTTTAACGAAATTCTCAGGTGATTCCCTCCCTCTCCCCTCTCCCCTCTCCCCTCTCCCCTCTCCCCTCTCCCCTCTCCTCTCTCTCTCTCTCTCTCTCACACACACACACACACACACACACACACAGTTTGAGGATTGTGGTTAAAAAAAAAGGTAACCTGAAAAACTATTTCTGAGGAGATATCACTAAGAGTCACAAGATCTCTTAAAAACAGGAAACATGAGGGTGGCATTGTGGCATAACGGGAAAAGCTGTCATCTGAAATGCTGGCATCCAATATGGGCACTGGTTCAAGTCTCGGCAGCTCCACTTCCAATTCAGTTCTCCGTTTGTTTTGTTTTGTTTTGTTTTGTTTTTGACAGGCAGAGTGGACAGTGAGAGAGAGAGACAGAGAGAAAGGTCTTCCTTTGCTGTTGGTTCACTCTCCAATGGCCGCCGTGGCGGCACGCTGCGGCCGACGCACCGTGCTGATCCAATGGCAGGAGCCAGGTACTTATCCTGGTCTCCCATGGGGTGCAGGCCCCAAGTACTTGGGCCATCCTCCTCTGCACTCCCTGGCCACAGCAGAGAGCTGGCCTGGAAGAGGGGCAACCGGGACAGAATCTGGCGCCCCAACCGGGACTAGAACCCGGTGTGCTGGCGCCGCAAGGCGGAGGATTAGCCTAGTGAGCCACAGCGCCGGCCCCAATTCAGTTCTCTGTTAATGTGCCTGGGAAACCACTGGAATATGGCCCAAGTGCTCAGTTCCCTGTACCCACAAGGGAGACCCAGATCAAGCTCCTGGCTCTTGGCTTCAGCCTGGCCCTGCCCTGGTCATTGCAGCCATTATTGGAGTGAACAAGAAGATGGAAAATACCTCTTTCTCTTTCTCTCTCTCTCTCTCCCCGCCCCCCGCAGTCGGTCTTCTCTCTCTCTCTTTCTCTCTCTCTCTCTCTCTCTCTCTCAACTCTGCCTTTCAAATAGATAAAATAAAATAAGTCTTTAAAAATAAATAATTAAAAACAGGAGACTCAAGCCAAAGGTTGTGTCTAAAGAACCAATGTCCAGGGAAAACTTAAAAGAAACTAAAGATACACACGAAGTATTAGAGCTAAAGCCCCCAATTCCTTGGGCATCAATTTTTTTCCTAACAGTCTGCCAACATCAGACATACTATGTACCTTCAGAAAGTGATGAGTTACACCACGGACAACTTTCATAACAACAAATTATCAGTTTACAAAACTCAAAGGTCAACATAGTGTACCTCACAGTCATTTAAGCTGGCAAGACTTTTGAGTTCACACAAATCTGAAGTAATGCATTGGAAATATTTGAT
This sequence comes from Oryctolagus cuniculus, assembly GCF_964237555.1. NCBI lineage: Eukaryota > Metazoa > Chordata > Mammalia > Lagomorpha > Leporidae > Oryctolagus > Oryctolagus cuniculus. Next base: position 38,486,980 of record NC_091442.1, read on the forward strand.
TTGTGTTAAACAGCACTATGGAATTCAAACATTCATATGCTCAACCAAACCCCATTCCTAGCCAATCAGCTTACTGATTGGCTTATATATACCCTTCCAACACTTACCATCCAAATAAATTTAATATTTAAAACTTTTAAAGCCTTTTCTATATGCTTTTTAAATAAATCTTATTTCCAGTAAATTTCCTGAGCTAAAAAAAAAATCACCACCACAACAACAATAAAATAATACCAAAAATGGCCCTGTGCTTTTTTATAAAAGGCACTGGGTACAGTGAGTGAATTCTGGCTCTAACAAAAGCTTTCTACAGAGAGAACCAAGACGGCAAAGCCACGAAGGCCTTCAGTCCGGTAAGGGCCACGAAGCAGTGTGTCAGAAAGAAATTGTTTTTTCTGCTCCTTTTGATGGGTTATGCTTTCAAGTCAGGAAATTAGAAACAGGTGTGCCAGAGGGCACACACATCCTCGCTCCACACTGAAAAACACGCGTTTTCAATTTTCAAACATGAAAGGGACTCCTGTTGAATGAAAGAAGAAATGAAAATCCAGCCCTGTTTCTGCGAACCATATGAAGGGAGCTTAGAAAGTCTTTGACAAGTTGCTCTACTTACTCCCTCTCCAACTGACAGCAGGTAGTACTCCACAATAGGACGGAATGGCATTCTTTCAAGTGAGAACAATCAAAGGGAGAATTACATTAAGGATCATAGCACTAGCATTTTAACCCATCACTTGATTTTATGCCTCTGTTTTTACCATTTCTTCACCTCATGTTTGAAAATTAGATGTCTGTTCTTTCACAAAACAACAACAACAACAAAGCAATGCAAAATAAGTATCTAGTAAGAAGAGAAAATTTGAGAAATCACAAACATCAAAAGAACATCTTGGGCTCACTTGGTTCATTTTAACCCAGGTCTACAATTTCTTTGAAGGCGTACTTTCTCTCCATGCAGTATTTAGTTCTCCTTGAGAGCAGGATGCTAGAGACACTTCTGTGAACATACAAGTTTGATGGATGATGCTAAGCTTAATGATACAGTTTTGGTAGGATTTGGGGGCAGGAAGAGAGATGTACTAATGGTTATAACAACAGTCAAGACATCAGGTACACCAGGTGCCTGCAAGTGGCCCTTTGGCCCTACACAAATGGAGACAGGTGAATCTCTGTGAGGGCGAAGCAAGACTTTTGATAAAGCTAATATTGCAAAATATTTCCATATTGGTAAGAAAATTCCCTACATTATCAAGTATAGCTTTCATGCCCTTTGAGGACAGAGACTGTCTTTACTTTTTTTTTTAAATTGTATCCAGATTAGAGCAAAAATTAAGAGCCTCTAAAGCACCTACTGCTTAACTGAGTGAGAAAAATTACAAGTCTTCTTGCCAGGAAGCCAAAGACCTGAACTCATGATGCATGGAAACACAACCTCCATGTCCCTTAAAATTATGTTTGGAAGAATACTTAATGCTGCAGAAAAATGTTCATTATGCAAGATTAAATTAACAAAGCATAATGAAAGCTAAATAGTATTCCAACTTTTGTTTCAAAGTTAGAAATACACCAAAAAATTAATAATATCATAGGATGGCAAAATTATCAATTTTAATTTCCAAATTATCTTCAATGATTATGCATTATTTCCTTTTTTAATCTTCAAAATTTTTTTCTATTTTATTCAAAGAGTTTATTAATACATTAGATTATCAGGGTCACAGCAAATGCATGATAATTACAACACAATTCTCATATTGATATGATATTAATACAAAGAATATACTCAATGTAGCTCCTATATATAATTCTAAGAATAAAACTTCCTAATCCCCCTCCCCCTTTCCTCCTACCATCCATCCTTCCCTCTCATTTTCTTTTCCCTTGCTTTCTTAACTTTTGAGATAACATTTTAATTTACATTATAGCCATTACATTAATAGTCATTTACCTAAATTATAGTCATTTTATATTATAGTTATTACTTTATAGTCATTTACTTTAATACTTTACCAAATAAAGAGTTAAAATACACTAATTAAAAATCCCTAAGGTACCTAAAAGTGGCCACGTTAAACTGGGTTCTTAGAAAATGACCTGGCATAATGCAGAATTGCCCTTTATTTTGAATCATTAGTAACCTTAGTTATATAAAAAGAAGGAACTAAGATGTTAATTGCTCATCAGATATGAAGTGACCTAATTAGAGTTTCTAATAATCTCAGAATAGAATTCCCATCCCACATAATTACTTTCACCCTTAGAAATGTGATGGTAATTTATATCTTCTGTTATCTGAAAATGAACAGTATTTTTCCCGACCCGCAATAACAAAACAATCCAAAGAGTCAAGTGCTTTTAAGATGTTACTGTGTTATCTGCACTCACATCTAAAAGTCATAATTTACAAAGATTCCTCATGACATAAATCCCAACTCTACATATTATGTCTCAAACTATTTCAGCTTATGTGGCTGCTCCAGCCATTGCGGCCTTTTGGGGAGTGAACCAGCAGATGGAAGATCTCTTTCTTTCTCACTCTCTCTGCCTCTGTAACTTTGACTTTAAAATAAATAAATAAATCTTAAAAAAAAAAAAGTTTCAGGGAAGTCAAAGTCTCAGCCCTGCAGTGAGAAACCTAACATGGCCAATTAAGGAACCAGAGTGAGCTGAAGAGTTTAAGTTCTACCAGTAGGACTACCAACAATGTATTTAACAACTTGACTGGTTTTGCCTTTTTTTATGTATCATGGCTCAACATTCCAGAGTAACTTCAGAGATGAAAGATCTTCATCTGTCTTCCAAAAATATGAACATATCCCTTCTCAAAATGATCCCTACTTTATACAAAAGAAAATTTAAATGCTTATTCAAAGTCATCCAAATACTACCACCTTCATGAGGACTTTGGCTTTTTCTTTGCGGAAGACAGGAAGCAGCTGTGTGACAAAAGCTGTGTTCAAGAACTGTGACATAATTTGAGTTAGGTTTGAACACCAATTCCAGTGTTGACACCTGAAAAAGGGGGTTAAAAGCAAAGAGTCTAGCCAGGAGACTACTTCAATAATCCAGATTAGAGATGATGGCACCTCAGATCTGTTGGCAGCTCCGTATAGGTAACAAGAAGTAGTCAGATTGCAAATATGCTTGTGAGGAGGATAGGCAGGGTTTGTTGCTGGATTGGATATGGGTAAGACAGACAAGAGGGTAAAGAATGGAACCAAGATTTTGACCTGAGCCACTGTGAAAACGGAATTACTCCTTGCTGTGTGTGGAAAAGATTTCTAAGAGGACAGGTTGGGAGAGTGAGGGGAACATACCCAAAGCTCATATTTGAAAATGTATTTGTATTTGAAAATATATTTGCACTTGAAAATGTATCTGTATTTGAAAATGTTAAATTTGTGATGCCTATTAAACATATGACAGGAAACTTTTAACAAGTAATTGAATTACAAATGATTTCTCAGAAGAGGCCCAATTGGAGATTAAAGTTTGAAAGTCATCAGCATATAGGTGGTATGTCGTCATTAAACTGGATGAGACACATCAAGTGAGTAGATAGACAAAGAGAGAAGAGGTTCAAGGTCTAGGCCTTGGAGCACACACAACACTGAAAGGTCAGGAAGATTCAAAACATTAACAAATGACACTGAGGAGGACCAGGAGACTATAGTTCTCTGTAAGTTAGTAAAGAACAATATGTCCGGCCGGCGCCGCAGCTCAATAGGCTAATCCTCCACCTAGCGGCGCCAGCACACCATGTTCTAGTCCCGGTTGGGGCGCCGGATTCTTTCCCGGTTGCCCCTCTTCCAGGCCAGCTCTCTGCTGTGGCCAGGGAGTGCAGTGGAGGATGGCCCAAGTGCTTGGGCCCTGCACCCCATGGGAGACCAGGAGAAGCACCTGGCTCCTGGCTTTGGATCAGCGCAGTGCGCTGGCCGCAGCGCGCCAGCCATGGTGGCCATTGGAGGGTGAACCAACGGCAAAAGGAAGACCTTTCTCTCTGTCTCTCTCTCTCTCACTGTCCACTCTGCCTGTCAAAAAAAAAAAAAAAGTTTCCAGGAGGAGGAAGTCATCTGAGTCAACTGTGCCAAAATACTATTTTTAGGACAAAATGATGACCAGCAGATTTTGGAGGTAACTGTTAATCTTGACAAGAGTAGATCGGTGGCATGGCAGAAGAACAATCTTAACTGAAGAAGATTAAAGAGTACATCAGAAAACAGCACTAAGAGAAAAAATAAACCTCAAATACAGACAATTTTTTGTTGTTTTACCTTGAAGAATTGCTAATAAATGAGGGGAGAGCTAGAAGGTTGATTCCTAGGTGACTTGCACGCAAAATTCTAAGTAAAATAGCACTTTAACTCACCAAGAGGGCTTATGACACTCAAATTGCAGAAGAGAAACAATGATTGCTGCTTAGGAAGAAAGTGAAGCAGGGATTTTTGCTCCTTTTGCCCAACTCCTTAACAGTAATGACCACGTACTATTTTCATATAGTTCAGCAATGGTCTTGTATTGGCTCTTGCCATCATACAACAGCCCTCTCAAAAACAAGATTCTCTCAAACCGGAGTTTTCTGCCACAGTCCCATGAGGCAATCTCCCAGAGAGGTAGAGAAAGAACCACGGCTGCTAATTTGGTTGAGAAACAAAGAAGGATTGGCACAATTCCTCTGCTCTTGCGGAAGAGACTCCAATTGCTAGCTCAGAAAGATTAAGGAATAAAACTAGTGTCCATTTTTGCATTTTTCTTTAAATCCCATCCACCTTGAAGCTCCTCCTAGAAACTCAGAGTCATAACTTTCACAGCTCTCAGGTTTCTAGGACTACTCAAAGTCAAGACCTAGGAAAGTTAAGAAAAGAAAAAAAAGAAAAAGAAAAGAAATAAAGAAAGAAACCTGGAAAATCATGAATCACTGGATTTCATACAAGAAACAACACAGAAAATCTTTCTTCATGCCAGAACATGTTAAGAAAGGGAGATTGAGCCTCTACCTTCTATCTCCAGTCAGTTGCCAACAGTACCCCTGGATTCACTGTTCTCTTTAAGAAAAAAACAGAACTGTACAGACAAGTAACAGAAGACCAACGTTAAGGTCAACCAGAGCATAAACTTAATCTCCTGCTTTTTTTTCCTCCTTCTGATCTTCTAATCCTTGATCTGCTCTTCCTTTCCATTGCCAGAGACAAGCTACAGATGTATCTTACATTATACATCTGATGTGTTACTGAAAAATGAAGTGTGAGTCCAAATTTGGCAAATTGAATCATATTTTTAAACGCTATTTAGAGAAATTCCATGGTGAATAATCTTTTTGAAACAGTAAGCATCATTTATACAGGCTGGAAGCACACATGCATTTCTTCCTTTTTATTTGTTTATTAGGCACTTAACATGTACAAGGCTCTATGCCAGGCACTCAGGAGACATAGATATACCTACAACCTTCCTTTCCTCAAGAGTTTATCTTACCACTTCAAGAGAACATGAAACAAGTTATTTTCACCAAAAAAAAAAAAAAAAATGCTGAGAATGAGAAAATCTTTTACTATAGTTCAGAGTTCTAAAATATACTTATTTTATATTTTAAAATGTCTGGAATCAGGAGGTACATTAAAACTGATGGCTTCTTCCAAGCTGCCTCTGAGAGAGAGACAGAGAGAAAGGTCTTCCTTTTCCGTTGGTTCACCCCAAAATGGCCTCTGCGGCCGGCGCGCCGATCCGAAGCCTGGAGCCAGGCGCTTCTCCTGGTCTCCCATGCAGGTGCAGGGCCCAAGCACTTGGGCCATCCTCCACTGCACTCCCGGGCCACAGCAGAGAGCTGGACTGGAAGAGGGGCAACTGGGACAGAATCCGGCACCCCGACCAGGACTAGAACCCTGGGGTGCTGGTGCCGCAGACAGAGGATTAGCCTATTGAGCCACAGCGCAAGCCGCTCAAGTGTCATTTTAACAACATGTTTTGAAGGATTACTATATGATACAGACTTGAAATGTAAAATGACTGTACACATAAGAAGGCATGCAAACAGCAATGAGGCATGACTTTGGTATCAGTGAAGCAAATACTTCTCATTGGGGCAACATCCCTGTTTGTTTTCCTATAAAACAACAACAATGGTTCAGTGCTGAGAAAGTAGTGTGTCATACTTTGATTGGCAGTCTTTTTCACTCTCTGGTGGTATAAAAACAATATTATATCTTACAAAAGATAGCAATTTAAGATTCAGTGGAATACAGTAAGCATTGAGCCCCTACTCTGGGCCAAGAAATGCACTAAGTGCTTTCCATACGTCAATTCATTCAACCCTCACAGCAATGATAGATCTTATTCCTGTTATATACACACCCCCTTACACAGGTTCCCCAACTAGTCAGTCTGGAAGAATCTGCTCTGCTCCCTTGCTAGCAAGGAAAATTCCCACGATGCCAGACATTAGTCAGAGTTTGCAAGATCAGCTCCTGCCACCAAACCCCCCAATCATTCTTCCCCACCCAGTGATGAGAACAAGATGCTGGAGTTTATCCCTCAGGCTAATGACCAAATCGCCTGTCTAGCCTTGAGAGAGCACTGTCCTGACCATAACTAACCATCTTCTCTCCGCCTTTCAATTATCACCTTCCAAGATATATAAACCTAAAATGAAGGCCAGCTCTCTGGATTTTCTGCAATAGCCTAAGGCACAAGTCTTCTTTATTTTGGCCAAAAAATTACAAAACTGTGTGCTCTACTTTCCTTACGACTTGGTCACCCAACTCTGCCATATGTTCCCATTGTCAATCTCATAACAGCCCCAGGAGAAACAAGAGTGATGCAATCACACAAAGTACCACAGAAATGACAAACCAGAGATCAAGTATATTGATACGGTATAAATAGAATATGGCTCCCAATCTCATAGAGCAGTTTGAACCCCAAAGTGATAAGCTGGTGGTACTGGGAGTGGTAAACACTTAATGAGAGTTTCTCAGGTCATTTGAGGGGTGACCCCAGAAGGTAGTTCCCACAATAGTATCATTATAGAGCCTGAGTTGGCATAACTGTTTCACCCTCCCTCCCTCCTTCCCTTCTTCCCTTCTCTCTTCCTCCCTCCCCCACTGCTTCTGGCTCACCTTTCTCTGTCCATGTTCTGCCTTTCTCATCCACCACCCTCACCAGATGTCCAATTGATGAGACTGCCTGATCTTGGACTGCACATCTCTAAAACTATAAGCCAAAATAAACCTTCCTACATGGGTAGCTTCTCTCAAGTATTTCTCACAGCAGTGCAAAGCTGACTTTCTATCATCCTCAGGTTCTCTGGACAGTGGGTAGCATTAAACTCAGGGGAGAAAATGTAACCTGACAAGCTGGGTATCCAAGGTAAAAGGTTATACTGGATGTCATGAACTGAATGAAACTACCTTCAACTAATACAGAATGGGGAAGGAGGAAAGACTTCCATCTAAATTTTAGCTTTACTCATCCATTGCATTCTACTTAATAGATTCGAACCCATAACATATGTTCTTATTCCAACTTCTACATCACCAACTTAAAAGGGGAAAACATGGGTGGACAACTCCCAAGGCGACTGAATCTCTCTTCCTAAATGTGTTCGTCAGGCAAGCTCTCGGGATTTTGTTTTTAAACAGACTCCAGTTCACCTAACATGTAGATTTGAGAGTTATTTCTTGATATCTAAACAACTGAGCAAAATATTGAATAAAATTAAAATCAATACAACACTTAACATCAACTGAGGCTGCTTTGAGAAAATAAAAATGAAATAATGAATTTATCTATTTTAGACTTGTCTGTTCATAAACATAATTTTTCCACAGACACAGGGCCACAGTTTCATTCAATGACCAATTTGTGAACTTTATATGTGTCAAGATTTCCATGGCCTGTGAATAAGAAATTAATTAACCTTAAAATTGTTACATTATGCTCATCTCTTCAAAAATGAAATATTACAAAACAATTTTCACCAATTATATAAGTATGGCTTAGATTCAACATTAATTCATGTTTAGATTTCACCTGATAGGCCAGTATCTTATAATCCTATTTTTCCTCTGATGGAAGGAATGGACCTAGGTCGGGAGGCTGCTGCAATAAGCAGGCAGGGGATACAGGTTTACACATTTGCTAGCAAAGAATATGCAAGATGATGCTGAACAATCCTTACAACCTCCCAAACACTAAAGATCTTTCATGGGTTCAATTCTCTTGTCTATACAGTCTCTTAGCACATGCTTAAGATTTATCAAAAATATGGCTTTTAATCATTAAATGACTGGTAAAGCTGAAGTTGTGAAAAATGGTCATGAAAGCAGCAAATACCTGAGGTACTCACAGCTGTGGAGTAGGGATTATGAGCTCCAGTATTTTCAGCCCAGCAGCCACATCCATAAAGAGCAGCCTGGAAAAGAACAAAAACAGAATATTTCAGAAATATCATATGCAAGTTTAAGTTTTCAACAAAAGACAAAAATCATGCCCATCCAACAAAACCTGGTTTAATAAGAATGAGTAACGTGTAGGTTATAATGCCAGATGTTGAACAAGAACTACCCCCAAAAACAGGTTTAACTATTAAAACTTCTGACCCCTTGAAATCAATGTGTTTGTCCTACAATAACAGTTCTCAAACTTAGTATATTGAATTACTTGGGGAGTTGCCCAAAAAGAATCCCAGAGATTCCGATTAAGTGTCTGGAGGAAGTCTGGGAATAAGTACTAACCAGGGTCTTGGGATACTGGGATGCAGGTGGTTTTCCTGTCATGCTCTGAGAAACCCGATTCAGGAGAACCAACCCTCCTTCCTTCCTTTCCTTCCTTTCCTCCCTTCTCCCTCCCTCCCTTCCTTCCTTTCTTTTTAAAAGATTTATTTATTTATTTGAGGGACAGAGTTAACAAAGGGAGAGAAAGACAGAGGGGTCTTCAACCTGCTGGTACATTCCCCAGATGACTCCAACAGCTGGAGCTGGGCCAATCTGAAGCCAGGAGCTTCTTTCAGTCTCTCATGTGGGTGCAGGGGCCCAAGTGCCATCTTCCACTGCTTTCCCAGTCCAGCAGCAGGAAGCTAGATGGGAAGTGGAGCAGCCAGGACACGAACCACTGCCCATATGGGATGCTGGTGCTGCAGAGGCTTAGCATAGAGGACCTTTTCCATGACTCCCTTGGAGTAAACCTAACAGGAACTGCAAATAGCTTGATATCAAAGAACCCAGTATATGCTAGATTCTGCCAGATGAAAAGAAAGAAGGCAAAAAGGCCAGTTCAAGCTAATCACTTTGTTAGTGATGGAACAGATTTATACTCCTGAAACCACGAGGAACACAATAAGCTAGTATAGTTTTATAAAAGATTATGGCAATCACTCCTATTTTGTTTACAATATGTCTGTATTCATCTCCTCAGTACCCACAATGACTTCTCTTTGGGAGGGAAATCACAACCAATAACTTTTCCACTCCTTAGTGAGAAGCTGAGTTAGAAAAACTCTAGCTAGCAATCATAGAGAAAATACAAGGAAGCGTGCTCAAGAGTTCCTTTCTACATGTTTGGTGAGAATGAGAAACTGGGGGCCGGTGCTGTGGTGCAGTGAGTTAACACCCTGGCCTGAAGTGCCGGCGTCCCATATGGGCGCCAGTTCTAGTCCCGGCTGCTCCTCTTCCTATCCAGCTTTCTGCTGTGGCCTGGGAGGGCAGTGGAAGATGGTCCAAGTCCTTGTGGGAGACCTGGAGGAAGCTCCTAGCTCCTGGCTTCGCATCAGCGCAGCTCCGGCCATTGCGGCCGACTGGGGAGTGAAACCATAGGATGGAAGACCTCTCTCTCTCTGCCTCTCCTTCTCTGTGTAACTCTGACTTTCAAATAAATAAATAAATCTTTAAAAAAAAAAAAAAGAATGAGAAACTGAAAATGACCTGTATCAATGAGTAAATAAATGGCTGATTAAATAACAATGTGTGGGATTCATTACAAAGGTTAAAAATAAAAGAAACACGTTGAATAAAATATTTAGGAACAAATACAGGAAGTTCTATAGGAATCTTTAAAAAAAAAGTTACAACAACACATACAGTATTTACAATGACGAATGCAGAAAAAGATACTTCCATTAAAAGTCCTATTATTTTCTGAATGCTCATTTCTGAAGAAAAGCAAATTGGCTAATAATGAGAATGATGACCAGAGGTTTATCATGCTATGATATACTTCTATTTTTATTATTATTTTACAAGAACCTTAGAATTCATTTATTCCAATAGTCTCTATGAAACATCCCACACACTCCTGCTACTGAGAATCTCACTACCTCATGTGGAAATATCAACTTTCTTGAGAATTAGTTCAGAGTCTGGAATAAAGTCTACCATACTCATGTGACCCTCAGTGGCCATGTCCAGTTGTCACTGACAACAGCATTCTGAAAAGTACAGCCAAAGTGAACAGGGCATTCCCATTATGGTAGACAGTAAAAAACTGTTACTGACTTTGAAAACACCAGTTTTCTAAAAATATATGCCTTAGTTTTCTAATGCTACTCGGTATAACAATTGTATGCCCTTCAGAAGTAATTTAGCGTATGGATTTCAAAAGAAAACTAGCAGACCTATAGCACAAGCCATTCAATTGATACTCCCCAGGGTATGTGCTGGGTTAGCCAAAATCTTACAAGAACACAAGACCTCAGCAGAAGGACCCACTCTTCGTTCACTGAAAATGCTAAACATTCGCCCTTCACACTTTTCCCCCCAAAGTTATCTTGATCAGGAGCCTGCATTCAAAAACTAGTAAATAAGGCCATTAGGACGCCTCTTAAAAAGAAAGTGGAAGGTTGGCACTGTGCCATAGGGAGTAAAGCTGCAGACAATGATGCTGACATCCCATGTGGGAGTCAGTTCATGTCCCCATTGCTCCACTTCTGATCCAGCTCCCTGCCTACAGCCTGGGAAAAGAAGCAGAACATGGCCTATGTGCTTGGGCCCTTGCATCCACATGGGAGCCCAGATGAAGCTCCTGACTCCTGACTTTGGCTCAGCCCAGCCCCAGCCATTGCAGCCATCTAGGGAGTGAATCAGCAGATAGAAGACATTCTCTGTCTTTCTCTTTCTCTCTCTCTCTCTCTCTCTCTACCTCTTCCTCCCTCCTTCCCTCTCTGTAACTCTTTCAAATAAAAAAAATCTTTAAAAAATAATTTTCTTCAAGTCCGTGGAGGCTGCTCTTCTAGAAAACAATATTTATGTTTTCCATTCAAGAAAATTCCCTTCTTAATTTCATAACCTAAAGATCACTTCTTTCTTAACTATCTGAAATTGGTTAGCCTGAGATAGTAATAGATAGGATAAAAAAAATCAAAGGTTGTTCTTTTCTTATGCAGTTCTTTTCTTAAGAAAGTCTACAGGGGCCAGCACTGTGGTGTGGTAGGTTAAGCATCTGCCTGGGGTGCTGGCATCCCACATGGGCACTGGTTTGAGTTACCGCTGCTTCATTTCTGATCCAGCTCCAGCTGATGGCCTGGGAAAGCAGAAGATGCACCAGGAAGAAGCTCCTGGCTCCTGGCTTCGGGGTGGCCCAGCTCTGGCCATTGCAGCCACTTAGGGAGTGAACCAACAGATGAAAGACCTCTCTGTCTCTCCCTCTCTCTTTCTCTGTAACTATGCCTCTCAAATAAAGAAATAAATCTTAAAAAAAAAAAAAAAGACAAATGCCTCTGATTTATCCAAAAAAGTTCTTTAAAAAAATAAAGAAAGCCTACAAAAACAAATTTAAAAAAGCAACCTTCTTTTTGGTAGTAAAATTGTAGTAAAAGTATTATCATGTAGTAAAAAGGAGAAAATATAAATAATGTTATTATTATGTTCTCTGGGTCACAGTTTAAATACCCAACTCATGGTGTTGACATGGGATTATGTAAAATAAGAAATCTGTTGTACATAGAAGGTACTTAATAAATAGTAGTTATATTTATTATTAGAGACTATGATACATAATCTAATGCATTATGTCACTTTAATCTTTTAGAACTTTTGCAAGATAGCTAGTTATCCCCATTTTACAATTGTGGAAAGTGGAGCTCAAATGAGTAACTTATTCAAAGAAAGAGGAATAGTAATTGAGAAGGTGGGATTAGAATAAAATTCTATCTGAAGCCAAAGTCTACACCTTTCACCATCAAACTCACCTACCTATTTGTGTGTGACAGTGAAATGCAGTAATTCTTTTCTCATGTTCAACTTAGAAATTCTTTTTTTAAAAAAAGACATATTTCTTTGAAAGGCAAAGTTACAGAAAGTCAGAAGCAGAGAGGGGGCAGTCTTCCATCTGATGATTCACTCCCCCAAGTGGCCGCAACGGCCCGACCTGGGCCGATCTGAAGCCAGGAGCTTCTTCCGGGTCTCCCAAGTGGGTGCAGGGGCCCCAAAGACTTGGGCCATCTTCTACTGCTTTCCCAGGCCAGAGCAGAGAGCTGGATGGAAAGTGAGGCAGCCAGGACTTGAACCAGTGCTCATATGGGATGCTGGCACTGCTCATATGGGATGCTGGATGGGAAGTGGGGCAGCCTGGATTTGTAGCGGCTTCACCTGCTACACCAGAGCACAGACCCCCCTCAAGTTGTAAATTCTAATTAAAGTTAAAGAAGTCCTATTTTAAATTGTCACTTCTCCATCTTCAGTGCTATTACACGTTGAGAGCAGCATAAAATACTAAAATTTTTAAATAGTTCATTTGTGTATTTAAAAGTGTCTTGTTTCACCACATTAATAAAATAATAATTAGCCTTTGATATAACTTGCTTTTGTATGGGGTTCATTCTATTCTGATTGCCAAAAAGAATTGTTCTTTGCCTCCCATCTGATACATCTATTTTTCCAGGCCTATTACATCTGCTCTATCCAAGCAATCTAATCCAAATAAACAACTGTATTTTCCTGTAAGCATTTTTATTTCTTTTCTCCACACCCTTCCCTTATGTTCCCGCTCTCACAAGCTATGCATTCATAGAGTAGTCAGGTGGGGCAAAACAGCATTTACATGTTACGGAAGTTTTTCTTTTTCCAGGATTTTCCCACAGGCAGTGACAGAATCGTTTCAAGATCATTAGATGTAATACCCTAATATAGACCAGAACTATCCTTGGCTATATTGTTATTTTGCTAACCAAAACAAACAGAAAACAGTGAGAAAGTTATGGGAATTACAATGCAATGAAGGCTGCTCTGTTAGCTTTTCTCTCTCCTTCTCTACTAGACCATCCAAAGCTAATATAGCAAGCATTATTTTTTTATTTCAAACTTAAAAAACACATAGGATCTTAAAATTTGAATAACACCATGACCAAAGGCTTTTATCGTGAACTCAAAACGTTATATATGGGCTGGTGCTGTGGCATAGCGGATAAAGCCACCGCCTGTAGTGCCAGCATCCCATATAGGTACCAGTTCGACTCCTGGCTGCTCCACTTCCCATCCAGCTCTCTGCTATGGCCTGGGAAAGCAGCAGTAGATGGCCCGAGTGCTTGGGCCCCTGCACCCGCGTGGGAGATCTGGAGGAAGCTCCTGGCTCCTGGCTTCGGAAGCCATTGTAGCCACTTGGGGAATGAACCAGTGGATCGAAAATCTCTCTTTGTCTCTGCCTCTCTGAAACTCTGCCTTTCAAATAAATAAATAAATCTTTAAAAAATTATATACATGTTCAGCAACCTTTGCCCATAAATTCCCTTGTACAGTAGAGAAAGAACAGCACAAAATTAATTATTCATCTCTTCCCCTATTCCCTAGGAGTGTAAGTGGCTTGTCCACACAAATAGCTGATCAAGAACCATCACTTGGGGTTTTGCAAATATATCCTCTATGACCTGAATCAATGTACTTCAACTATTTGATAACCACCATATTCAAATCAACTGTGAAACTGACTTTTCTTCAAATATGAGAGACACAAAGCATACCAAGCCATACCTCCACATGTAAGACCCAAGATCCAATAACTGACTTTAAACACATGCCTTGCAACTAGTAGAGAGTCTGATTCATTTGTTTACTCAAAGATTATTTATTATGCCCATTATGTACCAAATTGGTTTATATTCAGAAAGCTGATCAAATGGACTGTCAAATTTCATTCTCAGTATAAAACTAAAGATTGGAGATGGTGCAAAGAGGATATTAAGTAAAGAAGTGAACAAATTTCACATAAATTAAATTCTCATTTCTGATGTCTTAAGTGGTATCATGTGGTAGCAACCTCAAATATTGATTATTCTACAAAAATGGCTGAAATGCTTCAGCAGAGAAAGATGTACAGGGTCAAAATGTTGTTGATCTTTCAATGGAAAAAAATGTAACTCTGAAATCATTTTTCCACCTCAAAAACAATCAGGTGGAGCTCACTCCTAAAGAGAATGACATTTACACAGAGAAAAAATGGAAATAAATACATTTATTAAATGTCTACTAAACCCAGGCCAGTGCCCAGTCTGTTAAAGGCAGTGAAGCTAGAATTACTGACTGTGAAGCTCAGGAAGAACCACACTACTATAAAAGATAGGTTTTTGGTGTTTCTAAAAAAAAAAAAAAAAACACCAAAATAAAAGTGATATGGCTGATGATTTATACCAGATAAATATTAAGCAATAATGATACTATTTTTTTTTTCTAAAGAAAAAAAGAGTTTCTACTTATTTAAACACTGTGGGCTAGGAAATTCCATCTTTTACTCTTTTTTTTTTTTTTTTTACAGGCAGAGTGGACAGTGAGAGAGAGAGACAGAGAGAAAGGTCTTCCTTTGCCGTTGGTTCACCCTCCAATGGCCGGCGCGCTGCGGCCGGCACGCTGCGGCCGGCGCACCGCGCTGATCCGATGGCAGGAGCCAGGTGCTTCTCCTGGTCTCCCATGGGGTGCAGGGCCCAAGCACTTGGGCCATCCTCCACTGCACTCCCTGGCCACAGCAGAGAGCTGGCCTGGAAGAGGGGCAACCGGGACAGAATCCGGCGCCCCAACCGGGACTAGAACCCGGTGTGCCGGCGCCGCAAGGCGGAGGATTAGCCTAGTGAGCCGCGGCGCCGGCCAGTAATCAATGGGTTTTAAGAGTAAAACATGGGGGCCGGCGCCGCGGCTCACTGGGCTAATCCTCCGCCTTGCGGCGCCGGCACACCGGGTTCTAGTCCCGGTTGGGGCGCCGGATTCTGTCCCGGTTGCCCCTCTTCCAGGCCAGCTCTCTGCTGTGGCCAGGGAGTGCAGTGGAGGATGGCCCAAGTGCTTGGGCCCTGCACCCCATGGGAGACCAGGAGAAGCACCTGGCTCCTGCCATCGGATCAGCGCGGTGCGCCGGCCGCAGCGTGCCGGCCGCAGCGCGCCGGCCATTGGAGGGTGAACCAACGGCAAAGGAAGACCTTTCTCTCTGTCTCTCTCACTGTCCATTCTGCCTGTAAAAAAAATAATTAAAAAAAAACATTGATTACTTACCTGCCCAACTCTCCCTGGATGTTTCAGGGCCAAACCTCCACTGGAGACAGCAGCAGCAACATTCCCTTCATGGTCCACAACCACAGCGCCCACCGTGTCCAAAGTGCCTGAGTCATTTTCCTGGAAGGCACAAAAGGCAGGTATTCACGAGGCCTAGTGTGGGATACTCTGATACAACTGCATGGCACTTTTCCGCATAATCATGACACAACAGAATCTGAACTACTCCTGAAGTGAAACATTGAATAATCTCGAATTATCCATTGCTAAGTCACCATTTATACCCTATTTAAGTAAAAATATATTTTCCACTGAACAAAATATGTCTCCTTGCTTTTCTATAACACTTTGTTTTTCTCCTTAAGATTAATGTGTGTTTATACTAGAGGAAAAAGAAAATGAGTTTTTTTTTTTCTGATTGCCAGTTAAATAGTTTTAATTCCATAAGCTTTTAACAATGAATGGTCAGACACTGAAGCCAACACATACACCTAGCATTTCAGTCTAAGCTTGTCCATGTAGACAGCTGAAATCAATTACAATGTATGGCTAACAAATGCTAGGGGAACTTTTTTTAAATTAAGTTTTTACAGGTATTTCATCTTGCACACTGAAGTCGTCATACATACAGGGCAAAGTCAGAGCTTTTATATTTGCGTTTATTCTTCATTTAACTTTTAAAACACTACTATAGTTGAATATTAAAACAAAAACAATAGCAAGTAGTGAGCATATTACGGTTATAGTCCTTCACTCATCCATCCACTGCTGCATACAAAATGCCAGCAGTGCCTTCTTCACTGGCCCCATTAGGAGGTCTGACACTGAACACCCCCTCTGGGATGATGTTCATCATCCTCGTATGCTTCTCCATTATAATGGCGCCATCTTTCCTGATTTGGATCAAAGTCCACGAGTTCTACCTGATCCATTTCATCAGTCTCTTCTACTTCCTTCCTCTCAGGGAGAAGTTTTTCCAGCAAAGAGAGTTTATCAGGAGAGAGAAAGCCATTTTCAGGGAAGTTTACCTTGAATTCAATGATTAGGCGACCCTTTTCATAAGGTCTACGATAAATTGGCATGCCTTCATTTAGCACACACTTGATATCTCCATGCTTGACAATCTGACCTGGATGAGAGGTAATGACTATGGTTCGGTTGTCAAGAGTTGATATTGGCTTTTGGAAACCACATAATGCTTCGA
Organism: Oryctolagus cuniculus; assembly: GCF_964237555.1. NCBI lineage: Eukaryota > Metazoa > Chordata > Mammalia > Lagomorpha > Leporidae > Oryctolagus > Oryctolagus cuniculus. The sequence continues at coordinate 38,503,645 of NC_091442.1, forward strand.
CCAATTGTATGTCCATACACATAAAAAGGTCTTCTCCTCGTCGGGTAAAAACAGCATGGTCCTTCTGATCTAACACAATGATAATATCTCCTGGCTCCAGTCCTGGTTCTTGGTCTCCTTCACCATGGAATGTTATCTTCTGGCCATCTTTCATGCCTTTGTCAATATGAACTTCTAGAATTTTCTTCTCTCGAACTATTTTCCTTCCATTGCAGCTTTTACATCTATCTTTAGGACTGATGCGTTCCCCATGGCCCTGGCACTCCATGTATACAGATTGAATCTGCTGAACCATTCCAGGTCCTATCTGATGAATCCTTATTTGCATTCCAGTACCTCGGCAATTGGGACAGCACTCTACTGCTCCTTTCTTACCGCCTCGGCCTTCACATTTGTCACAAATCACATTCTTCTGTAGAGCTAGTTTCCTTGTTGCACCATTATATAAATCTTCTAAGGTTACTGAGAGTTGATGAACCACATTTTTACCTCTCCGTTCTCTCCGCATCCTTCCTCCTCCTCCAAAAAACATATCAAAGATGTCCATGGGGGAGCCAAAACCACCGCCTGCTCCGCCCTCCTTAATTGCTTGTTCTCCTCCTTTGTCATATAATTCCCTTTTCTTTGCATCAGAAAGAACTTCATAAGCTTGAGAAATCTGTTTGAACTTCTCTCCTTCATTTGGATTCTTATCAGGGTGGTACTTTAAGGCCAATTTCCTGTAAGCCTTTTTCAGTTCTTCCTGCGTGGCATTGGGTTTGACCCCCAAAACATCATAGTAAGTGGTTTCTTTCACCATTTTCTACTACAGCCGGTGAACGGGCTGAGGCCGGCGTGGGGGAGCGGGAAGGAGCGCGTACTGTGCGCAGCTAGGGCAGTCGCCGCTCCTCCGCTTCTCACCGAGCTTTTTAAACTATTAATAAAGCACTGTGGCATAGTGAGTAAGGCCATCACCTGTGACACTGCCATCCCATATGGACACCAGTTTGAGATCTGACTACTCCACTTCGAATCCAGCTCCCTGTTAACGCACCTGGCAAAGCAGCAGACAGCCCAAGTGCTTGAGCCCCTGCACCCACATGGAAGATCTGGAAGCAGCTCCTGATTCCTGGCTTCAGCCTGACCCAGGCCCAAGCCGTTGCAGCCATTTGGGGAAGTGAACCACTGGATGGAAGAAATCTCCTCCCAATCCCCCCACCTCTGTGTGTGTGTGTATGTGTGTGTGTGTTGTCTTCTGTGTAACTCTTTCAAATAAATAAATCTTTAAAAAATTAATAAAAACTTCAAAAAGCAATGCATTTAGCCAATTAAATTGGAAAAAAATGGCTATGCTATATCATTTTCTCTTATAATTTTCTGCTTGTAAGAAACTTTACAGTAAGCTCTCATCTCTGCTGTTTCAATAATATGTCTGTGAACTTTATGGCAGAAAGCCGTATGTTCCTAGGAGGCATCTTTATGTCCATGTTCATCACAGGACCCACACTTAACTTATATTACACTTAGTAACTACAAGCAGCCGTGTGCTACCCACAAGGTTCAGCTATGCAAGAAAGAAACTGGACAAAAATGACAAATTAAGGGGCAATGGGGGGGTTCATGAAAAAAAAATTTTGTTGCATAATTAAAACAGGGAGGTAGTATAAGTCTTAGGATTAATCAGCAGCCATGTTAGTTGGTAATGTTATTAAACTAAAGCAATGGGTTTCAAACCATGGCCCAGTGTCTCGGACCACACCCTTAACCCCAGTACGCAATAGCCAGGCACAACCCCAAGTTTAACAAGAGCCATTTCCCCTCGTATATAGTTTATTCCTCATACAGGGCTGACTTTGACAGAGAAAGCTTAATTTGTTGAATTAACTACTATATTTCTGCCATAGTTTGAATATTTGACACTCCAAACTCAAAAGTTTAATCCCCAAAATCTTACTAAAAGAGTGCTAACTGGGCAGTGCAATAGGGTAAGCCAGCACTTAGAGGACACCGACATGCCATATCTCCTACTGGTTTGAATCCTAGTCATTCTGCTTCCAATCAAGTTCCCTGCTAATGTGCCTGAGAAATAGTGGATGATGGCTCAAGTACTTGAGTTCCTACCACCCATGTGGAAGACCCAGATGGAGTAACCTGGCTCCTAGCTTCAACCTAGCCCAGGGCCAGATGTTGTAGCCATTTGAGGAGTGAACCAGCAAATAGAAGATCTCTCTCCCTCTGCCTTTCAAATAAATCTAGCTTTCTAAACAAAGAGCTAGAAAGTTAAAGCAATTGTGTTTGGCCTTGGAGAAGGGATTAGATTGAATTAGGTTGTTGGGGCATGATTCGATCCTGATGGCTTTATAAGAAGCCAAAATACATAAATGCACACATACCTTGTCTCTTGCCATGTGATATTCTGTGCCACCTAGGGAAACTGCCAGCAAGGACACCATCAAATGAGGCCCCTAGATTTTGCATTTCCAGAACCAGGAGCCAAAATAAACCTCCTTTCCTTACCAAGTTAGGCTGCCTCAGGTATTTTTAATCATAAACTATCTATCTCTCTCTTTTTTTTTTTTTTTTTTTTTTTTTTTTTTGACAGGCAGAGTGGACAGGGAGAGAGAGACAGACAGAGAGAAAGCTCGTCCTTTTTGCCGTTGGTTCACCCTCCAATGGCCGGCGCGCTGCGGCCGGCGCACCGCGCTGATCCGATGGCAGGAGCCAGGTACTTATCCTGGTCTCCCATGGGGTGAAGGGCCCAAGCACTTGGGCCATCCTCCACTGCACTCCCTGGCCACAGCAGAGAGCTGGCCTGGAAGAGGGGCAACCCGGACAGAATCCGGCGCCCCGACCGGGACTAGAACCCGGTGTGCCGGCACCGCAAGGTGGAGGATTAGCCTAGTGAGCCGCGGCGCCGGCCATAAACTGTCTATCTCTTTGAAAGATTCACTTATTATTTATTTGAAAGACAGAGTGACACAGAGAAACAGAGAAAGAAAGGTGTGGGTGGCAGGAACCCAAGTTTTTGGGCCATTATCCGCTGCCTCTCAGATTCATTAGCTGGAAAGCAGACCAGCCAGGACTCAAACCAGGCACACCAACACAAGATGCAGGCAAATTTGGGGAAGCTTAACCACCATGCTGCAATAAGTGCCCCCTAAGTTCTGCTTTAACCAAAGCAATAGGAAGTCTAGCCAATGGGTCCATGACTATACCCCTGAATACCACAATTCTGTTCATGGCAGACAATCAGGATATATTTATTCATTAATTAATATGCAATATAGCTGCATTCCTGCTGTTAGAAAATAAGTTCAATATGTGATTATGTATATCATGCCTCTCCAGTGTCAAAGTCAGTCTTCCACTTTGTTTTCCAAATCTGAAAATCTGCAAATACAAAAACTGCCACTATATTAAGGAAGATGTAACAATAGCCAAGTTTGCCCATTCAAGTGAGAAAGGAAAAATCTTAATTCCAGAAAAGATAATCATAACAGTAATTACTTTAAAGGTCAACATTCATTTTACTATGCCAATAAACAACTTCTAATTCTTTGTGTTGTTGCAACCTCAGGTAGAGAAGCATCTGTTCCTTGTCCAGAGGTCAAGATTTTGATCTTCTATAGAAGGGCTTCTCAAATTTCTATGTGCGTAAAATCATCTGAAGAGTGTGGCTAGCTCTGTGGCGTAGCAGGTAAAGCCGCCTCCTGCAGTGCCAGCATCCCATATGGTTGCTGGTTTGAGTCCCAGCTGCTCTACTTCCAATCCAGCTCTCCACTATGGCCTAGGAAAGCAGTGGAAGGTGGCCCAAGTCCTTGGGCCCCTGCATCCAAGTAGGAGACCCGGAAGAAGCTCCTGGCCCCTGGCTTCAGATCAGCGCAGCTCTAGCTGCTGCGCCCAACTGGGGAGTGAACCAGCTGACAGAAGACCTCTCTCTCTCTCTCTCTCTCTCTCTCTCCCCCTCCCTCCCTCCCTCTCCCTCCCCCTCTCTCTGTCTCTCTCTGCCTCTCCTTCTCTGTGTAACTCTTTCAAATAAATAAATAAATCTTTAAAAAAATCGTCTGAAGAATTTGTTTATATGTAGATTCTGATGGAGTAGTCTGGAAACTGGCCAACACTGTACATCTAACAACCTTCTGGATAATGCTGATGCTGGTTCACAGACCACCCTTTAACAAACAACATCTGATAGCATCCTACTCCATGGTATAATTATCAACCAAATATCTGTTCCATTCATCCCGAGGCAAGTAATACTATAGGCACAAATATCTAAAGACTAACATAATGCCAGCATAAAATATTTAAGTTACAAGTTCTAGGGTCGGAGTTGTAATGGAATGTGTAAAGCCAGTGCCTGCAACACCAGCATCCCATGTGGGCACTGGTTCATGTTCCGACTGCTCCACTTCCAATCCAGGTTCCTGCTAAGGTGCCTTGGAAAGCATAGGAGGGTGGTCCAAGTGCTTGGGTCCCTGCACCCATGTGAATGTTCCAGAAGAGGCTCCTGGTTCCTGGCTTCAGTCTAGCCCAGCCCCAGCCATTGAGGCCATTTGGGAAGTGAACCAGCAGATAGAAGATCTCTCTCCCACTCTCTCTGTCTCTGTCTGTCTCTCTCTCTCTTTCTCTAGTTGTGCTTTTCATATAAATAAATCTTAAAAAAAAAAGATTTAAGTTTTACCATCTTAACAATCAACTGACAACATATACCACTATCATATTACATCAGGCAAACTGTAAAGTGTTTTAAAGTGCTGATCTTATTTACATTTTTTAGAAGAAAAGACAACTTTCATACAAATAAACAGTACAAAATAAATTTTCCAAAAAAATTAACAAACAAGTCAAGAAATAATTTTAATGATTATTTTGGAAAGTGTTATGTTTTTCTTGAGAGATATATACCAATATTTTTGCCTTTATTCTTTATTATAAAACTTTATAAAGTTTTACACACTTTTCACTAGTCCACGCACATATAAAGTAACTGCCTTAATCTGTCTTTCCAGAGAGGAATCAGTGCTTCTGGTGAATAATCAAATACAGCTTTCATCATATTTTACCTTCTGAACACTTAAGGAAGGTCATTCCTTTTTTTAAAGTTTTTTTTTAATTGAAAAACAATAACTATGTATTAATAGTGTACAACATAATGTTTTCACAGGTATATACTGTGGAATGGCAACATCAAGCTCATTAACATATACATTGCCTTACATACTTGATCATGTTTATAATTAGCTTAAAATCTACTCAAAAATTGGAGCTTGAACTACGGAACAAAGAGTTAAGCTGCCACCTTGACACCAGCATCTCATATGAGCACCAGTTTGAGTCCCAGCTGCTCTGCTTCTGATTAGCTCCCTGCTAATGTGCCTGGGCAAGCAGCCTCGGATGGCCCAAGTGCTTGGGGCTCTGCCAGACCCAGGTATAGTTCTAGGCTGCTGATCTGGTCTTGCCTAACCCTGGTCACTGGGGCCATTAGGAAGTGAACCAGAAGACAGAAGATTCCTCTTTGTCTCTCCTTCTCTATCTGTAACTCTACCTTTCAAATAAATAAATGAAATCTTAAAAACAAACTCTTCTCAATGTATTAGTTCTCATTTACAAATTGCAACTGTAATTCTTTCTAATGAGTCTAAAAATCAATTTTACATTGCATCTCTGTAACATATACACAATGGTATACAAAAAAGTTCATGGAAATGGAATTAAAAGATAAGGTTATGCTAGTACAATAAAAAATTTCATGCACATTTAGGGTCTTTAAAAAAGTTCAATAACATGCATATTATAAAAAAACGATTGACAGATTTCAAAGTTTTTACATAAAAATTGACTTATCTTTTAATTCCATTTTTCATGAACTTTTTGAGGTAGTCTTTTTTTTTTTTTTTTTTTTTTGACAGGCAGAGTGGAC